>NC_079189.1:227726727-228077560 GCF_029499605.1 Hyla sarda
ACATTTTTCTACCATTGTGGCTCCTATCGTGGCTTTAACAAAAAAAAATGCTGATCCCAAGTCCTGGCCTCCTCAAGCAGAAGACGCCTTTAAACGACTCAAGTCTGCCTTTTCTTCGGCTCCCGTCCTCTCCAGACCTGACCCTTCCAAACCCTTCCTATTGGAGGTTGATGCCTCCTCAGTGGGAGCTGGAGCTGTTCTTCTACAAAAAAATTCTTCCGGGCATGCTGTCACTTGTGGTTTTTTCTCTAGGACCTTCTCTCCAGCGGAGAGGAACTACTCCATCGGGGATCGAGAGCTTCTAGCCATTAAATTAGCACTTGAGGAATGGAGGCATCTGCTGGAGGGATCAAGTTCTCCTGTTATTATCTACACCGACCACAAGAACCTCTCCTACCTCCAGTCTGCCCAACGGCTGAATCCTCGCCAGGCCCGGTGGTCTCTGTTCTTTGCCCGATTTAATTTTGAGATTCACTTTCGTCCTGCCGATAAGAACATTAGGGCCGATGCTCTCTCTCGTTCCTCGGATGCCTCAGAAGTTGAACTCTCTCCGCAACACATCATTCCACCTGACTGCCTGATCTCCACTTCTCCTGCCTCCATCAGGCAGACTCCTCCAGGAAAGACCTTTGTTTCTCCTCGCCAACGCCTCGGAATCCTCAAATGGGGTCACTCCTCCCATCTCGCAGGTCATGCGGGTATCAAGAAATCTGTGCAACTCATCTCCCGCTTCTATTGGTGGCCGACTCTGGAGACGGATGTTGTGGACTTTGTGCGAGCCTGCACTATCTGTGCCCGGGATAAGACTCCTCGCCAGAAGCCCGCTGGTTTTCTTCATCCTCTGCCTGTCCCCGAACAGCCTTGGTCTCTGATTGGTATGGATTTTATTACTGATTTACCCCCTTCCCGTGGCAACACTGTTATTTGGGTGGTCGTTGATCGATTCTCCAAAATGGCACATTTCATCCCTCTTCCTGGTCTTCCTTCTGCGCCTCAGTTGGCTAAACAATTTTTTATACACATTTTTCGTCTTCACGGGTTGCCTACGCAGATTGTCTCGGATAGAGGCGTCCAATTCGTGTCTAAATTCTGGAGGGCTCTCTGTAAACAACTCAAGATTAAATTAAATTTTTCTTCTGCATATCATCCCCAGTCCAATGGACAAGTAGAAAGGATTAACCAGATCTTGGGTGATTATTTGCGACATTTTGTTTCCTCCCGCCAGGATGACTGGGCAGATCTCCTCCCATGGGCCGAATTCTCGTATAACTTCAGGGTCTCTGAGTCTTCCTCCAAATCCCCATTTTTCGTGGTGTACGGCCGTCACCCTCTTCCCCCCCTCCCTACTCCCTTGCCCTCTGGTCTGCCCGCTGTGGATGAAATTTCTCGTGACCTTTCCATCATATGGAGAGAGACCCAAAATTCTCTCTTACAGGCTTCATCACGCATGAAGAGGTTCGCGGATAAGAAAAGAAGAGCTCCCCCCGTTTTTTCCCCTGGAGACAAGGTATGGCTCTCCGCTAAATATGTCCGCTTCCGTGTCCCTAGCTACAAGTTGGGACCACGCTATCTTGGTCCTTTCAAAATTTTGTGTCAAATTAATCCTGTCTCTTATAAACTTCTTCTTCCTCCCTCTCTTCGTATCCCTAATGCCTTTCACGTCTCTCTTCTCAAACCACTCATCCTCAACCGTTTTTCTCCCAAATCTGTTCCTCCCACTCCTGTTTCCGGCTCCTCGGACATCTTCTCGGTCAAAGAAATTTTAGCTGCCAAAAAGGTCAGAGGGAAAAATTTTTTTTTAGTGGACTGGGAGGGTTGTGGTCCTGAAGAGAGATCCTGGGAACCTGAGGACAACATCCTAGACAAAAGTCTGCTCCTCAGGTTCTCAGGCTCTAAGAAGAGGGGGAGACCCAAGGGGGGGGGTACTGTTACGCCGAGCGCTCCGGGTCCCCGCTCCTCCCCGGAGCGCTCGCTTCACTCTCCCCGCGGCAGCGCTCCGGTCACGTCCTCTGACCCGGGGCGCTGCGATTCCGCTGCCAGCCGGGATGCGATTCGCGATGCGGGTAGCGCCCGCTCGCGATGCGCACCCCGGCTCCCCTACCTGACTCGCTCTCCGTCTGTTCTGTCCCGGCGCGCGCGGCCCCGCTCCCTAGGGCGCGCGCGCGCCGGGTCTCTGCGATTTAAAGGGCCACTGCGCCGCTGATTGGCGCAGTGGTTCCAATTAGTGTGTTCACCTGTGCACTTCCCTATATCACCTCACTTCCCCTGCACTCCCTTGCCGGATCTTGTTGCCTTAGTGCCAGTGAAAGCGTTCCTTGTGTGTTCCTTGCCTGTGTTTCCAGACCTTCTGCCGTTGCCCCTGACTACGATCCTTGCTGCCTGCCCCGACCTTCTGCTACGTCCGACCTTGCTTTTGCCTACTCCCTTGTACCGCGCCTATCTTCAGCAGCCAGAGAGGTGAGCCGTTGCTAGTGGATACGACCTGGTCACTACCGCCGCAGCAAGACCATCCCGCTTTGCGGCGGGCTCTGGTGAAAACCAGTAGTGGCTTAGAACCGGTCCACTAGCACGGTCCACGCCAATCCCTCTCTGGCACAGAGGATCCACTACCTGCCAGCCGGCATCGTGACACTTACATTACATTTATCAGGTAGCAGCGATAATAAAGCAATTATTTTTTTAACTATTAAGTAGTCTTTCAAAAATCTTTGCCTGAATAGCACAAATATATAACAACCTCCTCTCCATTTCATAGATATGTTTTACATAAAAAAAATTGTGTGGCCAGAAACTGCACAACAAAACCATAGCAGCTTAGAGTAAAAAGTGTGGGTATTCTATATGGCCTATTACCTAGCTGAGTGTGAACCTAGTCTTGCAGTAGAGATCATCCCTCTTAGGGTATGTTCACACTGCGGAATACCCACGGAATTCTGTGTGCAGAATTCTGCAAGTAAAATTCTGCACAGTGAACGTTAGCATCTGTGTGAATGGGTCTTCCGCAAGACGCGTTCACACTGCGGAATTTCGCAATTCCGCCGCTGAAATTGTTCCGCGCAAAGAAAGAACATATTCATTCTTTGCACGGAAGTCCACAAGCACTGCATAGCCGTCAATGGTGACGGCGCAGTGCCGCGCGGTCCTACCTTCGCCGCCATCTGCCAGGCTGAATCTCTGCTCGCTGAATTCCGCAAGCAGAGATTCAGCTACAGTTCCGCAGTGTGAACATACCCTAAATGATCACTTCCATCTTCATGGTCAACACATGCTCCAGAAACCCACAGATAAAGTTAAAAGAGTAAAACATTTTATGAATAGTCTTTTAAAATATTTACACTTTATTAAAGCCCTATTTCAATGCAACTCTGCATATATTTTAGAAATATTTGCCTGTGTTCTATAATTCATCCATAAGTCATGAACTCTGTGAAAACTACAAAGAATTAAAAGCATCCTGTTTAAATCCTGCTCAAGTGCTATAGATCATTAGATTGAGATAATCCAATTTTAACTGTAGTTAATGTAAGTAGGACACACAACCACATTAACTGCTGAGATTATTTTTAACACAACAAGCTATTCTTCAGAGAGAACAGACTTACAAGACTCCCGGGAGACTGAGGATATCCAGTGGCATCTTCTTAAAATGAATAGATGTTAACTTGCTGTATGGATGGTGGCATTATGGTTCAGACTGAATTTATAATACATGAAAAGCATTAAGCATGGATGTTTAAATTAACAAATCAGTTATATGCAAAGCCAGTTTACTAAGTTTCAGAAAATGTCGATTTAGGGCATGGTATGAAAATCATAGAGTAGTTCACTTCCGGAATGTGTTGAAATACCACCTCATTTAATCTGTGCCTCTTTCTTTTTTAAGGGGGCATTTGCATCTAGGATTTGTTGATCCAGCAGCTGGATATGGCAGGAGAATTTCATAATCTCCTCCTGCCATATCGCTGCCTGATCTATGCCATATCCCATTGATATTGTCTGTGGTTAACTCATTTTCCGACCATTTCCAGTTCTTGAAACAGATCAAAAACTGCTGAAACTGTCTGCTGTGCTTTTCTGTCTGGTTCAAAAACCAGGTATGGTCGAAAAATAAACCAACCAGAGACATTTCCTAAATCCGGGTGGCTCATTACAATCACTAGGATACCATGTGGATTTGCCGCATCCTGCTGCAGGATCCACTAATCCTAGATATAAATGCACTTTATCTCACATACTGTTTAATTAAAGGTTGTGCACATACAATTACCCTATCCATTTCTACACCTTTGTCAAATGATAGACAAAAACTAATAGACATATGATCTGCAACCCCCACTGGTCAAAACTTTTGACATGTCAAAAGTTTTTCCAAGTCACAGTAAACATTCAATGAAAACCTTATCCAGAGTGCTCTAGTCCTCAAATTAGGCTAAAGGTTTACCTTCTAACAAGGCAACGACCCTAAGCACACAGCCAAGACAACACAGGAGTGGCTTAAGGACTACTCTTTGAATGTCCTTGAGTGGCCTTGCCAGAGTTCTGACTTAAACTCGATCAAATACAATTGCAAAAAAAAGTATGTGAACCCTTTGGAATTCTATTGATTTTTGCACAAATTGGTTGAAAAATGGGATCTGATTTTCATCTAAGTCATAACAATAGACAATAACAGTCTGCTTAAACTAATAACACACAACAAATTTAATGCTATTATTTTTTTTATTGAACACACCATGTAAAAATTCACAGTGCAGGTGAAAAAAGTATGTGAACCCTTGGATTTAATAACTGGTTGAACCTCCTTTGACAGCAATAACTTCAACCAAACGTTTCCTGTAGTTGCAGATCAGACGTGCACAGCGGTCAGGAGTAATTCTTGACCAGTCCCCTTTACAGAACAGTTTCAGTTCAGCAATATTCTTGGGATGTCTGGTGTGAATCGCTTTCTTGAGGTCATGCCAAAGCATCTCAATCGGGTTGAGGTCAGGACTCTGACTGGGCCAATCCAGAAGGCGTATTTTCTTCTGTTTAAGCCATTCTGTTGTTGATTTACTTCCATGCTTTGGGTTGTTGTCCTGTTTTAACATCTATCTTCTGTTGAGCTTCAGCTGGTGGACAGATGGCCTTAAGTTCTCCTGCAAAATGTCTTGATAAACTTAGGAATTCATTCTTCCTTCAATGATAGCAATCCGTCCAGGTGCTGAAGCAGCAAAGCAGCACCAAATCATGATGACCCAACACCATACTTCCCAGTTGGGATGAGGTTTTGATGTTGGGGTGCTGTGCCTCTTTTTCTCCACACATAGTGTTGTGTGCTTCATCCAAACAACTCAACTTTGGTTTCATCTGTCCACAGAATAGTTTGCCAGTACTGCTGTGGAACATCCAGGTGCTCTTGTGCAAATTGTAAACGTGCAGCAATGTTTTTTTAGACAGCAGTGGCTTCCTCTGTGGTATCCTCAAATGAAATCCATTCTTGTTTAGTGTTTTACGTATCGTAGATTCACTAACAGGGATGTTAGCATATGTCAGAGACTTTTGTAAGTCTTTAGCAGACACTCTAGGTGTCTTCTTCACCTCATAGAGCAGTCTGTGCTGTGCTCTTGCAGTAATCTTTACAGGACGGCCACTCCTAGGGAGAGTAGCAGCAGTGCTGAACTTTTTCCATTTATAGACAATTTGTCTCACTGGAGACTGATGAACAGCCAGGCTTTTAAAGATACTTTTATAACCCTTTCCAGTTTTATGCAAGTCAACAATTCTTAATCGTAGGTCTTCTGAGAGCTATTTTGTGCGAGGCATCACTCACATTAGGCAATGCAAACCCAGAATTGGTGGATTTTTTTTATAGAGCAGCTGTTAACAACACCTCCAATCTCATCTCATTGAAAGGACTCCAGTTGGATGACACCTCACTCCAATTAGCTCTTGGAGATGTCATTAGTCTAGGGGTTCACATACTTTTTCCACCTGCACAGTGAATGTTTACATGGTGTGTTCAATAAAAACATGGTAACATTTAATTCTTTGTGTGTTATTAGTTTAAGCAGACTGTGATTTTCTATTGTTGTGACTTAGATGAAGATCAGATCACATTTTATGGCCAATTTGTGCAGGCATCCATATAATTCCAAAGGGTTCACATACTTTTTCTTGCAACTGTACCTCTGAGAGTCTTGAAAATGGCTTCTACCAACAGTCTCCATGCAACTTGACAGAGCTTTAGACAATCTGCAGAAAAAAAATGGCTGATAACCCAAACATTCAGGTTTGCAAACTTTGTTGCATGACGACCAAGAAGACTGGGGCTGTAATCTTTGCCAAAGGTGCTTTGATTTATTTGTAAATATTTTTTCCATTCTGTTTTCATTTTTTCATTATAGGGTATTGAGTGCAGAATGATGTTTTTTTTTTTTTTTTACCACAAGGCTGCAACAAAATGTGAAAAAAAAGTTAATGGATCTGAAGACTTTCCAAATGCATATTGCTTAGACACTACCCTAACAAAAAATCTACTTGTATCTCTCCAAAGTAATATGACTCCATTACACATTAAGGGTTTAAAAAAAAGCCCTGCTAACTGTAGCCAGGAAAGTAAGTCCTGTGAAACTGATAGTTCTTCCCAAATGTCTTTATATTACTCAACATTCGGCTGTCCCCATTCTATGGTTTTAAGATCTAATTTTTTACAGTTATTTAACTCCAGAACTAAATTAACTTTGTTTTACTTGACATGGCCTAAGGATCTAGCTGGTTTTGCTATATTTGAATTTTATATTATGTAGAAAGGAAAATCAGATACCTCAGTACATTAATTTTTTCTTGCTTTTTCATTCCAGTATTAGATTTTTTTTCATAAATTTGCCTTAAAGGGGTACTCCACTGGAAAACATTTTTTTTTTTATCAACCAGAAAATTTTACAGATTTGTAAATTACTTCTATTAAAAAAAATCCACAAAAATCAGCTGTTATGATCCACAGGAAGATCTTTTCTTTTTGAATGTCCTTTCTATCTGACCACAGTGCTCTCTGCTGACACCTCTGTCCATTTTAGGAACTGTCCAGAGTAGGAGCAAATTCCCATAGAAAACATATCCTGCTCTGTACAGTTCCTGAAATGGACAGGGGTGCCAGCAGAGGCCACTGTGGTCAGACAGAAAGGAAAATAAAAAAGAAAAGAACTTCCTGTGGATCATAACAATGCAAGTCTATAAGACTTCTAGCAAATGCATCTCCAGATCGCTTTAGTCTGAAGGCAAGTTTCAGGCTTCAAAGTTGCCAGGAATTTTGAACAGATATTCTGCCAGCAGGACCAACATTTGAGGTACACTTTGATGATGTTGAAATATAATGGCCTTGCACCCTAAGAGACCATGTAAACAGGGGTTGTCTTTACAGGACATCTCTTTTAACCTTTTATTACTTGAAGTATTTAGTTAGACCCAACTTTCCAGCAATTTGGAGAAAAATGCTGCATTATGTGTCGAATGTTTCAGAATGTTTAGAGTGCTAATATAATGAATATTTGGCAGGGAAATGGTTAAACTATTAAGAAAGAATCAAGCTGAAAAATATAGTCTTTGTTATTTAACTAATATGTGATTCAGCCTCAAAGTTGATGAAGTTCTGGCATAGAATATAAAGACTCTCCCACATATATGACACACTGTCATAAAGCCTTGGCTTCTTCCTTGTATTCCCATCTGTTTTCCTTAGTGTTGTGATTACACAAAAGTTGGTTAGGATCCTAGTGCCTGGGTGCCAATAAGCCTAAATAGAAATGAGCATCCTTTCCAAAACTACATGTGATGTTTAACTTGCCTCGTTGCTATGTTTCTTCTGCAACTTTTGATTCCGCATGTTTTGTTTTTTCTTTTAACAGTTTTCCTTTTGCGACTTACACTGTAAATCAGTATTATAAAAAATTCTAGAAGAAGTGTCATCATTTTCTGTATAGCGTGTAAAACATGATTTTAAAGCCAACTAAAAGATGTAGACATTGGAGATGTATATTTTAAGTCTCAATAAGAAGTTGTGGGTAAAAAGGATTCTGGTAAAGCAGTCGTCTCCCAACAGACAGGTTCCACATTTCATCACAATAATACTCAATTTTTTTTTTACATTCTTTTTAGTATTTCAGATGACAAAAGTAAAGGAAGCCTTGTGGAACATATCGTAGATACAATGGTATTCTGGTAGACAACAAAGTGCAGTATGAAATGTCCTAATAAAATATAAAATAGTATCCTGATCAGTCAAAAGAAAAATGTGCATCATAGCATTGCCTAATCGATATGGATAATCAAACTGTAAAGTAGTAGTTATGATGATGTCATGATCGATGAACTTGGTATAGCAAACAGGAAGTTACAACCCTCTTCCACTCAGCCTGGGCCAAACCCCATGGAAATACCATCAGGAGGCACCATAAGTCTGGTGGACTTTGGGGACATGAAAGGGTCCTAGTTTACCAATCAGGTCTATCTCATCTATTTCAAAAGAAGAATGTGTTTTTTTTTTTTTTAAATATGCCAGAAGGTTTTGTCCTGTTGTCTATATTACAAAACAGTTCAAAGATTTTAAACCCTGTGCATCGCTTCAGTTGGTATTGGAGGTCATATATTGTTGGAATTTATTTCCTTTGCATAAAATCATGGCTTATAAAATCATGGCTTTATCCAAGCTGAAGCACAGGGATGGACAAAGTCCAATAAGTGAGGGTCGGCTAGCTCTCCTTTGTCTGATAGGACAGGAGAGAGCAGAGGAGTACAATCAGGAGATAGCACAGAGGAGTACTATCAGACAGGAGAGAGCACAGAGGAGTCCTATCAGACAGGAGAGAGCACAGAGGAGTACTATCAGACCGGAGAGAGTACAGAGGAGTTCTATCAGACAGGAAAGGGCACAGAGGTGTCCTATCAGACAGGAGAGAGCACAGAGGAGTCCTATCAGACAGGAGAGAGCACAGAGGAGTACTATCAGATAGGAGAGAGCACAGAGGAGTCCTATCAGACAGGAAAGGGCACAGAGGTGTGCTATCAGACAGGAAAGGGCACAGAGGTGTGCTATCAGACAGGAGAGAACACAGAGGTGTGCTATCAGACAGGAAAGGGCACAGAAGTGTCCTATCAGACAGGAAAGGGCACAGAGGTGTTCTATCAGACAGGAGAGAGCACAGAGGAGTACTATCGGAGAGGAAAGAGCACAGAGGAGTGCTATAAGACAGGAGCGAGTACAGAGGAGTGCTATCAGACAGGAGAGAGCACAGAGGAGTACTATCAGATAGGAGAGAGCACAGAGGAGTGCTATCAGACAGGAGAGAGCACAGAAGAGTGCTATCAGACAGGAGAGAGCACAGACTAGCCCACCCTCACTTACTGGACTTTGTCCATGCCTGTGCTTCAGCTTGGACAAAGACATAATTTTATAAGCCATGATTTCTATAAAAAGGAAATAAAATTTTCTTATGACTTATATTAGAAAGGTTGATGTTTTGCTAAGATGTACAACATATAAAAAGTTTTTAAATCATTTTTAGGGGCACAGTTTTTTTCTCCTCACCTTCCAATTGCCATAATAGCCATAATTCTTTCTATTTCCCACCTACAGACCCATATGGAAGCTTATTATTTGCACCACCAATTGTACTTTGTAATGATATTATTAATTTTACCACAAAATCTACGGTGAAACAAAAAATAATTACTTGTGGGGCAAAATTGGAATTAAAAAAAACCTCCATTTTGCAACTTTCGTTCCTACACAATACTCTTTTTGGTAAAAATGATACACTGACCCTGAGTTGAATGTAGTTCTCTTTGTTGTTTTTTTCCCCTACAGGTATTTTTCTACTGTATTTACTAAGGTTTCCCTACATTTTGCACTTTTACCTACATTTTGCTTTTTTTTACACATGCTCTGATCTGTAGGGTTTTCCAGAGCTCAAATCCACCACATTTTTTGGGGAAACCTTAGTAAATATGTTGAGATCTTTGGAAAATGTCGGGGACACGCCGCAATTTTGGCGAGGACGCCCCCCTTTCCCCTTTGGTGCATAATCTGACAAAATAGGCCAGGTTTACAATAGTAAATCATGGGCAGTATTCATTCTGTAGGTCCATATGATTACAATGTTACACAACTAATATAAGTTATGCTTTACTACTTTGAAAAGATTATAACTTTTAGTTAGTATTAGTATGCTTAACATGATAATCTTTTAACCCCTATAACTAATTTATGTTTCTGTATATGGGGCTGTATGAGGGCTCATATTTTGTCCTGTAATATGTAGTTTTTATCAGTACCATTATTGTTTTGATGGGACTTTTTGATCACTTTTTATGATTTTTTCTGCTATATGAAGTGATCAAAAGTACGCAATTCTGAACTTTTTGTTTTAATAGTTCAGACAGTTATGCTCCTACTGCTCCTATGCTCTCTATCTGCTGTGTCTTTATTTTCTGGTAAACTAAAACAAGACTCAGACAGTGCTCCGTAGTGTGATACCGTTTAGGTGACCGGAATAGATAAAATACAAGTGGTGCTTACCACATGGAGTTACACTCAACCAAGTGTAACTATGAAAAAGAGTGATGTTAAGGGTGCCACTCCACGTCAACTTCAAATATAAAAGCACAAATTCCTCCACCGTAGCGACGGGATTGGGAGGCGCTGGACACACAGATTAAAAGGGATCTCAAGTTTATTTACCCCTGATGCAACGCGTTTCACAGTAAGATTGCTTCATCAGGCATTGTGCTTTTATATTTTATAGTGTTACTATTTAAGAAAGAGCTACAGTAATCAAGCAGACCGACTACAGTTGTATCTCATATCATTATCATGGTTGGGGGAATGAAGTTCTATGTCACCAATCTATTATCTGCTGCACTTAGAACTCAGAGCAGGTGCAGTGATAAGACTCCATTTCTTCTGCCTCTGCACAGCCTGAAGCATTATGGGAAATTTAGGCTGCCTGAGGAAACCCTATCCGAGATGAAATAGGAATTAATTTGGCAGAAAACCCATGCATGCAATAATAATTAAAATAGATGTACATACAGCATACACAAGAAAATCCACATTTTTATCCAGTTATAGTCTATCCTGCACTATATTGGCAAAAATGTTCTCCTGGACTGTTTCTTTAAAATGAGGAATAGGGCACTGCTTTATTTGCGGAAAGAAAAACCCTTGTCTATAAACATGAGAATTGATATGAGCTGCAGTTCCAAGACAATGTTATGGACAAGGCTGGTGATGTTTCTAAAAAAGAAAAAAAACACAATTTTTTTTTCAATGTTAAAACTAACATAAACTCAAAAAGAACACTTAAATACAGAATACAGGAGATAATGGAAACGTTGTCTAGTGTCACCAGAATCCCTTCTATTTTTCATTTGAAGAACAAGCACTATAATTTCAAACTTATCTGGAGCAACTTTGAGTGCTTAGATAAATTGCTTTTGTATTTACAAGGACATTCATATCAGGTCATAACACATTTACATTTTTTCTTCATTTGTAGGTAAAATCATTAACCACTGGAATTAAAGACCTAATTTATACTGATGTAATTTCCATTAATACTTTGCTCTACATTCTTTATGACACGTGTTCCTACTTTCAATAATGTTTGGAAGTCATACAACAAGCATTTCATTAAGTCTTAGATAAAAAAAATTATAATAATTTAAAAATAAATAATCAATTGACCCAAGAATGGACACATTCTATCCAAGCACCTGAAATAAAATAAATAAATTATTCTGCACAGACAAAATGAATGTGCCCTAGCCTACATCAATCTGAAGCAATTCAATTAGTTTTTCATTTCGATGAGTGAAGAATTGTTATGTTACGCAGAAGTTCCAGTCTTTTCATTTAGCTCTGTAAAATAATTATTATAAAAAGGTCCATACTGTATCATATATTACTAGCCACTGAGGACATGATCATGTTTGTGGTTTGTTAAAGGCTAGGTATGAATGTGCCTGTGTCTAATTGAAAAAAAAAAAAAAATCATTGAAAATAAAATATAAAAAATGGACAACTTTTAATATTTTGAATATATTAGCTTGCTTAGGCTGGGTTTACATATGTGTGGTGTCCGGCACAGGTGCCCTCCGGCATGCACCAGAGGTAAACTGATGCTAGAACTGATCCCATTCACTTGAGTGGGACAGTTCACCATCATCCAGCGTCTCACTTATGATGCCGAATGGTTGGACATGCCGGAGGGCACCGGACAGGGGAATGCAGCCTGCTGCGTTCCCCTGTCCGTTGCCCAGAAACATAGGACGCTGGATGTCATATAACTGGAGACAAGTTTTCATCAGTTGTGGCATCAGTTGCGTCGAGATTTAGAGTTCACTTATGCTGGATGCCAAACATATGTGAACCCAGCCTTAGCATGATCTGTTTTTTTTATTTATTTAGGCTATCATAAGCTGAGTTTACTCTCCAAGCCCCGGTGCAGAAGAGTTTTGTCTGATGCAGGGGCTGGTACAACAGTAAGGCTATGTTCACACTAGTATCTGTAATATGCATCTATATCAGACAGGAAGTCATGTTAGATTCATCATGCATATTTAAATCAATGGCACCAACCAATGTATACCAATGGTTCCTGACATACCTCACTGTACTGTCATTTTTTCTCAAAAAAATGGGATAGAAATTACAATGAAAGCAAAGTGAAGAGAGTATACAACAATTCTTTCTAAATTGAAACAGCTGCAAGCAGAGTTGCAACTCTTTGAGACTAGGGTAAACAGATGCCTAGTGAAGCAATGTAAAAGGTAATCTGGCAGCTGTAGATCATGCTTAGAGCTCAATAGTGAAGCAGACTGTGCCGAGCTTACAGCATGCATGCCTCCTCCCTCCCCTTCCTTGACTAATTGACAAACAGGACTCAGTGCTTTCAGCACTGGCCCTTTTCTGCTGTTGGACAACCCCTATAAAAACATTGCTACTGCAAACTCAACATGGCTTCATAGTAATAAATTAAAAGTAATTGATTATACATTTTTCTATTGGGTTTTAGGTTAAAAAGCTGACCAAAATACTACACGTGAACACAGCCTTATATACCAAAGCAGGCTGTTTTAGCACAACAAAGAAGCCATAAATATTTTTTACTCATTAAACCAGACATAAAAACATTTTTACCCTGTTCTACAAATACATGGGCCCAGGTTTATCAAACTGTGTGAGAGAAAAAATAGAATGATTTTCCCACAGCAACCAATCACAGCTCAGATAACGAGCTCTGATGAAGTTAAAGCTGAGCTGTGATTGGTTGCTGTGGGGAAATCAATCCACTTTTTCTCTTACACAGTTTGATAAATCTGGGCCATAGGGTTTATATGCATCTGAGCATATTTTGTTAACAGTACATTGTGCATGTTACTAGGGGAAAATGACTATTTCTAAAAGATGCACACTTGTTTTGCCTCTGTGAAACAATATTTGTTGCATTGGTAAACCAACATCTTTTTAGCACCTGTTTATATGCATACAGTGTAATATGAACCAGAAAATATTTGCTAATGTGCTTTACAAAAGCAGAATCAACTGGAGCAGTTGTTGACTTCATAATAGTTAGCAGTAATGCCTGACTGAATAATTAATAGTGTTTATTTATTAATAGAAGTTTATTTATTTCCAGTATAGGGTTATTTTCCTTAAACATTGTTTAGATGGCACAGTGGTGTTGCTTGAATGTATGTCTCTAATCAAATGTAAAATATGAAATTTAATTTGTTCTTTTTCATCTTCATTTTGATCACCTTTATTCTCAGAATAAGGACAAGGTCCATATCTTGTTAATTGTAGACAAACTCAAATGTCAACAGACTATAGCCAGGTGCACACGTAGGACACGTAGGAGGGATTTACTATGTGAAACCTTGCATATTAACCTTGTTAATATATAACCTACTTTCGTCCCCAGCCCCTTTGTAGGGTGTGGTGAACAATATGTAGAACAATTTTGTTCTACAAATCTGTCTAATTTGTTCAAAAAAATCTGTCTAATAAAGTGTGTTAGTTTTTTTTCTTTGCACATACTACACCAAAATTCTAGCATACACACTATGATTTATTTTCTTAATTAAGTTCTGTTATCATTTTTCTCTACAAACCTTTCATATGGTATTGAACAAACGTCTAAACCTTTTTAGAGCAGTGCTATGGCTCATACTAATAACTAGAGATTAGCAAAGTTTTGAAAAACTCGATTTGGCCAATTTGCCAAATTTTCCCCCAACATTTTTTCGGGCTGAATTTATTTGCATTGAATCGTTATTAAAATGGCTATTTCTGGCCTACAGAGAGCCTCAATAGGGGTGTGGAACACTTTGCCTTGCTGTAACATCGTGCTGATGCCCCTTCCAGGCTATCTCATTCTGCCACCATATGTTCTCCTCATGCTACTGCCAAATCCAAGCTGTGTCATTCAGCCACTATATGGTCTCCTCATGCTTCCGCCACCTCCAAGCTGTGTCATTCAGCCACTATATATTCTCCTCATGCTACCACCAACTCCTTACTGTGTCATTCAGCCTGGAGCTGACATCAGCATGAGAAGAAAATATGGTAGCTGAATGAGACAGCCTGGGGTGGCAGCAGCATTAGGAGTCTGGAAAGTGACGGTGGGTGGCAATACCAGTACGAAGGTGGGTGAAAAGAGGAGAACTTGGCATAAGATGTGTGGCATCAGATGGGTGGCAGGATCAGAATAGTAGCTGAGGCAGGTAGGCAGAAGAAAACGGTCTCTTTTGTAAAAGTGTTATTGTGCAATAGTAAGTATTGAGGATATGCATTATGTAAAACTTAACTTTTAATAACATGCTTCGGATAAAATATATGGACCCAAATTATTTTTTTTAAATCAAACCTAAGGAAAGGTGTGAAAAAAACATGTGCCACCTACATTACCAAGTATTGTTGTGATGCAAAGACCTCTAAAAGGTGAAAGGGAACAACGTATGGTCAATTAACAGGTACGGGTAAAAACTTCCCTTGTAAGGCCCTACTCTGCCATCATAATTCCCTTCTTGGTGAGTGTTACTCGCTCTAAAAAGGGCTGCCCCTCACAGGAACTTCTGCCTATTTCCACACACAAACACTGTCATTTCCCAGGGCTTTTAGGGGGAAATAGGGATTGGTTCCTGTGTGGGGCCGCCCTTTTTAAGACAAGTAACACTTTCCTCTAAATGGTGGAAGGGAACAATGTATTGTCCATTGTAGCAGGTGGGGGTAAAAGCTTCCCCTGTAAGGCCCTATTAATTCCCTTCTTGACAAGTGTTACTCACCATGAAAGGGGCGGTCCAACACAAGAAACTCTCTCTATTTCCACCTAAAAACCCTGGGAAATGGTGTTTGTAGGGGAAAATAGGGAGATGTTCCTGTGTGTGCGGCCGCCCTTTTTAGGATGAGTAACACTTGCCAAGAAGGGAATTACTAATGCGAGAGTAATGCCTTACAGGTAAAGTTTTTACCACCACCGGTTACAATAGACCATACGTTGTTCCCTTCCACCTTTTAGAGGTCTTTGCATCACATCAATACTTAGTGGTGTAGGTGGCACATGGTGTTTTTTGCACACCTTTCCTTTTGTTTGATTTCAAAAAAATTTCAGGTACATATATTTTATCCTTAAAAAAGTTAAAGGGGTTCTCCGGTGCTTAGACATCTTATCCCCTATCCAAAGGATAGGGGATAAGATGCCTGATCGCGGGAGTCCCTCCGCTGGGGACCCCCGTGATCTTGCACACGGCACCCCGTTTGTAATCAGTCCCCGGAGTGTGTTCAGTCCGGGTCTGATTACCGGTGACCATAGGGCCGGCGGCATGTGACATCACACCTCCGCCCCGTGTGACGTCATGCTCCGCCCCTCAATGCAAGCCTATGGGAGGGGGCGTGATAGCTGTTATGCCCCCTCCGATAGGCTTGCATTGAGGGGCGGAGTGTGACATCACACGGGGGTGGAGGAGTGACGTCACACGCCGCCGGCCCTGTGGTCGCCGGCAATCAGACCCGGACCGAACACGCTCCGGGGACTGATTACAAACGGGGTGCAGCGTGCAAGATCATGGGGGTCCCCAGCGGCGGGACTCCCGTGATCAGGCATCTTATCCCCTATCCTTTGGATAGGGGATAAGATGTCTAAGCACCGGAGTACCACTTTAAGTTTTAGCTAATGCATATCCTCAATACTTACTTGTAGTCTGTAATGTCTATAACTGGGGAGCAGCACCTTAAATATGTTTTGCACTATCCATATTTGTGAAGTGTTGGTGTGGCACCATGGTCAATCTACTCTGATGCATCAGGCATTGGTGGGTGGACACATTTTTCGTGGACAGACGAGTTCTCCTTGGGGTCACTATGGCCCGCGCCACACTAAACACCCGCTCTAATGGCACACTACTGGCCAGGCAGGACAGCTTTTCTAGGGCAAACTCTGCTAGTTGCAGACACAAATCAAGTATGGCTGCCCAGAAGTCCAGCGGATCTTCAAGGTGTGTGTGTGTGTGAAGGTATGCCACTACCTGCTAGTTCAGGTCCTGCTCCAGGTCTACCTGCTGCTGATAAGTTGCTTCACTATGCCAGTGAAGAAAGCTACTCATCAGCAACTGTAGACTCAGGCTGCTGCTGATGGAGCTGGTACTGCTCCTGCCACCTCACCCCTCCCCAGCAGCCATGGCAGTGGAAGGTGAACTCAGAGGGGCCCCCGAGTCAGACCTGCTAGAGGATGGACAATGGCGCAGTTAGGCATCGGCCAACTGACTACATAGGATGTCTCTGTAATAGGTCAGTTTGTTCTCTCTCAGTGTATGTAAAAAAGGCCCCAATTTTGTGCTGGTAGTGAGGGTCCAATAAGGTGGAGAGCCAGAAGTCATCCCGCTGCCGAATGGTGACAATTCAGTGGTTACTATGCAAGCAATGAGCATGCATCATGCCATTTGTGCAAGTGATTTGTAGCAACTCCCTGCATCCATCTCCACTGAATTCTGCCACGGTGTGTCTAGGTCCTCTGTCTCGCCTTCCTCATAACCCTCTAGCTGCTCTGACTGCTCCTGCTCCTCCTCTCCTGACAGATGTGTAGAAAAACTGCCCATCTTGCGAAACCTAAACTGTGCTCCACTGTGCCCCATCCCCTCCTCCTCCAGTTCAGCCCCACAGGGCTCATGTGGCCATGAGATGTAGGCGCCACGTCCCCATTGCCGTGACCAGCCTTTGTTTCCAACATGTGTTGTAGTAGATGAAGCAGCGGAATGACATTGTTCATCCCGTAATCCTGGTGACTGACTAATAATGTGGCTTCCTCAAAGGGTCTGAACAAACCGCCGGTGTCACGTGTGAGTTGCCAATGCCACTCCTCTGTGCACGTCCTGGCACTTCTCTGCCTGACATACATAGTGCGTATATGAGGGGAGTACAATACGCTCCATTACGCTTAAAACAGTATTTGTCTACAAAACCAGCAGGTGTGTACATTTGTCTGGCCTTTCACAGTATCTAGGCCATTAAGACCTTAACAGGAACAAAATGGGAAACCGCTTAGATGTATGTATGTGGTATGTACTTATGAGGGGAGGACAATGTGCTCCAGTACGCTTAAAACTGTATTTGTCTACAACACCACAGGTGTGTACTTTTGCCTGGCCTATCACAGTATCTAGGCCCTTAAGGATTTAACAGGAACAAAAATGTACACCACTTAGATGTACGTATGTGGTATGCACTTATGAGGGGAGGACAATTCGCTCCAGTACGCTTAAAACTGAATTTGTCTACAACACCACAGGTGTGTACTTTTGGCTGGCCTTTCACAGTATCTAGGCCCTTAAGACTTTAACAGGACCAAAATGGTACACCACTTAGATGTATGCACAGGTTACACTTAACTCCTTGGGGACGGAGCCCATTATAACCCTAGGAACGGGAGCATTTTTTGCAATTCTGACCACTGTCACTTTAAGCATTAATAACTCTTGGATGCTTTTACTTTTCATTCTGATTCTGAGATAGTTTTTTTCGTGACATATTCTACTTCATGTTAGTGGTAAATTTTTGTCGATACTTGCATCATTTCTTGGTGAAAAATTCCAAAATCTGACGAAGTTTGAAGCTCTATGCTTGTAAGAAAAATAGACATTCCAAATAAAGTATATATTGAATCACAAATACAATATGTCTACTTTATATTTGCATCATAAAAATGACATGTTTTTACTTTTGGAAGACATCAGAGGGCTTCAAAATTCTGCAGTAATTTTCCAATTTTTCACAAAATTTGCAAAATCAGAATTTTTAAGGGACCAGTTCAGTTTTGAAGTGGATTTGAAGGCCCTTCATATTAGAAATACCCAATAAATATTATAAAACCATTATATTACATACCATTATAAAAACTGCACCCCTCAAAGTATTCAAAATGACATTCAGAGCATTTGTTAACCCTTTAGGTGTTACACAGGAATAGCAGCAAAGTAAAGGAGAAAATTCAAAATCTTTATTTTTTACACTCGCATGTTCTTGTAGACCCAGTTTTTGAATTTTTACAAGGGGTAATAGGAGAAAATGCCCCACAAAATTTGTAACCCTATTTCTCTTGAGTAAGGAAATACCTCATATGTGTATGTAAAGTGCTCTGTGGGTGCACTAGAGGGCTCAGAAGGGAAGGAGCAACATTGGGCTTTTGGAGAGCGAATTTTGCTGAAATGGTTTTTGGGGGCATGTCGCATTTAGAAAGCCCTCATGTGCCAGAACAGTAAAAAAAAAAAAAAAAAAAAAACACATGGCATACTATTTTGGAAACTACACCCCTCACAGAACTTAATAAGGGGTGCAGTGAGCATACCTCACTGGCATTTGACAGATCTTTGGAACAGTGGGTTGTGTAAATGAAAAATAACATTTTTAATTTTTACGGACGACTGTTCAAAAAATCTGTCAGACACCTGTGGGGCATAAATGCTCACTGTACCCCTTGTTACATTCCGTGAGGGGTGTAGTTTGCAAAATGGGGTCACATGTGGAGGGTGTCCACTGTTCTGGCACCATGGGGGCTTTGTAAACACACATAGCTGTCAAATCCAGCCTAATTCTCTCAAAAAGATGACAAAAACAGGGCATGCTGACATTTATAGTTTTGCAGCTTTTAGAAGGCCACAGAGAAGAGCCTTCTTTCCGGCCGCTCCAACTGCTGTCGATGCCGCCGCCGCCACCGCTGGTCCAGGATGCCTCCACTGGTCCGAGTAAGCTGGGCCATGCTCCCCCCTCGCTGCACGTGTTCCCCCCTGCTCTGCCCCGACTTCGATCGGTGGGCAGAGTGGGGGGAAATGAACTCTAGCCCCCCTCCTGCCATTGGTGGTCAGCCTGACCGACCAATGGCAGGGAATAGGAGGGGGTGGCAACACTGCCACCTCGCTCCTATCCTTTAGGATGGTCGGAGCTGTCTCTGACAGCTCTGATCATGCTTATTTTCCGGGAGATCGGGTCACCAGTGACCCGATTAGCCCGCATCGCAGGCAAATCACTGGTCTGAATTGACCAACGATTTTCCGCGATCGCTGACATGGGGGGGTCTCAGGACCCCCCTAGGCATTGCCACGGGATGCCTGCTGATAGATATCAGCAGTCATCCTGGTCCGATCACCGCCCGGCGAGCGGCGGTGATTGGAAATGCAGAGGGTGTGTGAATACGCCCTCCGTCCTTAAGTGACGGGACGCGAGGGCGTATGCATACGCCCTTCGTCCCCAAGGAGTTAATAGAGGACAATATGCTTTTAGTGCTCTGCTCACCCTAACTGGCTGGCTACTATTAGGTTTTCAGATTTTGTACACGCCAGTGCTGCAGCACACAGTCGCTGTGTACTACACCCAAAATTGTACTTCTGCTGGATTTGGGCTTTAGGTGAATTGCTGCTGTAAAAATGCTTTTCTGTGCAACACACACTGCTCTCTGTCCTCTCTCTCTCTGCAATAGAACACTGATGTGACTGGACGATGAATCACTGCTGTAAAAATGCTTTTCTTTGCAACACACACTAATATCTGTCCCTCTCTCTCTGTAATAGAACGCTGATGTGACTGGCCGCAAGATGGCTGCCGATAATATAGGGCTGTGACATCACATGGGGTGCTGGCTGCTGATAAGCTGCATGCTGCATGTAATTCAAGGTCATCCCGCCAACTCTTGTTCCCACCTTCCCAGGATTCTTTGCCCCTTGTCCCCGCATGTGGATCCGCCATTTTAGATTCCCTGTAGCCCAGACCGCACTAAATGGAGTTTAATTAATCGATTTGCGCAATCGAATCGCAGCGATATTCGCATTTGTTGCGTATCAAATTTTTCCTGAAGTTCGTAACAAATTCTGATTCCATCCGATTCCATTCGCTCATCCCTACTAATAACTTCCACTTTGATTTTTTAAACCTGAAAAACACAAGTACCAGAATTGAATAAGATAGCAAAGAATTAATAAATTATAAATTCATGTTTGTGTATAGCAAGCATACATTACTTAGATTCTTTATAAAGTGGAATGTATGGAAAGTTCCTAAAGCCGTCCAATCTGTATACCTTTAAAACTATCTTCCTATGACTTAGGGATAGAAAAGCTAACTGATCTAACCTCTAGTTGTAAATGAGAAAATAACACACACAACCCATCACACTCTAAATGAAACGCTGTTAATTTGTTGTTTATATTATATGCCCAATGTTTTTCAAGAATTGGTTAAGTAAATAAGTTAAAATTAATTGGTTAAGTAAAGAATTGGTTAAGTAAATAAGTTAAATTTATGGGAAATAATAATTGTGTAGAGACATTTACTCAAAAACGTTATAGATATGAATCATTCTTATTTAGATGAAGAGTAGATTACTGAGAGCAACCTCTCTGCTGAGGCTTCTAGGTTACCAATCTGCACCCTGCCATTGGGAATTGCAATACTGGTGAAACAAGCAAAAGTATTTTCCTACCACTGAGCTCTGCCATGGTTAAATAACTAAAGTATCAGTGAACCAAGCAGTTTACAGTCTGCCTCAGAGAGAAAGCAAAAAACTGCTTTTTGGACCCTAAGAAAAGGAACAGACACATTGGGTAGCACAGTTTCAGTCATATATAAGCCTGCCAAAGTTCCTGTTGAAAAACTGTGCCTTTAAATGATTTCTTCTGTATATCAGTAAAGTGAACTTTAAGTTGTTTGCAAGTCATACCTCTGTCTGGCCACGTTATTGCCTCTGACCACCAAGGGCACCCCTAAACACAATCAGCCAGCACAGTCCCAGTGACCTGCAATGGTTACAAATACTGCCATTTTAAGTTCAACCACCTGTCACTGTACCAGCTCAAGGAGTATGAGGAGTTTCTGTGGAAGCCATCTGTCCTCTATAACCATAAAGATCAAGATTGTAACTAATGTGAAGGCGATAAGCTTCATCATCCATCATCCACACAGATGTCCGTCCTTTGTTCTATTTGTACATTCTCTGGGCTGTTGCATACATGGTTCTATATTGGCATCTAGTAGCACCAGCAAAGTCTTAAGGGGAAGTCAGTACCAACCTCTTACAAAATATAATAGTGGTCATACCAGCTAAAATGGTTATCCAGGATTAGAGAAAGTGCTGATTTCTTTCAAAAACAGCACTATACCTGGACTAAAGTTCCTTTCAAATCAATAGAGCCAATTTGTTATACCAGATACAACCTAAGGACAGGTATGGTGCTTTCAATTTTTTGGAAACAAATAGTTCTTTTTTTCTGTTCTTGGATAACCCATTTAATACTTCCCAGGAAAAAGGAAAACTGAATTAAACTTTTATTATAATCTTACAAAATTCACAAAATCAGGACATTGGTTTCCAAAGCAAGCTAAAGTGACCCGCAATGATGTAGTATTTTGCACTGCGCATAATGTAATGTATATCAATTTGTACAATGGACTTTGATTACTCTTTTGGTAGAAATTGGCAAATCAACCATGCTATGCCCAAAAAGTACAACACATGGCACAAGTAATTCTAATATTATTTTCTTGGGCTAACAAATGGAAAACATTGATTTTGGTTATCATTAGATTTATACATTTTCATGGTAATGTTTTGACCTAGCGGATAGGGTTGAATCTTCTAATTCATAAAACTGTAGTTGGAAACAATTCCTACCTGTAATTCCAGCTGACTCATTAAAGTAAACGGCTGAATAGCCGGCCATCTGAAACTCTGAGAGCTATGAAATTACACTTAAACGGGTCACTGCCCTAGGAAAATTACAGTAAAATAAATGTACCTTATGAAATATTTTTACTCTCCGGATGGAAAACTGATATACAGTGTACTGTAAAACCATTACATCTAATAAATGACCTGTATTGCATAGCCTGTGTGACTGGAAGTTGAATGTTGGAACTTGCATTTTATATTTTTTTAGTTACATCACTTTACATTTGTGAATAAAAGGCCATAAAAATGCTGTACATACATATCAAGCTGACTGCTAGTGGCAAGTGGTGTCAGTGATTTACTATTTCATTTACCTTTGTCTGCCTTGAAAGAAATAAACTTGTCTGCCATTTTACATTTCACACAAATCTTCCACGGGCAAAGATTTACAGATGTGCATCTAATCAGAGTGTCACATAGCAGCTTGCACAACACAGCTAAATTGAATAAAATAGGGCAAAAAATAAGTAATCGTCTATACAGCAAATGACTGAAAAGTAAGGTATAGGAAAAGTTCAAAGAATTATAGCTGATTATATGATTAAGGTATTCAAAATTATCCTTAGTTGACCAACAACATACTACAAGCTGTCATTAACCCCTTCCCCTGACATGCTTTGGGGGCCTTAATTCCTAAGTGGGGTATGGTGGGATAATGGATATGTAGCTAGAAAATTGTCAACTTTGTGACGCCAGAAGTAAGGTGGTGTTCGTAGTGAATGGGGTTGTAGTGTCACGTGGCAAGAGTGCTGAAACCCTATATTGAGATGTAGGTCCACAAACCAATACTTCAATAAAGCTGAGATCCTGGGGGAAAACAAACTCAAAAGCCAGGGTTATACTGTAGATAACAACTTGTTTTTAACTTCAGAATGCAGTGTAATATAGATAATTAATACTTGGGAATTGAGAATAAAGTACTGTACATTTCATAGTTCTGAAGTACCTTGTAATTTGTCACTGTCACAATCCTGATATATTAAATGGATTTGAGATATGGTTATTATAGGACTTGCAGTCCTCCTGAGATATAAACAGGTTCACTATTCCTGATATTATGTGTACACTGTACTTTCAAGATGAGACTTGAGACTAAGGATTTGGACTTGATTTGACTTGTGACTGAAGAACTAGACTTGTATCTTCTTATAACTTGTGTTGACTCAGAGGCTTATGGTGTTTCTGTCCTGGCCTTATCCTCACTGTAATTGGGGTGTGACTTGTCTGCTGAAATTTAAGACTTGGCTGTAGACTGTGCGTTTGTGCTAGCTAATGTGGGGTGTCTGCCGTGGTAAGATATGTAAAGATTCCCTTTCTTACTTATGTTTCCTTGGATTTTAAGAGACACCACTATCTTTCATGGCATCTCGTTCTTCTGCCTTTTTCTCTAATGCTACCAATTGAAACTGTAGTACCCCTGTAGCGGGATACGCTAGATAGGTTGCAGTGTTAGTGACTTGTGCAGAGATGTTGTACAGATCTTGTACAGTGAATATAAGGCTTTTGTGTGTAAAATGTTAACACCTTACATAATTTGCATTGTAATACACTTAGAGAGATTGACCTGAGACAGATCTGGAGATCCTTGAGGCTACAGCCAACTGAACAGTGTTCAGAATAGTAAAGGATGAATCTGCTCTGGAACACCACACAAGCAATTTTTTTGTTTTTCCATTGTTGTCTTTCCAGTACTGTAACTTTTTTATTTTGACATTGGCCACTAACGAGCTATACAGTATATGGGAAACAACTACAAAAAACATTAACCCTTGATGCGACTCAAGCGTTCAATCTGTTTTACATATGAAATATAAAATTGCACTTCAAAATTCATACATAGAAAGATACATAAAATACATATAAAAACTACAAATATCTCCGAATAAGCAAGCATTCTCAATAGTTTTGTCAAGGACACTCAGAAATAAAACACCTAAAGTAAAAATCCAAAAAGCTTCCCTATTTATGAAAGATTATCTATTTGAAAGCAGGACTCATCACTGAAGAGGATAGACCTCCAATCCAGCCTCCATTGCCTTCTTGCTTTGTACCATGATAACCTTAGAGAGCGGTAGTATGAGGTCAATGGAACATCTGTAGCTTGCTTGTAGCCAGATGTTCTGCAAGAACATTCTGATGGTTTGTGTAGACACTGGTATACAGTCTAAATTTGATATGTGTCTAAATTTACTTGAAGTACAGAATAGATGACTATACACCATTCTTCTAATGCAGTGTTTTCCAAGCTTAGTCCTTAGGTACCCCCAATAGATCCTGATTTGAGAATATCCTATATTAAGAACATTTGTGGTGAAATCATGAAAATATGACATGTTACAGATACAGAGAACTGTGCTTTTCTAATCTACTGATCCATCAGTGCAGAGGTTATCATCTGTGAGCCTCTTGCTCTCATATCAGTTTATCATTGGTCCTCCACACCAATAGGACACTCAACTTTGAACAGTGCTGACATCTGCTGGATTGATATGCCAAGGTCTATCAGTTCAAGAATTCTGTCCCTCTCAGTTTATGAGAAGTGATCATATTGTTCTGACTGGATCCGATTTCAGGGGTTTCATGTGGTTGGAAAAATTTACTTTTGTTCTGGCATTTATACACATAGCACATATTGGAGCTAAGTGCCTAAAAATATGATCATTTGCAGATATTAGCAGCACCAAGTATTTCCTTGATTTGCATATCCTTACACCTTGTCCAGCCTAGTGTTGCAATTTTTAGGAGTATATTTGTAAATCACTTAATTTACCAGAAATTACTTCTTACCCCAGAGAAAAACCCCTTTTTTGAGCCATAGCAACAGGATTGACATCAGCAAGTGTGCAAAACTGACACAAAACCTTCTTTACGCATTTTTTTTTTTACAATTTATGTAAAACAAACAAACAAAAAATGTCACACTTAAGTTCCAGTTAAAACAGATTTTGCTCTAACAGAATTGAAGCAATCACTTTCTGCAGTGCTGCTGTACTATAATACATTTGTTTTCCTGCTTCTATCTTTATCTGTTGTTTATTGCTTAGTGTCCATCACAGAGATCTTCGCCTAACTGCTGAAGCTATGTACTGCTGCAGCTATAGGCCGTTATAGTGGCTTTGACCTTACCCTTATACTGCCTGATGATTTGCCGGGCGACCAGTTTGAAAGGCATTATGGGATACCCTGAGGTCATGTGATCCTTCCTCCTTCTCCACTCTGTCATGGGCTAGTATTCTTTCATCAGGTTCTGCTGAGACAAACCACCTGAAGTTCTAGCCTAATTGAACTTTTAACAAAGTTCTGACCGAACTCAGGTTCTAAGAGTTCGGTTCACTCATCTCACTCCCTACTATTTGGGAAATAGGAGAGCTTTCACTGCAGGAAATCCCCAGGTCTCTACCCTCAAGGTAATCTCTGTTAGCAACAGCTAAGTCCAAGAATGGAGCAGAGACAACGTGGAATGGAGGAGATAATGATTGTAGTCAGATAGAAATCAGTCTAGGGAAGCATAGGTCTGTCAATACAGTGAACAGGCTGAGGTCAGGGCACAAAGTCCTCTTAATATAAAATAAAATCAGGTGGCCAGGGTAGACAAAAAACAAACAAACAACACACTAGACGTTCCCTGAGGTACTTGAATTTTAGTGATGCGATGGTTGGGAATGTGGATAGTGTGGGAGGGGGGGGGGGGGAATGTTCTAATGCTACCTGTAATTTGCATGTTTGTATTGAAATTTTGTTCTATGATATGTTTACTGTCACGTCTGGTGATACTCAGACGGTTGTGAAAGTTTGTAAATTCAAATAAAAAGATGTTTGAATAAAAACAAAAACAAACAAACAAACAAAGGTAGGTTAGAAATGAATTCAAATAACTGTAGAATGACTTAGCAAAAACAGAATCCTATGAACCTTATTGTGTAGACAATGAACTATCATATAATTCTTAAACAGGACATTGGGTGAAGAGGTATAACTTCAGCTTGCTCTAATCTATTTGGCCCAGGGCCTTCAAGTGCATTTTATAGAGTATGGGAGGTCCAAGTGAGACAAAGATACCAGTAAATGAGATTTTGGACAAGTGGTAAGGGGGTCGGGAAGAGAAGCTGTGAGGAAGAGAACAGCAGCAGTGGCAAGCACAGATCTGGTAAGCGAGCATGACAACAAATTAAAGATGGGCAAATCAAATGAATTCGAATTTGTTCTGAATTTCATGGAAAATTTGATTCAGAACTATTCCGAATTTCACTGCTTCATTGACTCCATTTTGTGCGGGCCGGGGGGCTAAAATGGTGGCTACATGTGTGAGGACATGGGGCAAGGAATTCTGGGAAGGTGGGTAGGAGGGATCACCCTGAATCACATGGTGGCATGCAGCCTATCAGCAGCCACCCAGCCGTCTAATGTCACAGCTTTATATATTCGGCAGCCATTGCTGAAGACAGGCATTTCTGGGACTTTTTGCTGATAGAGTAGACACTGGCCCTCATTTACTATTCTAAACCCGACTTGTTTTGTCGGGTTTTTTTGTCGCATCTTTGTCTGCGACATGTCGCAGACATTGTGCGCCAGTCTGCGACACAATGCAACATTTTTTCCCGACGGACCCGATTTGGATTCTCTCAACCCCGAAAAAGGGGCGTAACCCGACATTTCTGAGCTTTCCCACGTATTTTTAAAGCTTTCCAACCCCAATTTGTTAAATTGTTGTGGATTTTTTCCCTACAACTCAGAGGAATTGGAAACCAAGCCAAAAAAATACACGTGCGACAAACAGAATGCGACATAATAAATACCAGGAGAAAAAAAGCAATCGGGTAAAAAAGCAACATAGACTTACAACCATTGTGTGTTACAGAAAATACAGATCTTTACAGCAGCAAATCCATTCATGTCAAGCCCGCATCACTGAAGGCAGGCAGACGGGCAGGGACAGTTCCGGGAGAGAGAGAGAGAGCTCTAAAAGACTTACGCACTAGATTGTTACGCTTATTTCTGGTGCAACCGTACTAGGGTGTATTATCCTAAAATAAGTGAAATATATACGCACTCAGCTGGTGAACATGTTTTCTGTTTCAAGTGTATAGTGGCCTGTTAGTTTAAAAGCAGGGATATATATACACACAGTGAGTGTTCCACAAGTTTCTGTTGCAACCATATAAGGGTGTATTGCTCAAAAAAAAAGTAAAATATATATGCACACCACTGTTCTACAAGTATGTCAGGCAGATAAGTGCAGGACGTGCACAGAGGAGTGGTAGATGCCTAAATTCATCAGGCGCAGGCAGAGGTGATAGTAGACTAGGGGCATCTGGCAGCAGGATTCATAGCGAGAGGCCTGAGCTCCCGGTATCAGCTAGCGGTGGTGTCTCAACCAGCAACCCATCTGCTGTCATTGATTGGTTAACTTGGCCATCCACTTCATCCCAAGTGACTTCTGACACCCCCAGTCAACAGTTGGTGGGTTCCTCAGATTCAACCCTCACACTGCCTCTGTCCTAAGCTGTTCCCTCCTCCAGCGAAGTATTGTATGCTGTGGGCTCAGCTCCACTATACAGTGAGGACGATCAACTTCTACCAGTAGTGTGCAGCTACTGCCCAGCCAAGAAGTGAAGGAGGCATCCGCCGCTTCCTCCACTAGTCAGGCAAGAAGTGATGAGGAGAGTGGCATAGGAGTTGGTTCTGCAAGCGTTCAAACTCCTGAAACAGACACCGTTGTCATGTTGGCAGCAGTGGGAAGTCTGGAGCCAAACGTGCCCGGGGTAGACCACCTGCTTTACGGCAGCCTACATGCCAGGGAAGTAGTGGAGCAGGGGTTCCTGGAGTGGGCGGCAGTAGCAGTCAGTCAGTACTATTGGGGTGGGGGGGGGGAAATCAGCTACTCGGTGGTGTGGCAGTTTTTTATCAAGCATCTGGAGGTGAAGCGTGGCCAGGGTCCCAATGTTGGCACCACGGCCCTGCTTCAACATATGCAGTGTCACCATCAAGCTGCCTGGGAGAACCGTGGCTCCGATGCGGTAACCACAGCATCACCCAGTGGCACGCCGCTCCCTGTTTCAGCCAGCCAAGGCTCCAACCTCAACCGAAGGGAGCTGTCTGTTATGTCCATCTTCTGTTGGTCCAGATGCTCCTGCTCCTCCTACTTCTCATCAGTCATTCCTGCAGCAATCCATCACCGAAGCGATGTCCAAGAGACAGCTATATACTGAATGTGCTCCTCTCCAAGTTGCTGGTGCTGCAGACCCTCCCTTTTCAAGTGGTAGACTCTGCACCTTTCAGAGAACTCATGGCTTATGTCAAGCCGAGGTAGAGATCCCAAGCCATCATTTCTTTTCGAAAAATGCAGTACCAGCCCTCCACAAACATGTAGAACAGAAGGTGGGCCAGTCCTTGAGCCTGTCCGTTTGTACCAAAGTGCATGGCAGCACCAACGTGTGGAGCTGTAACTATGGTAAGGGAATGTGGAGCTGGGTGAATGTGGTTCCTGCACAGCCATACCAGCAACTTGGCCAGGTCACGCCGCTATGGTCTCCTCATGCTGCCTCCACCTCCAGACTGTGTCATTTTGCTGTCATATGGTCTCCTCATGCTGTCTCCACCACCAGGATGTGTCATTCTGCTGCAATATGGTCTCCTGATGCTGCTGACACCTCCAGGCTGTGTCCTTCTGCCTCCATATGGTCTCCTCGTGCTGCCACCGCCTCCAGGCTGTGTCATTCAGCCGCCATTTGGTCTGCTCAGGCTGTCACCACCTCCAGGCTGTGTCATTCTGCTGCCTTATGGTCTCCTCAGGCTGCTGCCACCTCCAGACTGTGACGTTCTGCCACCATTTGGTCTCCTCATGCTGCCACCGCCTCCAGGCTGTGTCATTCATCCGCCATTTGGTCTCCTCAGGCTGTCACCACCTCCAGGCTGTGTCATTCTGCCGCCTTATGGTCTCCTCAGGCTGCTGCCACCTCCAGACTGTGACGTTCTGCCACCATTTGGTCTCCTCGTGCTGCCGCCATCTCCAGGCTTGGTCATTCTGGCGCTATTTGGTCTCCTCAGGCTGTCACCACCTCCAGGCTGTGTCATTCTGCCGCCTTATGGTCTCCTCAGGCTGCTGCCACCTCCAGACTGTGACGTTCTGCCACCATTTGGTCTCCTCATGCTGCCGCCATCTCCAGGCTGGATTATTCTGATGCCATATGGTCTCCTCATGCTGATGCCACCTCCAGTCCGGGTCATTCTGCCGCCATATGGTCTCCTCATGCTGCCGCCACCTCCAGGCTTTGTCATAAATCACTGACACTAGATGGCCTGGGAGATCTGAGTCAAGACACAAAGACTCAAAGTGAAGGGGAACCCTATGAAGATCCAGCGTCTGTTTCTAAGTACTATAAAAGTGCGTAAGCTGAGTATATTGCCATAACTGCACAGGGGTAGGGTGACCTTTGCCACTGATTTCAAGGCACCAGAATGAAGAACATGAGAAAAAACTAATACTGTGTCCTTAAATCTACCTAAATGAGAGCCCACCAATCCACCCGGAGAGAAGTCAGGATTGTCACGGATAGGTGTCAAGGGACCGTTGGGGCGCAAGGTGGTGCTCTGCGGCGATCATTGTTACTGTGATGCTTTGTCTGTGGGGTGGAGTGGTCTGTAGCCTGGGGCTTGGTCGGGCAGCTGCGGGGCACCCATTGGGTCATTTCCCTTGTGGGAATGATGTCGCGGGGACGGTGGTCGCAGCCCGAAACTACGCCAGTGTTAGGTTAGGGACCCACTCTAAATAGGTGGCCTTGACGTGGCGAGTGGGCTTGTACTTTTTGATCACAATGTATGCTAACAACCTGTTAGTTTTTGAATTTATGCTGAGAAGTAAATAGATCAAAATACAAATTGTGGATGTGCTGATGTGTTTCTTTTTCTCTTTGGGTTTTACTCTTAGTGAGATTGAGCTTATAACTGCTATATCTACTGTACTCTTCTATAAGCGAGAGCAGGGCTGGCAAACTAGATTTAGGGCTAGTGTCCTAGAGCAAGAGGTCATCCGCAAATGCAGCACATTTATCATGTTCCCCCTGTATCTGTACCCCTCTGACATCCCCACATTGACTGAAAGCAGCAGGTGCTCCATAACCAATACATATAGAAGGGGGGAGAGAAGACAACCCTGTCTAGTGTGTTATGGATTGCTATGGGGGAAGACAGGGCCTCATTAATCTGAACTCGTGCCTTCGGTTGAGTATATAGGGCAAGGATACGTTGTAACATCATTGGGCCCAAACCCAAATGAGAGAGAACCCCCTGCAGAAAGACCCAGGCCACCCTGTCAAAAGCCTTCTCGGCATTGAGTGCCAACAATATACAGGGTATATGGGACACCTGTACATAATTGATCAAGGAGAATGTCTTCAGGATATTATCCTGAGCTTCTCTGGCAGGGACGAAACCCACCTGATCAGGGTGAACCAGGGTCTCCAGCAGGGGGGTACAACTTAGTGTCCACATTAATAAGGGATATTGGACGATAGCTTTGACATAGGTTGGGATCCTTCCCCTCCTTAGGTATGACTGTTTGGAAAGCTTGCAGAAAAGATGGCGGGAAGGGAGAGGTGTCAGAGATAGCATTAAAGATCGCGAGGAGGCACGGTGACAATTCAGTTCTAAGAAGTTTATAAAATTTGGAAGTGTAGCCATCCGGACCAGGGGCTTTACCAGAGGGCAGGGTGGAAATAGATACCGACAATTCTTTCAATGTGAAGGGTCTTTCCAGATCATGAAGGGACTTAGACAACATAGCAGGCAGATAGATAGGTTAAAAGTCCTGAGGAGTCCCTAATCAACCGAACTCAGACTGTAGAGGTCTGCGTAGTACGATCAGAAACTATCTAATATCTGGGAGGTGTAATGGACCAACTCCCCCTGGGTGACTTGATAGAGGTGATATGTAGGGCAGCATGCTTATCCCTGAGGGGCCCGGGTTAACAGTCTCTCTTTCCCCATTCATACATCACACTGGAACAAATCTGACAGTACCTGTTATATTTCTTGTCAATACAGACGTCTATTTCCCTCCATACCTTATGAAGTTTGCGAAAGACCTCTTCTGAGAGAGTGGATTTATGTAGAGACTCTAAAGAGTAAGTCCTGCAATTTTTGGGATGCTGCATGTTTAAACCTGGCACCATGTTTGATCAAAATGCATTGGAGCACGCATTTCAGCACCTCCCACTGACACTGAGGAGAGGTGGGGTTGCTCACATGATTCAACACGAAATTAGATATCACTGCTTTCAAATCCACTAGACAAAGAGAATCAGAGAGGAGCGATTCATTAAGTCTCCACGTAAACTCACTCCTCGGACCACTCGATAGTGATAAGTCACAAAAAAACGGAGCATGGTCAGAGAACACAATAGATCCAATGGAGTATAGAGTAACTGAGGGAGAAAACAGTGACTAACAAAGATATAATCTAACCTGGTGTATACCCTATGAGCATGAGAATAAAATGTGTAGTCACGTGTGTCCGGGTTAGTCAGTCTCCACGGTCAGACAGCTGCATAGTAAAGAGCAGGCGATAAATCTTATTCAACTGCATGAAAGACAGGGTGGAGGTACCAGAGGAACAATCTAAGGAGGGAAGCAAAGAGATGTTAAAATCCTTGCACACCACCATCGTGCCCTGTCAAAAAAACATCAAATCATTCAACCCCTTCTGCAAAAAAGACAACTGGCAGTGGTTTGGAACATATATATTAGCTATAGTATAGGTCCTCCCCTGTATAGAGCAGGTGACAAAGACATAGCGACCTTCCTCATGTACTTTGGAGTCTAAAACCTGAACCGGGAGAGGCTTGTGAAACAGGATGGCAACACCCTTCACCTTTTGTGACTGATTACTAATGTGGTACCAATTGGGGTAATATCTATTACGAAAGACAGATGGTCTCTAAGAAAGTGAGTCTACTGGAGACATAGCATAGAGCAGAGCCTGTCCACTGAGGAGAGCAAAGAACCCACAGCTACAAGAACAAACTGGTGGCTAGGTATGGAGAGCAAGACATAGTAGGAAGAAGGGTAAGGGAGAAAAAAGAGTCACAAGGAAGAGGGCAGGGGAGGAAATAGAGGGAGAGAAAAAGGGGGAGGGACAAAAAGACAACATGAAAAAGACACAAAGAAAAACAAGAAAAGCAGAACAAACAGTACATCTGCAAAAACACTGAGACAAATAGCACTGGGCTAGTATCAGGCAGGTAATAAATCCTGCCATGACCTATTGGGGGCAGGCCAAGTAGAAAGGCAACAGACTATGAGAAAAGTGAAATCTGAGAGCAGGAGCTCCGATGCCAAGCACTGAGGGGAACTGAGGGAAAAAAGCAAATAAAGAAGAAAAAACAAAGGGGCAGAAAACACTCTGTAGAGCAGGGCGCTCTACAGAGTGTTTTCTGCCCCTTTGTTTTTTCTTCTTTATTTGCTTTTTTCCCTCAGTTCCCCTCAGTGCTTGGCATCGGAGCTCCTGCTCTCAGATTTCACTTTTCTCATAGTCTGTTCCCTTTCTACTTGGCCTGCCCCCAATAGGTCATGGCAGGATTTATTACCTGCCTGATACTAGCCCAGTGCTATTTGTCTCAGTGTTTTTGCAGATGTATTGTTTGTTCTGCTTTTCTTGTTTTTCTTTGTGTCTTTTTCATGTTGTCTTTTTGTCCCTCCCCTTTTTCTCTCCCTCTATTTCCTCCCATACTGGGAGCGCCACAGGAGCAAGTCCAATAGTCTGCAGAAATTGAGGGAGATGCTCCAAAGAGTGTAGAGTGGCAGATTTCTCCTGGTGATGAGCATAAAGGGCAAATGGAAAACCCCAATGGTAGCTGGGATGCCGTAGAGCCAGGTGCGCCCGGTCAATTTCAATGGGAGACTGCGCAGCGTGGCCTAAAATAGAGTTGAAGATATCCATCAGTGTCGGTAGAAGATCATCCGCACGGGTCACCTCCGGGACATTGCGTAGTTTAATGTTGTTTCGGCGGTTGCGGTTTTCCTGATTATCCATATGAGAATGCAAGAGCCATTGGTTCACCGTCTGCCGTACCACAACAGAGCGAAGCTCCTCCATTGATTCCTGGGTGATGAAGCGGAAAGATTCAAGAGCCCCTACTTTGTCCACCTCTGACTGCACTACTTGAAGATTTTATCGCTGAGGGATTTTAAGGCTGAGGGCGTCCTTTCCCTGGGCATTCCATCTGGAGGGCCTGGTGGGGAGAGGGGGAGGCCACTAGCAAGAGGTAGAGCAGAGGAGACCCAGGGGCTGCAGTGGCAGAGGACGTGGCAGCCCTTTCCAGCATGAATGGTGCAGTGTCACAGTTCACAGAAGGACCCCACAGCTTGCAGGCACCCCCAGGAGATAATGCGGGGGTCATCAGCCCACGTGGTATTCAGACAGGGGGTTGACACGGGGGTAGCGGGGCAGTAGGGTTTAGGCTGCAGCGGGGTGTAAAGGCCTCCAGGTCCCACACTTAAAGGGGTACTCCGCTCCTAGACATCTTATCCCCTATCCAAAGGATAGGGGATAAGATGTCAGATCTCCACGGTGCCACTGCTGGGGAGCCCTGGGATCCCCGCTGCGGCACCCCGCTATCATTAAAGCACAGAGCGAGATCGCTCTGCACGTAATTATACACAACTGGTCCCTAAAGGAAGTCAGGGATCACTTTGAAAAATTACTAAAGCCCGGGGCAAAGAAAGCCCAGGGCACAAGATCCCTATTGCAGGGAGACTTCCCTAAAACTTAACTTTTAATGGTGCTCTGATAAAATATTTGTGACCAAAACTTTAAAATCTCATGTCAAGGTCCACTGTATTCTGATAACTGTGAGTAAATTCACTAGGGTAATTGTATAGGGAACTGCAGTTTCCCTTTATCTGAGTGGGCCGAGACAGATTTAACCCCTTAAGGACAATGGACGTACTCCTACGCCCCCGTTTCCGAGTCCTTAAGGACCGAGGACGTAGGAGTACGTCCTGTCCATTCCCGGCCCCCCGCCACTAGCCGGAGGGGAGCCGGTGCCCGATGCCTGCTGAAATCGTTCAGCAGGCATCGCGGCATATCGCCCAGGGGGGTCATTATGCCCCCCCATGTCGGCGATGGCCGCAGATCGCTGGACAATTCAGTCCAGCGATCTGCGGCGATTCCGGGTCAATCGGGTCTACAGTGACCCGGTGACCCGGAATTACTGGCTGATCAGGGCTGTCAGAGACGGCCCCGAACAGCCAGAGCCTGCAGGGGTGAGGTGGCACTGGTGCCACCTCACGATCGCCCTGATTCGTCGGCCGGATTCCCGGCCGACCAATCAGGGCGCCTGCTGCGGGTGTCACTCCCGCACCCGCTCCGCCCCTCTTCCGGAGGACGTGAGCGGGTGCGGGACGTGCACCCCGGGTGCTGGGGACCCTGATCCCCGGCGTTAATGTTGGGATCAGGGCCCCAGGAGCGACGACGGCGGCGGCGGCGGGACTGACCTGTGCGGCGTGGATCAACAGCAGCAGGAGGTGAGTGACAGCCTCCTGCTGTTGCTTAGCAACAGCTCCCAGCATGCAAAAAGGGCATGCTGGGAGCTGTAGTTATGCAACAGGAGGAGGCAGACCACTACAACTCCCAGCATTCCCTTATGGGCATGCTGAGACTTATGGTTTTGCAACAGCTGGATGCACATTCTTTCTATGGAAAAGTGTACCTTCAGCTGTTGTGTAACTACAACTCCCAGCTTGCACAAACAGCTAAAGTGCATGCTGGGAGTTGTAGTGGTGCATCTGCTGGTTGCATAACTACAACTCCCAGCATGCCCGTTGGCTGTCGTGACTGCTGAGAGTTGTAGTTTTGCAACAGCTGAAGGCACACTGAGTTAAGTAGCAAACCAGTGTGTCTCCAGCTGTTGCATAACTACAATCCCCAGCATCCCCAGCCAAAGTAGTATGCCTCCCGCTGTTGCATAACTACAACACCCAGCATGCCCTTCCGCTGTCCGTACATGCTGGGGGTTGTAGCTTTTGCAACAGCTGAAGGCACACTGGTTGCAAAACACTGAGTTTGTTGCCAAACTCGGTGTTTCACAACCAGTGTGCCTCCAGCTGTTGCAAAACTACAACTCCCAGCATGCACTGATAGACCGTACATGTGAACCCCCTGCCCGTGCGACTGTACCCTAAAAACACTACACTACACTAACGCACAATAAAATAAAAAGTAAAAAACACTACATATGCACATACCCCTACATAGCCCCCCTCCCCAATAAAAATGAAAAACGTCTGGTACTCCACTGTTTCCAAAATGGAGCCTCCAGCTGTTGCAAAACTACAACTCCCAGCATGCACTTATAGACCCTACATGCTGGGAGTTGTAGTTTTGCAACAGCTGGATGTCCCCCCCCCCCCCCAATGTGAACGTACAGGGTACACTCACATGGGAGGAGGATTACAGTAAGTATCCGGCTGCAAGTTTGAGCTGCGGCAAATTTTCTGCCGCAGCTAAAACTGCCAGCGAGAAACTACTGTGAACCCCCGCCCATGTGACTGTACCCTAAAAACACTACACTACACTACCACAAAATAAAATAAAAAGTAAAAGACACTACATATACACATACCCCTACACAGCCCCCCTCCCAAATAAGAATGAAAAACGTCTGGTACGCCACTGTTTCCAAAACGGAGCCTCCAGCTGTTGCAAAACAACTACTCCCAGTATTACCAGACAGCCACTGACTGTCCAGGCATGCTGGGACTTTTACAACAGCTGGAGGCACCCTGTTTGGGAATACCCCTATGTCCACCCCTATGCAAGTCCCTAATTTAGGTCTCAAATGCGCATGGCGCTCTCTCTTTGGAGCCATGTCGTATTTCAAGGCAACAGTTTAGGGTCACATATGGGGTATCGCCGTACTCGGGAGAAATTGTGTTACAAATTTTGGGGGGTATTTTCTGCTTTTACCCTTTTTAAAAATGTTAATGTTAATTTTTTTTTTTTTTTTTTACATATGCAAAAGTCGTGAAACACCTGTGGGGTATAAAGGTTCACTTAACACCTTCTTACGTTCCCCGAGGGGTCTAGTTTCCAAAATGGTATGCCATGTGTTTTTTTTTTTCTGTCTTGGTACCATAGGGGCTTCCTAAATGCGGCATGCCCCCAGAGCAAAATTTGCTTTCAAAAAGCCAAATGTGACTCCTCCACTTCTGAGACCTGTAGTGCGCCAGCAGAACACTTCTCACCCCCATATGGGGTGTTTTCTGAATTGGGAGAAATTGGGCTTCAAATTTTGGGGGGTATTTTCTGCTATTACCCTTTTAAAAAATTAAAAATTTTTGAGAAACCAAGCATTTTAGGTAAAAAAAAAGTTTTTTTTTTACATATGCAAAAGTCATGAAACACCTGTAGGGTATTGAGGCTCACTTTACCCCTTTTTACGTTCCCGGAGGGGTCTAGTTTCCAAAATGGTATGCCATGTGGTTTTTTTTTGTGGTTCTGACACCATAGGGGCTTCCTAAATGCGGCATGCCCCCAGAGCAAAATTTGCTTTCAAAAAGCCAAATGTGACTCCTTCTCTTCTGAGACCTGTAGTGCACCAGCAGAGCACTTTTCACCCCCAATGTACGTCCTGGTGCGTTAAGTACCACCTCACCAGGACGTACATTTACGTCCTGCGTCCTTAAGCGGTTAAAACACTAACATTTGCCCCCCTCTACTAGTTTCGGCGCTACTGCACCGTCCTCAGGAGGAACAATAGGCAACAATGTTTGCCCATTGTTCCTCCTGAGGACGGTGCAGTAGCGCCGAAACTAGTAGAGGGGGGCAAATGTTAGTGTTTTAAATCTGTCTCGGCCCACTCAGATAAAGGGAAACTGCAGTTCCCTATACAATTACAATAGTGAATTTACTCACAGTTATCAGAATACAGTGGACCTTGACATGAGATTTTAATGTTTTGGTCACAAATATTTTATCAGAGCACCATTAAAAGTTAAGTTTTAGGGAAGTCTCCCTGCAATAGGGATCTTGTGCCCTGGGCTTTCTTTGCCCCGGGCTTTAGTAATTTTTCTCTGCACGTAATGAAATGTAATACAGGGGTCAGAGCATCGTGACGTCACGGCTCCGCCCCTCGTGACATCACGGCCCATTCCCTTAATGCAAGTCTATGGCAGGGGGCGTGACAACCGCCGCACCCCCTCCCATAGACTTGTATTGAAAGGGGCAGGCAGTGACGTCACGAGGGGGCGGAGCCGTGACATCACGATGCTGCGACCCCTGTATTGCGCGTCATTATGTGCAGAGCGAACTCGCTCTGTGCTGTAATGATAGCGCAGTGCTGCAGCGGGGATCCCGGGGATCCCCAGCAGCGGCACCGCGGCGATCTGACATCTTATCCCCTATCCTTTGGATAGGGGATAAGATGTCTAGGGCCAGAGTACCCCTTTAAGGCCAGCTGAACGTGCGGGACCGCTCCAGAGAGTATTGGAGCTGCTTCTGTTGCGGCGCACAGATCCTCCACAGGCAGGTAGATGATCAGTGGAGGAGAGGGCTGCAGCGGCGGTTCTGTGCACTTACTGGGACTATAGCTGGCAAATCTCCCCCGCCCCGAGACCCGTAATAGTGGCCCGGGCTTTGGCGCTGTGCACTGCAGGGGGCGGAGCTTCCAGTGGGGAAGAAGGAGCCGAAGATGGAGGTGGCCGGGGGGGGGGGGGGGGAGGGGGACAGGGTCCGGCTAATCTGGTAGCTCTGCTAGAAATTAAAGATGGGCACACCCGATGCCCGAGAGCTTGAGGCACCCCTAAAGGACTTGTGGGAGCGCTTCTGGACCATATGGCATGCAGGTTAGTCCCCTGAATGCCGGGTGGCAGCGTAGCTCAGGGAAGCACGTAAACTCGGCACGCATGGCAAACCACTCGCCCCCCCCTCCCCCAACTAGAACAGATTTTGTTTCTTTATGGAAAGAAATATCTGCAAAGTTTTTTTAGGCAAATTTCTTCTAGTTGTTATTTTCTGTGTACTTGACTTTGCTTTCTCAACCAAATCATGAGAATAAACATTAGGCATATAATGTGTACATATAAACAACAATCTAACAGTGTTTTACTTACAGTATGATGTGTTATGTATATTATTTTCTCATTTATAACTACGGGTGAGATCAACTAGCTTCTTTGAATTTTACATGTGACTGCATAAAATGTTTTCTTTCACTCGGCTTTCATGAAAAACAGATGGCCTGTAGTGAAGAGCCAAAAGCTTGCATAATACTAAGATCTTCTCACTGCTACAATGCGAAAGAGACAGATATGCAGCCAACTGCTCACTTTAGCACTAAAGATTTGCACATTCTGTTTTGCACTTATGCTAATTAACCCCTAAAGCCCTACATGAGATGTACATCTTACATACATACATTTCATAGCTCAGCATTACTCCCATTTCCATCAATATGCTTTAATGTACATTATAATGAATATACTTTGTGCTTTACTGTAGCCTGTTAATAAATTATCTTTCAGATCAGTTATAGCTTGTAATACGGAAAATATCTCAGTTCTTGCTTGGAGTTTTATGCCATAACATGCTTGGTAAGAAGTAGAGTATAAACTTGTGTGCCAAGATTTTATTCCAATTCTCTAGAATACTCTACTGCTGTGCAGGTGAGCCAACGAAATCTTTTCGAATTACATAGACAATAGACTTATTTATAATGAAGTCATTATTTTTATAACATACCAGCAGTCAATAGCAAACAGGTAAAAATTGAAATATTAAGTAAACAAAATGTTTGAACATAGAAATAATAAAGCATAAAACGTAAAAAAAACGTACAAAGCAAAAAGAATGGAAAAAAGGCTTGGCTGGAAAACGGAGTCTTTGAGTTGTTGATTTGTGCTTTTTTGAAAAGGTATATAGTTCTAATTTACTCATATTCTCTAGTTCTCTTTGATAACAAATGTAGGTAAAAATGAACTAATGGCTGGCCTTATAGAATCTATATGCATTTTTAGTTGTTTTAGCTAGCTGTAACAACCAACCCAAAGAGTTTGAAGTTAACAGATTTTTTTTTATTTTTTATATTTTTTTATTTTGGGTCCTTACCTACGCCTATTTCTATATTCGCACCAATTTTTTTTTAAATTTGCAAATGGTAAATATTTTAGGCCGTGCACAGCCAATAATACCTCTCAAAGTACATCATATTCATGTCCATATTTTGAGCTGTAAACTGCCACAAAAGGGCCTAAAATCCATTATTTCCAAATTTTTTTTTGTTGCATCAAAAATTTAATAAAAGACCATAAAAAAGTACAATCTATGCCAAATTGGTACTGATAGAAACTTAAAGTCATGTAATAAATTATGAGCCCCAACGCAGTTTTGTAAGTAGAAAAATGAAAAGGACTCAGAACAAGGCAAGTTTAAGCATAGTCATATTTTTATAATTTTGTAGTACAAAAAAAAAATCCTGTGCAAAATAGATATCATTGTAATTGGACTTAACCGTATCAAAATTACATATCGGTTTGACTGCATGGTAAACGGCATTTACAATGACTTTTACCACTATAAATTACAATTATTATTTTTTTTTCAATTTTACCCTACAAATCTTTTATTTATTTTTTACAATTTTCCAGTTTATTTTATAGAAAGATTAAGGGTGTTATTACAAAATACTATTTATCCTCCAAAAAAAACCTCAAATGGGTCTGTAGATAAATGAAAATCTTATGGGTTTTAGGGTTATAATGCGGGTGAATGGCTGTAAAAAGAAGTGCGAGGGTTATGCTGATTGTGGGCCCGTAATCGTATTGTGGGCCCGTAATATAGCAAGGAATAGATTTAGAGATTCTATTGTTACCCCAGTTAACAAAGGCATTATTGCAGACACTAAACATCCAGTGTTTTTTTCCAGTCAATATAGTAACCAATACAATGCCATTTGCCAGATTATTCACAGATATATGCGTGTGATAATCTCTGACCCGGCCTTTGCGAAAGTATTACAAGATGGATTTAGATGTGTTGCAAAAAGGGCACCAACAATTAGCTAGAAATTGTCTTCTAGCTTATTTTTGAATAAAACCCAAGGTAAATCTGTGTGATTTAAAACAAAAGGTTCATTTAAATGTGGCCATACAAGATGTATTTGTTGTAAGATCATGCTCCGTGCTACACATTTTTCATCCATTACCACTCACAAAAAATTCAAGGTAGGGGGCGTGGCTTGGCTCGCCGGGAATGAGCAGTGCAGCGTGAGAGCTCCTGCAGGGCCGACAGCTATTGAAGCACTTTACACTGCTATGGGAGGCAGAAGAAGCAGCAAAGCTCGTAAGTCAGTTGCCCCTGTGACCGAAGACCTGCCCGGAGGTATAGCAGCCTATTGCAGGACCGCACTGGACCCGCTTTCTGTAGCGCAGCCATCCACTATCCAGCCGCCATTAGGCCCAGCGCACGACTCCTCCTCTCTTCCAGCCGCGGCCGACACCTCGTGCCCGCCACCCGCAATGGAAGCGATTCAGCCACCAGAGTATGCTCCGGCTGAAGACCGGACTCACCTGCCTACCATGCGGATCTCCTCGCAGCTTGCCACAGCTGTATGCAGGTATGGCGCCACAACACTGAGTGTGGTCTCCTCACCTCAGCATGGGAGTGGAGACCCCTCAGCAGCTCAGGGGATTATATATTTTTTATATCAACTGGCTCCAGAAAGTTAAACAAATTTGTAAATTACTTCTATTAAAAAATCTTAATCCTTTCAATAATTATCAGCATCTGAAGTTGAGTTGAGTTTTCTGTCTGGCAACAGTGCTCTCTGCTGACATCTCTGCTTGTCTCGGGAACTGCACAGAGTAGAAAAGGTTTGCTATGGGGATTTGCTTCTAAACTGGGCGGTTCCCGAGACACGTGTCATCAGGGAGCACAGACAGAAAAGAGGAACTCAACTTCAGCACCTCATAAGTACTGAAGGGATGAAGATTTTTTAATAGAAGTAATTTACAATTCTGTTTAACTTTCTGGAGCCAGCTGATATATATAAAAAAAGTTTTTTTTCCTGGATAACCCCTTTAACATCTTTAAGATGAATGTACTACCCCATCTCCTATACCTCTTCTCCTGTGTACTTCTCCACTTACTGTAACCCTCTTTAGAGAGGTGTCTTCTCTCCAGTCGAGCTTTGAATGGGCTAAGAAACGTTCTAGACTTGCCTAGGCCATCCTATCCCAGAAGAAGATTGACGCAAAGCGCTTATTAAATGTCATAGATCCTCCATATCCTGCAAAACTCAAGAGACTAACTATAAAATCCTGACAAGGTGGTACATAGTCCCTGCCATGCTAGCGACCTTTTACCCAGGAGTCTCTAACACTTGCTGGAGATGCAACTCAGCTAAAGGCACTATGTTGCACATATGGTTGACATGCCCGCCACTGCTCATCTTCTGGACGAAGGTCCTTGACATCATACACCATATCACTTCAGTCCGCCTCACATTTACCCCTGAGATTACTCTTCTCTTCATCCTTCCCCCCTCCACACCTGCAGCCACTTCCAGACTGCTCACCTTACTCCTGATAGCCACAAGAATGGTTATCCCTAGATTGTGGAAGTCCACTCCCCCGCCCACTATATGGTCCTGGTTTCAGGAAGTGTCCCACATTCATAGGATGGAAGACACTTGCAAGCAACTATCACGCTACAACATGACATGGCGTTTGTGGAACTCCTTCTTGACCTCCCCAGACTTCCTTACCTTACACCTCACTGAGTGACCTTGCCTACACCTCCTCCTGCACACCAGAACCCACTGCCCATATATCCGCTCACATCAACCTGATACCTTCCTTCTGCTATTATTGCTCTGACTTAAATCATGACGCTGCCTGTCGCGGAGGTCCGGAATTCGTCCTACTCGCAGGTACTCTCTTCTTCTTTGTGATCCTACTCTTACTAGTTTTTGCCCTCTCTATTCCCCCAAGGCCCCCTCTACCCCCATCTCTCACCCCCCTCTCTTTTCCCTTATTTTTCCCCTCTTTTCCTTTTCTCTTACCCTACATATGCCTCTTTATCCCTGCCCCTTGGTCTTTGATTATAGCATACCAGTATACCTGATGCCTGTCTGGCCTCCTCCCATCAGACATTGTTATACCTCATCTGATGCCTGCTTAGTTGAGACCCCATTACTTGTTCCAGATTGCTTAGCATTGTTGCACTGTATATCCTGGATTCATATCCCTTTAACTGGTTACATCATACCATTCGCTAATGTCCCCTGTCTATACCCTGGGAATGAGACCATGTCCGGTTAACGCTACTGCATTGTACCATTGATTGCTTTCATCGAATATTACTACTGTGTTAACTGGTGATTCTTTGACTCCCTTCTCTTCTCTAATTTTGAGTTACTATTGTTGTATGTTAACTTTCACACAAAACTTTTTGAATAAACTTTTATTTTGGATAAAAAAATTCTAGGTAAGGGTATATTCACACGTACGCAGATTTGATGTGCAGGATTTAAAGCACAAGATTTTCTGCTGCAGATTTCATTGTAAACTAAATGACTGAGCACAGCTCCTAATTGGCAGTTACAAATCCTGCATCAAATCTACGCAGGATACTGTACGTGTGAACTAAAAATTAGCTGTTGGCAGCATGAGGAGACCATATAGTGGCTGAATGACACAGCTTGGAAGTGGCTGAAGCATGAGGAGACCATATAGTGGCTGAATGACAAAGCGTGGAGGTATTGGCAGCAAGAGTAGACCATATAGTGGCTGAATGACACAGTGTGGAGGTGTTGGCAGTATGAGGAGACCATATAGTGGCTGAATGACACAGCATGGAGCTGGCAGCAGCATGAGTAGACACTAGGGCTTCACAATCCCTAAGATAAAAAAAATCAATTTTGAAATTTCCATTGAAGATGTATGGTACCTAGTGCTACCATAAACATATATTGGTAATGTCCTAGGCCCAGCAGCATCAATAAAGCATGTAGTTGCTGAATGACACAGACTAGAGCTGGCAGCAGCATGAGTACACAAGAGGGCTTTGCAACGCCTAAGATTAAATTATGAATTTTGAAATTTCCATTGAAGATGTATGGTACCTAGTGCTACCATAAACATATATAGGTAATGTCCCAGGCCCAGCAGCATCACTAAAGCATGTAGTTGCTGAATGACACAGACTGGAGCTGGCTGAAGCATCAGTAAACCATATATTGGATGAATGGCACAGACTAGAGGTGGCTGAAGCATCAGTAAAACATATATTGGATGAATGGCATAGCCTGGAGGTGGCTGAAGAATGAGGATACCATATATTGGATGAATGACACAGCCTGGAGGTGGCTGAAGCATCAGTAAAACATATATTGGATGAATGGCATAGCCTGGAGGTGGCTGAAGAATGAGGATACCATATATTGGATGAATGACACAGCCTGGAGGTGGCTGAAGCATCAGTAAAACATATGTTGGCAGAATGACACAGCCTAGAGGTGGCTGAAGCATCAGTAAAATATATATTGGATGAATGACACAGCCTGGAGGTGGCTGAAGCACTTGTAAACCATATATTGGATGAATGACACAGCGTGGAGGTGTTGGCAGCATGAGGAGACCATACAGTGGCTGAATGACACAGCCTGGAGTTGGCTGAAGCATGAGGAGACCATATAGTGTCTGAATGGCAAAGCCTAGAGTTGGCAAAAGCATGAGGAGACCATTGAAATGTAAAATTTTTAAATACAAATTTAAGATTTTGAAATTGAAATTGAGGATTTTGAAATTGAAATTTTAATGCCCCTTTCACAGTATATAGACCCTTGACAGATTAACAGGTACAAAATAGTACACTACTTAGATGTACGTATGTGGTATGCCCTTAAGAGGACAGAAAATTGCGCAAAGGTACACTTAAAATAGTATCTGAGTGAAAATACCAGCCGGTGAGTATTTTTGCCTGGACTTTCACAGTATATAGGCCCCTGACAGATTAACAGGTACAAAATAGTACACTACTTAGATGTAGGTATGTGGTATGCACTTAAGAGGGCATAAAAAAGCACTACAGTACCCTTAAAAGTATCTGTGTAAAAACACCAGCTGGTGAGTACTTTTGCCTGTCCTTTCAAAGTATGTAGGCCCTTGACAGATTAACAGGTACAAAATAGTAAACTTCCTAGATGTAGGTATCTGGTATGCACTTATGAAGGCAGAAAAATGTACTACAGTACGCTTAAAAACTCTGTATGTTTGTAAAACACCTGCCAGTGATTACTTTGGCCTGGACTTTCACAGTATCTAGGCCCTTGACAGATTAACAGGTACAAAATAGTACACTACTTAAATGTTGGTATGTGCTATGCACTTATGAGGGCAGATAAATGCGGTACAATACGCTTAAAAAAAACATATTTTAGTAAAACACTAGCCGGTGATTACTTGTGCCTGGACTTTCACAATATCTAGGCCATTGACAGAATAACAGGTACAAAATAGTACTCCACTTAGATATATGTATGTAGCATGTACTTATGAGGACAGAAAATGTGGACATGTGGATCCGCCATTTTAGATGCCCTGGAGCCTGGACCGCAGTAGATGGAGTTTAATGAAGCGATTCCCGCAATAGAATCGTGACGATATTCGCATTCGTTGCGATTGAATATTTCCTGAAATTCGGGTTCGTCAGCTTGGATTCGCTCATCTCTAGTGTGAACTTACCCTAAAACAGTTTATTAATTACAACACGAACTGTGTTATATATTTTTTTCCTGCAACATGTGTCTGGGACAGTATGTGGGGTGCACCACAAACCCTTTTAAAAAAAAGGTGTGAAATATCTCTGAGACATCCCCTATTTTAACTCTAGGGGTCATGGTGACCCGACTTTGTGTAGAAAACCATGGTGGTAGTTTTTCTACTATGCAACACCATCATGGTTTTCCACACAAAGTCGGGTTGAGAGAGTTGCCTCCCCGTTCAGGGGAGGCCATAATAAACAAAAACTTCTTGATAGAGAAATATACTGGATTATCAAGCTGAACACCTGTTTTTCAAAGGACCTTAATAAAAGACAATATACAATGCTGCATTACTAACACACCCTGATGTCATTCACATTTAATGTTTTTTTTTTTTTTTTGCATTACTTGCCTTTGGTATGATATATGATTACTGCTTTTAATATGTTTATATATGTGGATATTTATGATCATAATATTATTATATTTATTATCATTTTTGAGGGGTTTCATAGTGGCAATATAATAACTTGTTCTTCTGTTAACATGAAGTTGTCTCACACAGATGAATCCATGTGGCTCATTATCCTTCCCCTATATATTGGTTTTTCATGTTATTCAGTGTTGGTATGAGTAAGGCCAATGTGATTGGCTGAAATGAGTCACTTTCGTGTTCCAAACCTGTGATTCCATGTAGCTTCTAATAAAGAGATCATCATGTTCACAAGCTGTCAGGCTGGACATTCCTTTGTCTTATCACTGCATGATCTCCAGTAGAGATGAGCGCATCGAATTGACGAACCCAAATTCGGTACGAATTTCATGAAAAATTTGATTTGCAACGATTCGCACAAATCGCTTCATTAAACTCCATTTGCTGCAGTCCAGGCTCCAGGGCATCTAAAATGACAGATCCACATGTCAGTACATGGGGCAAGGAACGCTGGGAAGGCAGGAAGGCGGGAAGGGAAGTAGGTGGGATGACCCTGAATCACATGCAAGATGCAGCCTATCAGCAGCCAGTCACCCCTGTGATGTCACAGCCCTATATATTCGGCAGCCATATTGCGGCTCATCATATCATTCATTACACTGCAGAGAGATAGGACGGACATCGCTGTGTGTGTTACACAGAAAAGCTTGTTGCAGCAGCAATTCACCTATTAGTCACCTTAGCCCTTTGTAGGACACAGAGCACAGCGTTTTTGTACAGAAGTTCATTATTACTGCAGCGATTAACCCCTCAGTCACAGTGAACAGCATTGTATTACAGAGAGGGGCAGAGAGCTGTGTGTTGCCTCAGCTGCAGAAACGTTTTCAGAGGAGGGAGAAATAATTTTTTAGGGCAAATATGTGTCTTCGTTCCACAACAAGTATAATGTAGACGGTATAATCCATAGGCAGCAGTCCATTCCTAATAGTATTTGAGAGAGAGTCTTTTTTCTATTTTGTGTTTAGTACACAGTGACTGTGTGCTGCAGCATTATTATGTACTGCTGGTGTTGTGGACAAATTCTTTTTTGCATACTGCAGTGCTTTTTTCTGCCCTCATAAGTGCATACCCTATACCTACATATAAGTGGTGTACTATTTTGTATTTGTTAATCTGTCAAGGACCTACATACTGTGAAATGACAGACAAAAGTAATCGCCGGCTGGTGTTTTTACTCAAATACTTTTTGAAGTGTACAGTAGCACATTTTTCTTCCCTCATAAGTGCATACCACATACCTACATCTAAGTGGTGAACTATTTTGTACCTGTTAATATGTCAAGGGCCAAGATACTGTGAAAGTCCAGGCAAAAGTAATCACTGGCTTGTTGTTGTACTCAGATACTTTTTTAAATGTACTTTAGCTCCTTTTTCTGCCCTCATAAGTGCATACCATATACCTACACCTATGTAGTGTACTATTTTGTACCTGTTAATCTGTCAAGGGCCTAGATACTTTGAAAGTCCAGGCAAAAGTACTTACCGGCTAGTGTTTTTACTCAGATACTTTTTTAAGTGTACTGGAGCTGATTTTTCTGCCCTTATAAGTGCATACCACATACGTTCATATAAGTAGTGTACTATTTTGTACCTGGTAAACTCTCAAGGACCTAGATAATGTGAAAGGCCAGGGAAAGTAATCACCGGCTGGTGTTTTAAAAAAAATATTTTTTTGGGCGTACTGTAGCGCATTTTTCTGCCCTCATAAGTGCAAACAACATACCTACACCTAAGTAGTGTACTATTTTGTATCTGTTAAACTCTCAAGGGCCTAGATAATGTGAGAGGACAGCCAATAGTACACACCTGCTGCAGTTCTAGACAAATACTGTTTTAAGCGTAGTGAAGTGTATATACGCAATAAGTATGTCAGGCAGAGTAGTGCCAGGACGTGCACAGAGGAGTGGCAGAGGCCTAAATTCATGAGGCACAGGTAGAGGTCTCAGCAGAGTAGGGGTGTGTGCCAGCGAGAGGTCTGAGCTCCCGGTGTCAGCTAGCAGTCATGTCGCAACCAGCAACCCAGTAGCCGTGATTGATCAGTTCACTCGGTCATCCACTTCAGCCCAAGTGACATCCAACACCCCCAGTCAACAGTTGGTGGGTTCCTCAGACTCAATCCTCAGTTGGTATGGCCCTCATGCTGATGCTGCCACCTCCAGGCTCTGTCATTGTGCTGCTCTATGGTCTCATCATGCTAATGCTACTACCTCCACGCTCTGTCATTGTGTATCCATATGGTCTCCTCATGCTGATGCTACCACCACCAGGCTCTGTCATTGTGCAACCATATGGTCTCCTCATGCTAATGCTGCCACCTCCAGGCTCTCTAACTGTGCTGCTCTATGGTCTCCTCATGCTGATGGTGCCACCTCCAGGCTCTCTCATTGTGCTGCTCTATGGTCTCCTCATGCTGATGCTACTGCCTCCACGCTCTGTCATTGTGTCACCATATGGTCTCCTCATGCTGATGCTTCCACCTCCAGGCTGTCTAATTGTACTGCTCTATGGTCTCCTCATGCTGATGCTGCCACCTCCAAGCTCTCTAATTATGCTGTTCTATGGTCTCCTCATGCTGATGCTGCCACCTCCAGGCTCTCTCATTGTGCTGCCATGGATACTGAAAAACATAATTAAGGTGCTGGTCCCCAGTTTCAGAAATTCCTCTGCATTAGGGTCACTTTCTGGACTCCCGATGCTGCTGCTGCCACCTCCAGGCTGTCTCATTCAGCCACTATGTGGTCTCCTCATGTCTCAGCCACCTCCAGGCTGTGCCATTCAGACACTATATGGTCTCTCTTCATGCTTCAGTCAACTCCAGGCTGTGCCATTCAGACACTCTATGGTCTCCTCATGCTTCAGCCAACTTCAGGCTGTGCCATTCAGACACTATATGGTCTCCCCATGCTGCCACAAATTCCCGGCAGTCATTCAGCCACTATATGGTCTCCTCATACTGATGCCACCTCCAGGCTCTGTCATTGTGCTGCCGTGTGACATGTGACTCCCTGTTAGATTTGACCCTTTGTACCCACACGCTGGGGCCCGGGACACTAAAACTTGGGAGTTAAAATTTCAATTTCAAAATCCTCAATTTCAATTTCAAAATCTCAAATTTCAATGGTCTCCTCATGTTTCTGCCAACTCCAGGCTCTGCCATTTAGACACTATATGGTCTTCTCGTGCTTCAGCCACCTCCAGGCTGTGTCATTCAGCCACTATATGGTATCCTCATGCTTCAGCCTCCTCCAGGCTGTGCAATTCAGCCACTATACGGTCTCTTCATGCTTCAGCCACCTCCAGGCTGTGCCTTTCAGCCACTATATGGTCTCTCTTCATGTTTTAGCCAACTCCTGGCTCCACCATTCAGACACTATATGGTCTCCTCATGCTTCAACCAACTCCAGGCTGTGCTATTCAGACACTATATGGTCTCTCCATGCTGTCACAAACTCCAGGCAGTCATTCAGCCACTATATGGTCTCTTCATACTGATGCCACCTCCAGGCTCTGTCATTGTGCTGCCATGTGACATGTGACTCCTAGTTAAACTTGGTCCTTTGGACCCACATGCCGGGCCCGGGACACTAAAACTTGGGAGTTAAATTTCAATTTCAAAATCCTCAATTTCAATTTCAAAATCTTAAATTTAAATTTTAACATTTTTAATTTCAATGGTCTCCTCATGCTTCTGCCAACTCCAGGCTGTGTCATTAAGACACTATATGGTCTTCTCATGCTTCAGCCACCTCCAGGCTGTGTCATTCAGACCCTATATGGTCTCCTCATGCTTCAGGCACCTCCAGGCTGTTCCATTCTGCCACTATATGGTCTCTTCATACTTCAGTCAGCTCCAGCCTGTGCCATTCAGCCACTATATGGTCTCCTCATGCTTCAGCCACATCCAGGCTGTGTCATTTAGCCAATATATGGTTTAATGAAGCTGCTGGGCCTGGGTCTAAACATTTTCATGGTAGCACTAGCTACCATAAATCTTCAAGTTAAATTTCAAAATTCATCTTTTAATCTTAGGGAATGTGAACCCTAGTCTCTACTCATACTGCTGCCAGCTCCAAACTGTGTCATTCAGAAACTATATGGTCACCTCATGCTGCTAACACCTCCACGCTGTGTCATTTATCCACAATATGGTCTCCTCATGCTGCCAACACCTCCACGCTGTGTCATTCAGCCACTATATGGTTTCCTCATGCTTCAGCCACATCCAAGCTGTCATTCAGCCACTATATGGTCTCCTCATGCTGCCAACACCTCCACGCTGTGTCATTCAGCCACTATATGGTCTCCTCATGCTGTCAACACCTCCACGCTGTGTCATTCAGCCACTATATAGTCTCCTCATACTGATGCCACCTCCAGGTTCTGTCATTGTGTCGCTCTGTGGAGGTGATTCTAAGAGCGTTGCCTGTAATCTGTATGTCATTCTGAATAACAGTATTATTTTACTACCCCAGCACACTCCGTATGCGTATTAGAACACAGCAAAGTGTTCTACACCCCCTATTGAGGCTCTCTGTAGGCCAGAATAGCCTTTTTTAATATAGATTTGCCGCAAATAAATTCGACTTGAAACTATTTTTTTTCGGAAAATTCAACAAATCGGCCAAATCGAATTTTTCTAAAGTTGGCTCATCTCAAATCTCCAGTGTAGTCCGCACTGGTCTGTGTCACGGACAGGCCACAAGGTTTGAGCTGATACCTACTGCTTTGCTTACATGTTTACATTTCATTTTTCTGAAGTTCTGCCCGTTAGAAACTCCTTGTTATAGCGCTATAGCTGGGTGTAACAAGGAACAGCACTCATCACCCAAAAATTATACCGCTGTACAAATCACTAGTCAGACCACACATAGAATACTATGTACAGTACTGGGCACAAATGTACAAGAAAGATATAGTGCAGCTGGAGAGGGTTTAAAGACAGACAACCAGGGTAATACGGGGAATAGGAGGACTACAGTACCCAGAAAGATTATCAGAAATAGGGTTATTTAGTTTAGAAAAAAGAAGGCTAAGGTGAGACCTAATAACTATGTATAAATATATCAGGGAACCTTACAGAGATCTCTCCCATGATCTATTTATACCCAGGAATGTATCTATAACAAGGGGGAAACCTCTACATCTGAAGGAAAGAATGTTTCTACACGAGCACAGACAGGATTCTTTACTGTAAGAGCAGTGAGACTATGGAACTCTCTCCCAGAGGAAATGGTCATAGTGAACACAATTAAAGAGTTCAAAAGAGGCCTGGAGGTGATTCAGGAGAGTAATAACATTACAAGTTATGGATAATAAATTAATAGGGACAGAACATTGATCAAGGGATTTATTCTGATTGTCAGATATGAAGTCGGGACGGAATTTTTTTTCTCCAAGTATGAGGAAATGGGCATCAGTCTCATAAGTACACCAGTTCAGATTTAGCTTAGCTTTTTAGTGTATGTGAAAAATGAAATTTCAGAAAATGTGTACCTGCAATCAAACACCCTGCGACGATTTAATAAATGTGGTGCTCTTTCACATTACCAGCACACAAAGAAGGTATTAAAAACATGCTTCACCTACACCTACAATAGAATGCCCTCCTATGTAACTATGTAACCTAAAAGTCTTTATGTTTAGTAAAGGTAGTAAATAAGAGAAGCTGGGCTGTGTTTTTCTCTGGGCTCTTGCCATGCAGGGGAATAATCCCTAACCCACTTGCATCCACCTACCCTGATTGACCAATAGTCACTAGATAAAATGGACATGGACCGGACATCTTTGAGCTCTTGCCATACAGGGCAATACCTCCTGGGTACTTGAGCCTCATTTACACATAAACAACAAGGCTGCCCAGAATCTGTAGCGTTATCTAGTCATGTAATTGTTTACATCCCTGTTTTGCTGCTGACAGTCCCGCTTTATCTATATGGAGAGTCCTTTATTAAGATATGTGTAATCGAACTATTTTGGGCTTTTGCCATGCGACAAAAGTAAACCATTGAGTTTTAATGTCAAATCCATAGGTACAACTGGAAAGAAGTTCAGGAACCAGATATTTAATTGAAGATTTTCCTATCCTAGGTGATGAAAAATATAGATTTTATGAAAGACAGGAAGCTAGCATTATATGCAATATCTTTCTTTACTGAAAATCATAGCAGTGAAACAGTTAAAACATTTATCACACATGAGAGAAAAAACTTGTATGAACATAGGTACACCCTAAGGTGCTTTGCACATATTATCCAATTAGGTAGCACCTAAGGTAATAAAGGTGCTGATCCACAGGTGCTATTCCTCTTTCTTTACGATAATATGTAACTTCTAGTAAATTCGAAATAGTAAAACTGAAACTATCTGTAACAAGGATAAGAGAGTTTGTGGGATCCATTGTTTCAGACCTGTAATGATGAAGACTTGATAAACAGGAACAACTTGAAAGAACGGGAAGATGTCAATCTAGGCAAAGAGTCTTGAACGGAAAGCCATGCTGATTCCAGATCTGAAGAAGTCGATAAGCTGAAAAAATATAGAGAAGAGGCAAAAAATCTTTATAAGGGTGGAATAAATGGGAGTGATAATGCTCTTTCATAAAATCTATATTTTCCGTCACCTAGGATAGGAACATCTTCAATTTTATATCAAGACAGCAGTCCTTGCATTATATGCAAGTTTAAAGCTCCAAATAATGCAATATAAATATAAAGATTTAAAAGTGGATTCTGATGACTAGTTTGCAGCTTTAAGTAAATCTGACAGAGAACCTCCTGATTGAATGAGTTTGGTGGAGACAGCACCTCTAGTTGAATGGGCACTAAACATAGAAGTATCTATATTAGCTAGAGTCATGGATTGCCTAATCCATCTAGCTAAAGTGGCAAAAGACACAGGGAGATGAGGTCTGCAGTAAGAAATGAGGAGTTGAGGACAAGATGGATGGCGTAGAGATTCAGTTCTGGATTCGTAAGATTGTTGACAACGGACCACGCAAAGTTTATCATTATGCGGTAAAGAAGGGTAGAAGACCTGATGTAAATTAGACTTGGTGCATCTATGTATAGAGAATAAAACTCCCTGAGGAGAATATTGTCTACGAGATGCATCTAAAGCTTTTACATCTGATACCTGTTTGATGAAAATAAGGCAGAGAAGAGATGTAAGTTTGAAGGTTAGAAGTTTGAGAAGTAAAGAATCGTTATTTTCCCAAGAAGAGAAAAGATTAAGAAGAAGGTTAACGTCCCATGTGGATGTATATTTTGATAAGGGAGGGCGACTGAAAGAAAAACCTTTAAGAAGTTTACATATGATGGGATGTCTACCTACTGGTAGAGTCTATAGAAGCATGGTAAAAAGAAATGGCAGATATGTAAAGGTTCAGAGTGTGGTAAGCTTTCCCTGAATCAAAAGATGCGGAAAGATAATTTAGGATGTGGGGAATAGGTGCATGAATGGGATCCAAGTTCCGTTGACTGCACCAATCAGCACAAAGTTTCCAGGTTGATCGGTAAGCAGTTCTGGTACCCGGAACCCAGGCTTCTGCAAGGATATTTCTAGTTGATTGAGAAATTTCTGAGTCAAAAGTGATTGACCCAATATTAACCAAGCAACCAGCAGAAGTTGACGCGAGAGGATCAAAGGATGAGGGTTCCCTAACGGGTTTAGCAATAGATTTGGATGATGAGGAAGAATTCTGGGGTAATCTATCAACATTCTGAGAATGTGTGGGAACCATTATTGGGACATCCACCAAAGAGGGATCAGGACTATGGACGCCTTCTGAATGCATACTTGTAAGAGGACTCTGGGGATTAGAGTAAACGGGGGAAAATCATATAGAGTTTTTGTTGGCCAGTTCTGAAGAAAAGCATCCACTCCCAGGGCTTCCGGATCGGGACGCCAACCGAAGAACCGTGGCAGTTAATGATTGAGGCGGGAGGCGAAAATATCTAAGTGAAGGGGTCCCCAGAGGAGATTTATTTCTTGAAATATCCAAGGGTCTAGTTTCCAATCGCTTGAATCTGTGAGGTATCTGGAATTTCAGTCTGCTACTGTATTGGAGAGACCTGAAAGATATTCTGCTCTTAAGGTAATATTTCTGTCCACACAGAAATGCCAAAGATCTTTGGCAATGTTGGCAAGAATTTCCGATTTCGTTCCTCCTAAACGATTTATTGGGCAGCCAAAATGTTGTCTAAGCAGAGAATGACAAAGCAATTTGAAGAATCTTTCACGAAACTCCAAAGAGCAAAGAAGCCTGCCAGGAGCTCCAGACAATTTATATGTAGTCAAGCTTCTGATGGAGGCCATTTGCCTCCTGTGGAAAGGGACCCACATCGAGCTCCCCAACTGATCAAGATTGCATCTGATTCCCTAATCAGATCAGGATTAGAATGAAAAATTGCTTTGCCATTCCATTCCTGAATGTGATGAAGCTACCAAAGAAATTCTTCCTTGGCTTCTAGGGGCAGGGGGATTTCTTCTGAATATTGCAATCCTTCTCTCAGATGTTGAATTTTTAAGTGTTGGAGGGCCCTGTTTTGTAATGGGGCTGGAAATATTGCTTGTATAGAAGCTGAAAGGAGGCCTGCTATACGAGCTATAGACTGTAATGAAATAAGATCCTTGTTGAGAATAGATCAAATTTCCTTCTGGATAGTTTTTAGTTTTTTGGAGGGAAGACTTAGAAGAGTTGTATGGGTATTGATGAGAAATCACAGAAATTCTAATTCTTTGGAAGGAATAAGAATGCATCTGTCGTAGTTGATCAGGAAGCCTAAGTAGACTAAAAGTGAGAGAGTCCAATTCATATGAAGATAAGCCATATGTTGAGATTTGGCCATGATGAGGATATCGTCCAGAACGAAATTGTGAATGAAGAACAGCCACTTTCGGCTTCATCAATTTGGTGAAACACCAAGGGGCTGAGGAAAGGCCAAATGGAAGGCAATTGAATTGCCATTTTTTGTTGTTCCAAAGAAATTGGAGAAAAGCTTGGGAAGAAGGATGGATAGGGACTGTTAAATAGGCATCTTTTAAATCTATTTTTACAAGCCAATCTTCTGGCAACAATAGATCTCTTAAGAGATGGATGCCTTCCATCTTGAAATGTTCGTAGCGTACAAAATTGTTTAATATTTTTAGGTTTATCACTGGTCTGAATCCTCCGCTTTTCTTTTTCTTTTTTTTTAACCAAGAAGAGGTTGCTGATGAAACCTGCTGAGTCCAAAGGAACTTGGAATATAGCATTTTTGGAACAAAGATCCTCTATTTCTAGATTCACTAGTATTTGATCTTCCTTGGAAAATTGTATGGGATGAGGAAGATATTCCTGATAAGATAGAGAAAGGAATTCTATTTGATAACCTTTCACAATGTCCAGAATCCAATGGTTGGAGGATATTAATTCCCAATTCAGGGGAAAATGTAGGAGACGTCCGCCCACTGGAAGAAGGGAAGAATGTAAAGATGGTAGACTTATCTGCTGGTCTGGAGCGAGTGAAGCTTCTCTGTCCTCTCACCCTTCAAGGGCGTCAACGATAGGGGAAGAAGGGTGGAGCTTGGGTGGTGGATACAGTGTGCGAGGGTCTGTCTTGATGGTACGTTCCTCATTGTTGAGTTCTGTATTGGGAGCCTCGGCCAGAAAAACAGCCCCTACTTTTTCCGGACCTTGAAAAAACCTTGTTGGAGAAGACCTTTTTAAGGGATGATTGGGCCTTATCCAACAAAGAGAATAATCCTACATATTTTGAGATCTCCTTTATAAACTGATCCCCAAAGACGAGACCTTCGGTAGGGGATGATGGATCTGAAGAAGCCAAATGGGCTAACTGGGAGGATTGATTAACATTCTCAAAAATACACATGGCCCCTTAAGCCCAACCCCTGAGGGTGTGGAAGTCAATGGCATTGCCGTAATTAACAGCTTCCTCAGAAAATCTTGAATTTTTGAAATGGGACCCAATAGGGCTAAAAATTTGTCCTGACACAGTTTAAAAGTGTGGTTAATGCCCTTTTTGGGGTTTTTACCTGATTTTTGAAGATATGTAATTAAAATCAGATCTAGTTCGGGGGTCTGGGCGGCATTCAACGATATGGTGGGTCTAGGGCATTCAGCCAGTTAAATATTTTGTGTCTTTTTAATCCAATAACTTATACATTTTTCAACTAAAAGATTGGGTGTGTATTCTCCCAACCTGGGATGTTTTATTTGGGAGGGGTCAAAAAATGGGATGCCTTGACTCTCAAGAATACCTGACACCTCAGTAGAGGAGTCACCAAAATTTGTATCGTCTCCCTCTGATTCTTCAGGAATGTAAATTTGGCCATCATAGTCCGAATAAACGGAGTTATCATCTGAGTCGTTAAGGTCAGAGTCCTCAGTGTAAGCAGGTCGCTCATGATAGTTAGAGGCTTTTTTTAACCCGATTACTTATTTGCTCCTCACAGGTAAAGGGTTCTGGATGGGACATGTAGGCATCTGTATTATGGTCATCACTATGAGATGGGCCGTCAATATTGTACTGACCTTCATCCCCATAATTGGGTCTTTTATGTTTGGTAACTGGAAGGTCGTTGTTATCCATATGCCTTTTTTTTAGAGACTTTTTTTTGGCTTAAACTTGGGATTGATGAGCTTTATGGGACATCATCTGTGAAATTGTCATAGTGACGGATTTAGCCATATACTCATGCATGGTTGTCATGGCACTATTTAATGCATTTTGCAAAGACCTGGATACAGTCTGGTCCACTCTTTTTTGTATCTGGTCTCCTTACATGAGATTACTCTGAGATTGTTCAGAAGACATATTGAATATAATAAATGAAATTTTTTTTTTATAATTTTATATATATATATATATATATATATATATATATATATATATATATGAATGAAATAGATAATACAATTAAATGTGGTAATACAATTAAATGAGGACAGTATATATAATATAGTCTATGACTATGGAATTGTAGATACTGATAGAAAATATCTATAGATTTTTTACATAAATGTTTATCTAGTACAGTAAAGTTGACTGCAATGTCCTGAAAAGTACACTAGGGAGCAGTCTAGTACAAAAAAATTGTTAGTCAGGGGAATTGTAATAGGCGTGATGGGAGCAGCGCTGAGAGGAGGTCCGCTCTGACAGGATGAATGCCGCATCTGTCAGAGCGGGAGGTGGGAACGGCCAGGTGATCACCAACTGGCCAAGTCACGCGAGATACGGGAGTTCGCACGAGTTACAGAGAAGATGGAGGACTGTGCGCGTGGACCACTGGCGGAGTATACAGATGGTGATAGCGGGAAAAAATGCAGAGGAGCCGGCGAAAGCAATAAGCGGAGGTTAAATTCTAATAGAAGAGGGGCTCATGAGGAAAATGGCTAGCACAAAGAGATGAAAATAGAGAAATATATAGAGAAATAAAAAGGGGGATATTAGACAATGAATGGTTAAACCATAATAATAACAATAAGTGTAGAAATAAAAGGAAAAAAATCATGTGTGACAGAAGAAACACAGAGCACAGTTAGTTATCTGCAGAGGAGTAAAGAAAGAGGAATAGCACCTGTGGATCAACACCTTTATTACCTTGGGTGCTACCTAATTGGATAATATGTGCACAGCACCTTAGGGTGTACCTATGTTCATACAAGTTTTTTCTCTCATGTGAGATAAATGTTTTAACTGTTTCACTATTATGATTTTCAGTAAAGAAAGACATTGCATATACTGTGAGCTCTCCTGTCTTGCTATATATAAATATATATATATATTATATTATATATATATATATATATATATATATATATATATATATAACTCAATGGCCCTCATTTACTTAGAAAATTGGGTTGTAAGTCTATCTTGCTTTCTTACCCAACTGCTTTTTTTCCCCTGGTATTTATTATTATGTCGCATCCTGTTTGTCGCACGTGGGTTTTGTTGGTTTTGGTTTCCAATGTATGTTCCCACATAACTTTCGTATGGCTGGAGATATTTCAATACCTGGTACACATATTACAGGTCGGGATATGAGGATGGGATGGGAGGTTGGGATGGGAGGTCAGGATAGGAGGTCGGGATAAGAGGTTGAGATAGGAGGTCAGGATAGGAGGATGAGTTAGGAGGACAGGATAAGAGGATGGGATATGAGGGCGGGATAGGAGGTCGAGATAGGAGGTCAGGATAGGAGGTTGAGATAGGAGAACGGGATAGGAGGACGGGATAGGAGATCGGGACAGGAGGTCGAGATAGGAGGTCGAGATAGGAGGTCAAGATAGGAGGACAGGATAGGAGGGCGGGATATGAGGACGGGATATGAGATTGGGATAGGAGGTCGAGATAAGAGGTCGGGATAGGAGGACAGGATAGGAGGTCGAGATAGGAGCTGTGGATAGGAGATCGGGATAGGAGGTCGAGATAGGAGGACGAGATAGGAGGACGGGATAGGAGGAAGGGATAGGAGGTAACGATAAGAGGTTGGGATAGGAGGTCGGGATGGGAGGTCAGGATAGGAGGTCGGGATAAGAGGTTGAGATAGGAGGTCATGATAGGAGGATGAGTTAGTAGGACATGATAAGAGGATGGGATATGAGGGCGGGATAGGAGGTCGAGATAGGAGGTCAGGATAGGAGGTTGAGATAGGAGAACGGGATAGGAGGACGGGATAGGAGGGCGGGATATGAGGACGGGATATGAGATTGGGATAGGAGGTCGAGATAGGAGGTGTGGATAGGAGATCGGGATAGGAGGTCGAGATAGGAGGACGAGATAGGAGGACGGGATAGGAGGAAGGGATAGGAGGTAACGATAAGAGGTTGGGATAGGAGGTCGGGATAGGAGGTCGAGATAGGAGGTCGAGATAGAACAGGATAGGAGGCCGAGATAGGAGATCTAGATAGGAGGTCGAGATAGGAGGTCAATATAGAAAAAACGGGCAATGCCTGCATAACTTCCAAACGGCTGGAAATATTTTGATAAAACTTCATCACATGTTACTTATATGTCCACTTAAAATATAGGATAGTTAATTTAACCCTTAACTACCCCCATTTGTGAGGGGTCAAGATAGGAGGACGGGATAGGAGGTCAGGATAGGAGGTCGGGATAGGAGGTCGAGATAGGAGGTCGAGATAGGAGGTCGAGATAGGAGGATATGATAGGAGGACTGGATAGTAGGAGGGGATAGGAGGTCGGGATAAGAGGTCAGGATAGGAGGTCAGGATAGGAGATCGGGATAGGAGGTCGGGATAGGAGGTCGAGATAGGAGGTCGAGATAGGAGAATGGGATAGGAGGACGGGATAGGAAGTCAGCATAGGAGGTCGAGATAGGAGTTCAAGATAGGAGGTCGAGATAGGAGGTCGAGATAGGAGGTCGAGATAGGGGGTCAAGATAGAAAAACTGGGCAACGCCATGTACTCTGCTAGTATATACATAAAACTCAATGTGTGAATGAGTGTTTGTATGTATGTTCCAGCATCACGTCCAAACGGCTAAAGATATTAACATGAAACTTGGCACACATGTTACTTATATGTCAACAACAAACATAGGATAGGTAATTTAACCCTTACCCACCCCCATTTGCCAGGGTCAGGGGTTTTGTTTAAAGTCCTATACAAGTCTATGGGAAATACATGTTACTGCATAACTTCCAAACGGCTGGAGATATTTTGATAATACTTAGTCACATGTTACTTATATGTCCACTAAAAATATAGAATAGTTAATTTAACCCTTAACTACCCCCATTTGTGAGGGTCAGGGTTTTTGTTTAAAGTCCCATGCAAATCAGTGGGAAATGTATGTTCCCACATAACTTCCGTACGGCTGGAAATATTTCAATAATACCTAGTACACATATTACTTTTATGTCAAATAAAAATATATAATAGTAAAATTAACCCTTACCTACACCCTTATATAAAAGATGGGTTTTTGTTTTAAGTCCCATGAAAGTGTATGGGACTTCCAGAACCTTACTCCTCAAGCTCCTCTCTGCATCTCCTGTGAATGTGTAGGTCCGGCTTTCAAGCCACACCCAATATCACAAACACAGGACGGGATATGGGGTCGGGATATCGGGACGGGATATGGGGTTGGGCTATGAGGACAGGATATGAGGTTGGGATATAAGGTCGGGATATGAGGTCGAGATAGGAGGACAGGATATGAGGACGGGATATGAGGATGTGATATGAGGTTGAGATAGGAGGACAGGATAGGAGGTCGGGATATGAGGACGGGATGTGAGGATGGGATATGAGGACAGGATATGAGGTCGAGATAGAAGGTCGGGATAGGAGGTCGGGATAGGAGGTCAAGATATGAGTATGGGATATGAGGTCAAGATAGAAGGACAGGATAGGAGGTCAGGATATGAGGACGGGATATGAGGATGTGATATGAGGATGTGATATGAGGATGGGATATGGGGACGGGATATGAGGTCGAGATATGAGGATGGAATATGAGGACAGGATAGGAGGTCGGGATAGGAGGTTGGGATAGGAGGTCGGGATAGAAGGTCGAGATATGAGGATGGGATATGAGGATGGGATATGAGGTCAAGATTGGAGGTTGGGATATGAGGACGGGATATGAGCTCGAGATATGAGGACGGGATAGGAGGATGGGATAGGAGGTCGAGCTATAAGGACGGGATATGAGGTCAGGATATGAGATCGAGATATGATGACGGGATATGAGGACGGGATATGGGGACGGGATATGACAACAATATATGAGGATGGGATATGAAGTCAAAAGCTTCTTCCTTCAAGAATTAGGAAGGAAAAACAGGGCAACGCCGGGTACTCAGCTATTATTTTATAAATTTATTAGACCTCATTATCTTCATTTCACTTTTATTTATTCCTACATATCACCATGAGATTTATGCCTCTCTGCTTAAATACCAAAGTCACAAAGAGGACATTGAAATTTAAATATAAGATTGATGTTGGTAATTCAAATCATTTTTGCCATATGATTTTAACATTTGGTAATGTTCCTCAGCTTGCAAATGATTTGATTGTGTATTAACGTATAGAGCAAGACCTGGTTGTTTAAAATATGAAAAGGGGACTTTCACTCCAACATGACATACTCTATGACTTGTTCCCTAATCCCATGTGTCCTCAATGAAAACATATACGTAAAACTTTGACAAGTCTTGAATTAAAGCTGTTGAACATATGTAACTTTTATTAATGGTTTCCCATTATTTACATTCTGTCTCGATTACAATAAGTCTGTTCTCACAGCATAAATAAAAGAAGATGTTTACTGAAATGGTACAAATCTTCCCAGTCATCGGGCTTCAGCGACACATAAGCCAGAGTATGGATAGTTTGTCAACAGTGCATACATTTAGCTGGCTGTTAAGGTTAATTGTATGCCTGAGGCACATTACTATATTAGGCCACGGACACCTCCAGCTGCCATGAATGCTGTCAGTTATGTCACTTCATCAACTGGTTTGCACGGTACATATTTCACTCCTACTTCATAAAACACTATCCATTCCACACCAGTCTTTGCTCATAGAGTGGAAAATGTTGTATAGCTAATGTTAAAGCACTTCATTATCTAGAAATGGCAGTACTGTTTTTAGTAATTATTCATATAATATTACAAATACTTATCTACCTAATGTGAAATAATATTGTTAGTGATATTAAATAAAGGCCCTCTATAATGGGAGTAATGGGAGTTAAGGTGTCACAGTATACCAAGAGAGGTTTAAATAATAATAGTTAAACTTTTATTTTCAACACCAATAAATATATATTTACTACTACTAAGGATGTGCAAAGAAGTGAGCACCCCATACCAAGTTGAAACTCCTCCTTCTGTATGCTCCAGCCATCACACCCTGCACCCAGAGAGTGTGACCATGGGGGTTGTCTTTCCTTTTTAAATATAATAGGAGAGAATGTTTGTATTATACAGTTGCTATTTTCTATTTACAATCACTACTGCTTGCACATTTTATAGGGGTATTGCAGGAAGTTATTTTTTTGCTAATAATTCTGCTAAAGCTGATGTAAAATAAACAAAAAAATAAACCGATACTCACTTTCCCACTGCTGTCATGGAGCCTAATCTCACTGTGGAGCACTAGAAATAGCTCCAGCCAATCAGTGGCCACAACAAAAGGCAGCCTTAGGCACTGAATAGTTGGAAATTCCATACTTTTTTGTATTTTCTTTTTTTTTTTTTACAGGAAGAAGAAAATGATTTTTTTTTTTTTTACTTAATAAAAGGGTTCATGAGGGACTTCTGAAGTTTTATTTCAAGTATTTAAAACTTATGTGAGTTTCTTTTTGTCGTACTTATGTTTGGCTAAGCAGTGCAAGCCATCTAATAGACATTATTCATTACTAAACTGGGGCTTAGTGTTAGCTGTTTAACAGATAGCATTAAGTGCCCTCTCCCATTATTACATCAGTACCCACTGGCACAGGGATACTGGGAGGAGCCAGGTACTGTCAGTCTCGGAGCATCAAAAAATTATGCTGTGGGAGTGGATAATAGCTTGTATTATAAGGCTTGTAACAGACAAAATATGTATTTATTCAAAAAATGCATACCCCCATGTTACATAACTAGCCAGTTACAAAACAAAACAGCAGCAGCCTGGTATTACCGAGGTGGCAAAGACCATTTATTTTGGCCATTGACAGCCTAATAATACCAGCCTGCTACCACCTGGTCCAAGAGCATAATTTTTTTGATGCTCCAGGCCTGACAGTAGTTACTGGCTCTCCCGGATGTCCCTGTGGCACTGAACATTATGCTGTAGTTCTGCCATGAAAATGAGTCAGTTGGAGGTTATAGTTATATTTGTGGGTGAGGATAGACTATTGGCCTTCGCCAATAGGCAGTAGGAGCTTCTGGACAATGACTGTATGGTTACTCTCCAAACCTCCGAATAGGCTAAAAAAGGCCTCCTAGTGTCCAGAACTAGGTTAAGTGAAACAGTTATTGTTTGTGAACTGGTAAATGTTTTGCAGCTGTAGGAGAAGGTAACCCATCAGAAATTTACAGCTGCATGGTAGGGCAGGTTGTATAGCCTTTGGTAACCATGGGGAAATTTCCTGTTCTATACAGATCAATTGTCCTTATCATTACAAACAAGAATAGTGAAAGATGACACCAGTATATATATATATATATATATATATATATATATATATATATATATATATGCCACCATTCACAATAGCTGAAGCTGACAGTTCAGCCTCTCCTCCTGTAAAACAATCTCTTCACAGGTCACAAAGCATGTCCAGAAACCTCTCCCATTCATGTCAATGGATAAGCTCCAGACTATTTTTGTTTATGCCAATAGGGCCTGTTATAAAGCATATCTCTAAATGCTGCTAAAACAGCTCAGGCAAGTTGGCTGCCCACATTGTGATGAACAAAGAAAAAATCTACAAAAATACAATTTATTTTCTACTTAATCAAAAATCTAGGAGTTTCTTATCTTTCTCAAACTTCCTTTTTTTTTTTTTACATCACTCAAATGTTGTTATCATATCTAATCCATTCACCTTATCCTAGATTGAATTCCTCTGGTCCAGATGACATAACAAGCAGTTACTACACTGCTCTAAAAAATAAAGGGAACACTTAAATAACACAATGTAACTCCAAGTCAATCACACTTCTGTGAAATCACACTGTCCACTCAGGAAGCAACACTGATTGAGAATCAATTTCAAATGCTGTTGTGCAAATGGAACAGACAACAGGTGGAAATTATAGGCAATTAGCAAGACACCCCCATAAAGGAGTGGTTCTGCAGGTGGTGACCACAGACGAATTCTCAGTTCCTATGCTTCCTGGCTGATGTTTTGGTCACTCTTGAATGCCGGCGGTACTTTCACTCTAGTGGTAGCATGAGACGGAGTCTACAACCCACACATGGGGCTCAGGTAGTGCAGCTCATCCAGGATGGCACATCAATGCAAGCTGTGGCAAGAAGGTTTGCTGTGCCTGTCATAATAGTGTCCAGAGCATAAAGGCGCTACCAGGAGACAGGCCAGTACATCAGGAGATGTGGAGGAGGCCGTAGGAGGGCAACAACCCAGCAGCAGGACCGCTACCTCCGCCTTTGTGCAAGGAGGAGCAGGAGGAGCACTGCCAGAGCCCTGCAAAATAACCTCCAGCAGGCCACAAATGTGCATGTGTTCACTCAAACGGTAGGAAGCAGACTCCATGAGGGTGGTATGAGGGCCGGACGTCCACAGGTGGGGCTTACAGCCCAACACCGTGCAGGATGTTTGGCATTTGCCAGAGAACACCAAGATTGCAACACTGGCGCACTATGCTCTTCACAGATGAAAGCAGGTTCACACTGAGCACATGCGACAGACATGACAGAGTCTGGAGACACCATGGAGAACGTTCTGCTGCCTGCAGCATCCTCCAGCATGGCCGGTTTGGCAGTGGGTCAGTAATGGTGTGGGGTGGAATTTCTTTGGGGGGCCACACAGCCCCATGTGCTTGCCAGAGGTAGCCTGACTGCCATTAGGTACCGAGATGAGATCCTCAGACCCCTTGTGAGACCATATGCTGGTGCGGTTGGCCCTGGGTTCCTCCTAATGCAAGACAAAGCTAGACCTCATGTGGCTGGAGTGTGTCAGCAGTTCCTGCAAGAGGAAGGCATTGATGCTATGGACTGGCCCACCCGTTCCCCAGACCTGAATCCGATTGAGCACATCTGGGACATCATGTCTCGCTCCATCCACCAATGCCACGTTGCACTATAGACTGTCCAGGAGCATTTTGGAGCAGGAACATTTTGACTTGTTTTAAAGACATTACATCAAAGTTGGATCAGCCTGTAGTGTGGTTTTCCACTTTGATTTTGAGTGGGACTCCATATCCAGACCTCCATGGGTTGAAAAATTTGATTTCCATTGATAATTTTTGTGTAATTTTGTTGTCAGCACATTCAACTATGTAAAGATGAAAGTATTTCATATGATTAGTTCATTCATTCAGATCTAGGATGTTATCTTAGTGTTCCCTTTATTTTTTTGAGCAGTGTATTAAAAGTTTAGTTTGGTGACAAGTACTCTGTAATGTAAAAAATTGCCCCAGTTAAAGGAAAGCCTAGCTACAATTCTGGTAGGCAATGTTGAACCCAAGTCAACAGAGCTCAGATGGGTGCAGAGAATGGAACTAGTGAATATATATTATATCTGGTCTGGGGTCTGTATTTTTTTAACATGAAAATGTAATAGTCTGTGGATCAGGCAATATAGGAATCTGTTAATTTAGGATATGATCATTTAGGTGTGGGAATTAATCATTTTTAATTATGATCTAGGTTCTGATCATATAACCTAGAAGTACTTAAAGAGGTACTTTAAATCTGACCACAGTGCTCACTGCTGACACCTCTGTCTGTGTCAGGAACTGTCCAGAGTAGGAGAAGTTTGCTGTCTGGATTTGGTTCTAACAAACAGAGGTGTCAGCAGAGAGACCTGTGATCAGACTGAAAAGAACTACACAACTTCCTCTGGAGCATACAGCAGCTGATAAGTATTGGAAGGGTTCAGATTTTTATAAAGAAGTAATTTACAAATCTGTTTAACTTTCTGGCACCAGTTGATGTGAAAACATTAGTTTTCCCCTGGAGTACCTCTTTAATGTTTTTTTTTTTTTTTTTTAAATCCAAGAGATTGAATGAACACTTTGCAGCCTACAGCCGTTATGTTTTTGTAAAGAGATATAGCTAGCTATATAGATAAATTATAGGTAGATTGATAGATATATTGTAAAATGACCTTTCCCAACAAAAGAAAAAAAAATGTAACCAAGATGTATTATTTAAAACATGAAGAGTTAGGGCATTCCCTTCAGAGCGGAGGTTTATCTTTATTTCTAAAATGAGGAGCTGAGACATATACTGCACAGCGTAGCGTTATCTTGATGAGATACAATGACAAGGATAATGAAGATACAGTCCTATTTCCAGTGCTTGCTAAGCTGAGACCCCTGTAATTTACACACTGTCAAAAGGTCAGCGGCAATTTTCAAATTCATTTGGATATTAACAGGTGAACAAAAGGTGAAAATCCTTTTGTCAGCTTCCCGAGGTTTCTGGAGATAATTTGCTAATCACATTTATATGCAGATTATTCAATACTTTCTTAGACTTGACTGTATGCGAGGGAGATATTCACTGCAGCTGTCTGGCAGGCCTAGATTTCTCCATCCCAGAAGACTGATTAATGGTTTCTGACAATATGATTGCACTTCTTATTTAATTAGATTACACATCTGGTTGGAATGCTATGCATTTTGCATTTTCTGTCAGATTTCACAATATGCATTGTGATAGTTACTTCTGCTCAGATATGTATCATACTGTCAATGCCATCCTTTCACAAATTCCAATTACATAAGAAAAAGAACAGTTTGTATGCATTTTTGACCTATGTTCTTTTGTCGGTAGCATTGACAGCTTCACTAATTAAAACAATACCAGCATTTTAAGTGCACTGTTTGGCAATGTTGTATTAGACAGCTTCAGAGAAGATGTTTTATTAGGCCTACACATCACTGCCTGTTACATGGCAAATTTAAAGGCGGCAGTATACAGCTAGGGAAGAATGAATTTTGCAATGCTCGTGAATTGTAAGGCTGGGTTCACACTTATGAAGCTTCCGAGTGCAACCAGTACAGACTGAATCAGTGGGCGCTAGGACCGCGTGGAAATTGCTGTCCCCATAGACGGCAATGTCTGCAGAGCTGATTCCACCTAAAGATTGGATGAATGCCTTTTTTGGCGATGGAATTTCAGCTGCTAACATTCTGTTGAATTTTGAAACGAAATTCTGTAAGATGAACCCTTCCTTAAAATATAGGAGTAAAACAAGTTGCGGTTCAGCTCACCACCACCGCCTCCGTGCACGGACTCGTGCGGACACCACGAACACGGTCAATATAAGAAAGAGAATGTCCAGCACTGTAAGCACGATGCAAGATGGTTTATTGAAGAATATATCAGCAAACAGCAACAGGGATCATGGAGTGACGCGTTTCAGCGACCTTAGGCGCCTTAGTCGTACTAAAGATACATTCAGATCCATCTGCCTCTTATAGATGTCCGCCCCGCCCCCCCCCCCCCCCCCCCCACCAGGTGGAAACACCTGAATGGACCAGGGCGGGGCATCCCCACACCAAAGAAGCAGATTTACAGACATGTTCACATTAAACAGAGAAAGACACAGCCTAATCACTGCTCACATACAAATAGGTTTATAAAACGCCAGTCAAAATAATAACGGATATCATGTGAACAGTGCCAAGGATAAAAAAATGATGGCATTATAAGATGATGTTGTAAAATGTATGAGAATAACCAAGTAAGTAGAATATGTGCAAGAAGTACTCTGCTGCATCACCTTCTGTATCCTAAGCTGCCAATGTGAAACATGAAAAGAATATATAAAAGAATATATAAACGAAGAAAAAATCAGAAGAAAAAAAAGATTTTTATCCCCAGATCACTGATAAAAATAATAATGGTAGTAAAATCTAGTTCGATGTACCGTGTCGGTATCCGCACAAGAAGACATCAAAACTACACCACACGGGTACCGCACAGCACATAGAAAAATAACTATACGTGGAGTTCTTGTAGGAGGAATATACATTGGGGAGGGCTATTTATCCAAGACCAATATAGGGGGTCACATGGAATAATTAATCATATATGTGAAAAATAGAATAGCAAAATGCTATGACATATAAATGTCTAGGATATAATCGGATGAAGTCAAGGGACTTCAATATATGAAATAAAGAGTTCACGACATATCAATGGAATATGTAAGTGTATTATATATCTTTGATGTATCCTGACATATCTGTCTGTCATGGGGGGTAACCCTTAGTAACAAGACCCCACGGTGTGTAGGAACCGGAGACAGACACCATGCCAACAATAACAAGTGTCTATAACAGGTGTAGAAGTAATATACCAACAGATCTAGACCTGATAATATAACATGGTGTCTTGTCTCCTGTTCATGCCCATCGGAAACTTAGTGTTAAGTTTTAAGATCCAAAAGACCTCACGGCCCAATAACTTACTTCGGTGATCTCCACCTCGCGGAGGTGCAATTACCTTTTCTATGCCTTGTACAGACAGGCTACGATACGAGCCCGAATGTAGATTTACCATGGATACGTGTCGGGAGTTAAAGTGTGGGATGTCCGACAGGTGCCTCCGAACACGCACTTTCAGGGCACCCGTCGTGCACCCCACATATTAAATGTTACACTCCCGACACGTAACAAGATATATAACATGGTGAGTATTACAATTAACAAAATATTCCATGTTAAATCGTTCCCAATTGGATGCGGACACAAAAGTTGCGCCATTTGACATGACAGAACAGCAAGTGCATTTGCTGTGTCCACATTTGTAGGATCCCCGTTGTTACAGCCAATTAGTATTACTACTCCTGGCACTTAAAAAAAGGCTGAGGGATACTCTGCTGGAGACGGTCTAAGCTTTCCTGGGTATGCATCTAAACCCACTACTGAAAACTTTAGAGTAGGATGGGTTGCATGAGATCATAGGGATAAATTTCTGTACAATGTTACGTATGGCCTGAAAATCATCACTAAACTGGGTGACAAACGTAATGGGTTGACCCCCTGCTGTTCCCCTACCCCCCTGTCTGGTTGGACAGAAGCTTCGTTTTCCACCAGACAGGAGTTCTTTGCGATCACGTTCGCGAGCGATACATATCGCTCGTTGGATGTCTTGATCGCGGTAGCCTCTGGATTTCAGGCAAGAGGAAATGACCTCAGCCTCACGGTCAAAATCCTCGGGCCTCGAGCAGTTACATCTGGCACGTACCATCTCACCCACGGGCAAATTTCTAATAATGTGGGCGGGATGGCATGAGTCCACTCGTAAGATGGAGTTCACGCTGGTTTCCTTTCTATATGTAGATGTATCTATTTAGTGTGAACATGTCTGTAAATCTGCTTCTTTGGTGTGGGGATTCCCCGCCCTGGTCCATTCAGGTTTTTCCACCTGGTGGGGGGGCGGGGCGGACCGCTATAAGAGGCAGATGGATCTGAATGTATCTTTAGTTCGACTAAGGCGCCTAAGGTTGCTGAAACGCGTCACTCCATGATCCCTGTTGCGGTTTGCTGATATATTCTTCAATAAACCATCTTGCATCGTGCTTACAGTGCTGGACATTCTCTTTCTTCCTTAAAATATAGGTATGCTTTTAAGACTTTTTTTTTTTTACCCAAAGCCAGTAGTGTATTCAAAAGAAATGAAAAATATAAAGGAAGAGTTATACTTCTTCCTCACGAATCCACTTCTGACTTTGGCTCAAAGAATGCAGTAGAAACACAGCCTAAAAGTTCCTCTTAGGATCTTACTTTGTACAATAACCAGAACATTTATGTGTATGTCTACAACTTTCAGTCCAGTACAAGCACCTGCCTGTTTTCTTTATACTATCAGATGTATTGGTATTGGTGCTTCTGCAATCATTTATGTTTAATACCTCTCTGATCGTCAGCATGTAAGGCTGGGTTCACATATGTCCGGCATCCAGCATAGGTGAATTCATCCTAGATCTCAACGCCAGTTTTCTGGCATCTGGTGTCCATTGTTTCTGGACAGCGGAAAGGGGAACGCAGCAAGCTGCATTCCCCTGTCTGGTGCCCTCCGGTGTGTCCAACACCATGAGACGCTGGATGATTGTGAACTGTTTCATTCAAATGAATAGGATAAGTTCTAACATCAGTTTCCCTCTGGTGCACCGAAGGGAAACTATGCCGGACGCCTGATATATGTGAACACAGCCTCACATGGCTAGTGAAAGCATGGTTGCCAGTGGAAGACTGGGTTCACATATGTCCAGCATCCAGCATAGTGAACTCAGCCTAAATCTCAAAGCAACTGATGCCACCACTGATGACAACATGAATCAGTTGTCATCAGTTGTATGGCATCCGGCATCCATTATTTCTGGCACTGGATAGGGGAACACAGCAAGCTGCATTCCCCTGTCCTGTGCTGTCCGGCGTGTCAAACCATCCAGTGTTAAGATTGGGATGCTGGATGATTGTTAACTGTCCGATTTTAATGAACGAGATCAGTTCTAGCATCAGTTTCCCTCTGATGCATGTCGGAGGGAAACTATGCTGGATAACTGATATATTGTAACTCAGACTTACTTCTTCCATACGGGGTTGGAATCATGTTCTATAATATTTCATAATTGCTATTTAAAAAGTGTATGTTACATTGTTTATAAATGAAGATCACCCTTTCAACCCACATGAATACTGGAGCTCATAAGTTTATGGTCTATTCACTCTTTAATGACCCAAGTTGGGGACCCGAGTTATTTGGAATAATACAAAAATAGAATGTGTGTGCAGCTCACAGCTAAATAACTGAGGTTAACTGGATAAACACCTTTACTCTATGGTGTAATAGAATAAGTATATTGGTATATTATTTGGAATAATATTCACTGTCTGCTGATGTCTATGAGAGCTGAAAAAAGGACTCACGAAGAGTTACAAAATCACTGTCTATCACTAATCAGATAAATGTCTGGCACAGGGGTGTAGCTATAGAGTTAGCAAATGTAGCAGTCACATTGGGGCCCTAGTGCCTAAGGGGTCCACAAAACATGACTGTCCCATAAGAGACCAGTATTACATTTGGCATATGGGGTATTTTTGCATATTTTGCATATTTGTCTTCTGGGCTTCTCCCGGCCAGGCTCATCTTGATTGTCTATCCTGGTTTTGCATATTTGCTGAGGAGTCAACCTTCCAGAAACTTTTTTTTTATGCTAAAGCTTGCTTTTAAGCTGCCACCACACACAACAATTTTTGGGGGAAACTGCCGCTGCAGTTTTTGAGCCAAAGCCATGGTGGTTACAGCAGGAAGGAAAAGTCCCCTCATAGTTTTGGCTCAAAATCTGTGGTGGCAGTTTAAAAAACAAACAAACAAAAAACTGCCACTATAGGATGTAGGCCTTATACCTTCCCTGAATTGTTACATTTAATCACATTAAGGGGATATAAAGAATATTATTATAAGATTTGTATAACATTTTAAATGATTATTTTTCAGGGATATTTTTGATCTTGACACTTATAGATTAAGTTTAGATTTTGGAGTTCTGCATTTTTTTTTTTTGTGCAACACATTGGTCTGTCTTTTAATTTTGCAGTTATTTATAAAAAAAAAAAAATAGAGAGATGCAGAAAAACATTCAACTTCAAAAAACCGGACCTATGGGTGGAGGGTTATTATCCTCAATTTATTTACATTTGATCACTAAGTGATCACTAAGACCCTAATTTTACCACCCAGCAAATATTATCTAAAATATAACTTTTATTCCTTGCCATAAACATTAAAATTTAAAGTGGATTTGTCTCCGGTAGAGATTATGATCAGTGCATGATGCTACATGCTATTATATGTATATCTGCTTTGCTGTGGCTGCAGTCCACATGCAAGAATGCTGGGACTCCACTCTATATTAAAAACTGTCACACACTACCCCCCCCCCCCCCGACGTTTCACCACAACCAGTGGCTTTATCAAGGGTTATGGGGTCAATGGCGTGTATTTGAGCTCCGTTTGGGGTTTTATAACCTCCTATTTAGTGATGTCACCAAAGGAAATGATCTCACAAGCAAATAGACCCATATCATTGGTATTTTCCATGATTGACTCCTAAGGGAGCCAATCCCCTCTTCTCACATCATAGCATCCAGTCATTCAATTCATTATGACATCATGATGGACATTCATAGTCTCCAATCACTGCTTCAACCTTATCCTTACCTTTCTCATTGGCCAATCTACTGACTGCGTCTCTGCGCTTAGCTTCCTGCGCGAACTGATAGTATTCTCAGTGCTTTTCTTGCTTATTGCGCAGGCGTCCCTGCTTTGTTTACATACCTCTTGATTGGCTCCTTGGTGGTGACGTATATGCGCTAACAACAGCTGCGCGTACTGTTAGTGTGTTATTCAGTTCTACAGCGCTTTTCTATTTCCACTGCGCAAGCGCCGCGTCTTTGTTTATCTTTGCTCCCATTGATCAGCCGTATTATGACATATATGCGCAAGAATAGCTGCGCGTCCTGTTAGAGTATGAATCCCGGCTTTATAATCTTCGCTTTCCTGTGCAGTTCAAGCTGCGCGAGCTGTTAGTATTCCATTCATATTCTTCTGATCTTCTCTTTCCTGCGCAGTTCAAGTTGCGTGAACTGTTGGTATATTTATATCCATATTCTTATACGGGATTTCAGTTCTACGCTGCACAGTGTAAGTTTCACTGCCTAACATAATTATAGCCATCCTACAAGCAGGCTACACCGACTGTTAATATAAATTTACAATATTATATAAATATTGATCTTAAATGAGTTATTAACGCAGGTAAGTATGGTTATATATAAAAATAAATTTAAATTTTTCAATGCTATGAGGCTATCTTCTTCTTTATGTTATTACTTATTAATTGATGTTTTTATAGGAAGTTACTATACTTCCTCTTGTTTATACATGCTTGTCTGAAAATATTGGTGAGATTCTCTTCCACATATTCTTCTTCTTAGACATCACTATTGAGGCTCACTATTGGCATTATTTATTCATATCTGATTCTAAATTACTGCAGGCATTTAATCTAATTACAAAAATGCAGAGAAGGTAAAACCTTCATTCAAACCAATGGGACTTTTTGTTTTTAAGCGGTATATCCACCGTGCTTCTTCACGTAACAATTGATTATTCAAATTTCCACGTCTTGGTCCTAATTTGTAGTGTTTTACTCCCCAAAATCTCAGATTTAAAGGGTTTACAGAATGAAATTCTCTCATATGCCTTGAAATTGGTGTATCAGCACAAGTGTTGATAGTGCTAATATGCTTGGATATGCGTCTGCGTAGCTCTTGCACCGTTTTGCCCACATATAATTTGGGACATGGACATTGGGCCACATAAACCACTCCCATTGTCCGACAATTTATAAAGTCCTTGATTACATAAATTTCACTATCAGCCGGATTGACAAATTGTTTTGTTCTAGGCATATAACGGCATATAATCTCTTGTATCGTAGATTTATATCACAAGGATATCCGAAAAAAGTTTTACATAGAGCATATGCCAGGGCCAGGGCAACTCCAAGAGAAACCCTTTTACAGGACAAACCGAAAAATACTGGAGATAAAATCATAAGGTGCAGTGGCACCTATGATCAGAATAACCAGCAGGTGACAGGAATCTTGAGGAAATTCTGGCCGTTATTAACATCTGATCCAGAACTGAGGGAAGTAATAAATGTGAGTCCGTCGATAACTTACCGGAAAGGACGTAATTTCCAAGAACAACTAGTGAAGAGCTTCTATCGGGAAATGTCAGGCACTTTATGGTTGCAGTCATCAATTAAGGGATCCTATTCATGTGGATCTTGTACTTTTTGCCGTTATATGCCTAGAACCAAACAATTTGTCAATCCGGCTGATAATGAAATTTATGTAATCAAGGACTTTATAAATTGTCGGACAATGGGAGTGGTTTATGTGGCCCAATGTCCATGTCCCAAATTATATGTGGGCAAAACGGTGCAAGAGCTACGCAGACGCATATCCAAGCATATTAGCACTATCAACACTTGTGCTGATACACCAATTTCAAGGCATATGAGAGAATTTCATTCTGTGAACCCTTTATATCTGAGATTTTGGGGAGTAAAACACTACAAATTAGGACCAAGACGTGGAAATTTGAATAATCAATTGTTACGTGAAGAAGCACGGTGGATATACCGCTTAAAAACAAAAAGTCCCATTGGTTTGAATGAAGGTTTTACCTTCTCTGCATTTTTGTAATTAGATTAAATGCCTGCAGTAATTTAGAATCAGATATGAATAAATAATGTCAATAGTGAGCCTCAATAGTGATGTCTAAGAAGAATAATATGTGGAAAAGAATCTCACCAATATTTTCAGACAAGCATGTATAAACAAGAGGAAGTATAGTAACTTCCTATAAAAACATCAGTTAATAAGTAATAACATAAAGAAGAAGATAGCCTCATAGCATTGAAAAATTTAAATTTATTTTTATATATAACCATACTTACCTGCGTTAATAACTCACTTAAGATCAATATTTATATAATATTGTAAATTTATATTAACAGTCGGTGTAGCCTGCTTGTAGGATGGCTATAATTATGTTAGGCAGTGAAACTTACACTGTGCAGCGTAGAACTGAAATCCTGTATAAGAATATGGATATAAATATACTAACAGTTCGCGCAACTTGAACTGCGCAGGAAAGAGAAGATCAGAAGAATATGAATGGAATACTAACAGCTCGCGCAGCTTGAACTGCGCAGGAAAGCGAAAATTATAAAACCGGGATTCATACTCTAACAGGACACGCAGCTATTCTTGCGCATATATGTCATAATACGGCTGACCAATGGGAGCAAAGATAAACAAAGACGCGGCGCTTGCGCAGTGGAAATAGAGAAGCGCTGTAGAACTGAATAACACACTAACAGTACGCACAGCTGTTGTAAGCGCATATACGTCACCACCAAGGAGCCAATCAAGAGGTATGTAAACAAAGCAGGGACGCCTGCGCAATAAGCAAGAAAAGCACTGAGAATACTATCAGTTCGCGCAGGAAGCTTAGCGCAGAGACGCAGTCAGTAGATTGGCCAATGAGAAAGGTAAGGATAAGGTTGAAGCAGTGATTGGAGACTATAAATGTCCATCATGATGTCATAATGAATTGAATGACTGGATGCTATGATGTGAGAAGAGGGGATTGGCTCCCTTAGGAGTCAATCATGGAAAATACCAATGATATGGGTCTATTTGCTTGTGAGATCATTTCCTTTGGTGACATCACTAAATAGGAGGTTATAAAACCCCAAACGGAGCTCAAATACACGCCATTAACCCCATAGCCCTTGATAAAGCCACTGGTTGTGGTGAAACGTCGGGGGGGGGGGTAGTGTGTGACAGTTTTTAATATAGAGTGGAGTCCCAGCATTCTTGCATGTGGACTGCAGCCACAGCAATGCAGATATACATATAATAGCATGTAGCATCATGCACTGATCATAGTCTCTACCGGAGACAAATCCACTTTAAATTTTAATGTTTATGGCAAGGAATAAAAGTTATATTTTAGATAATATTTGATGGGTGGTAAAATTAGGGTCTTAGTGATCACTTAGTGATCAAATGTAAATAAATTGCAGAAAAACATTCGTCCCCTTTTTTCACATTCTGTTCTATGGTATTTGATGCAAGCAATTATGTTTTTAAAGATTGTCTAATGCAGGGGTCCTCAAACTACGGCACGCAGGCCACATGCGGCCCGCCGAGGACATTTATCCGGCCCGCCGCTGCATGGGACATCCCTGTGTCCCGAAAGATGTTTTCAGGACACAGGGATGCGCTCTCAGAGACCATTTACTTTAAAAACGCAGGGGCCGCCGGGAAAGTGGTGCACGCAGGGACGTCACTGACGCCGTGCGTGCGCCCATAGCAACGGAGCGTGGAGGAGCGGGACAGCGATGAGGACGTGCTCTGGCCAGCTTGGTAAGTATTACCAGCGGCACGTCAGCTTCGGTGCTCCGACCACCCCGCTCCTTCGGTCCCGGGACTTACTGCTATGTCCGGACCGGAAGAGCGGTGGTCGTAGCACTGAAGTGGGGCAGAACACAGGCATACAGCCTCCAGCCATACACTGGCTGGAGGCTGTATGTCTGTGGGGGAACATACTGCACCTAATGGGGGGGAAAATACTGCACCTAATGTGGGGGAAAATACTGCACCTAATGTGGGCAGCTATACTGCACCTAATGTGGGGAGCTATACTGCACCTAATGTGGGGGAAAATACTGCACCTAATGTGGGGGAAAATACTGCACCTAATGTGGGGGAAAATACTGCATCTAATGTGGGGGAAAATACTGCACCTAATGTGGGGAAAATACTGCACCTAATGTGGGGGAAAATACTGCACCTAATGTGGGGGAAAATACTGCACCTAATGTGGGGAGCTATACTGCACCTAATTTGGGGGATCTATACTGCACCTAATTTGGGGGATCTATACTGCACCTAATTTGGGGGATCTATATTGCACCTAATGTGGGAGATCTATACTGCACCTAATGTGGGGGAACATGCTGCACCTAATGTGGGGGAAAATACTGCATCTAATGTGGGGGAAAATACTGCACCTAATGTGGGGAGCTATACTTCACCTAATTTGGGGATCTATACTGCACCTAATTTGGGGGATCTATACTGCACCTAAAGTGGGAGATCTCTACTGCACCTAGTGTGGGGAACTGTACTGCACCTAGTGTGGGGAACTGTACTGCACCTAATGTGGGGGAACTGTACTGCACATAATGTGGGGGAATTGTACTGCACCTAATGTGGGGGAATTGTACTACACCTAATGTGGGGGAATTGTACTGCACCTCAGTTGCGGGAATTGTACTGCACACCTAATGTGGGGATTTGTACTGCACCTAGTGTGGGGAACTGTACTGCACCTAATGTAGGGGAACTGTACTGCACATAATGTGGGGGAATTGTACTGCACCTAATGTGGGGGGAAAATACTGCACCTAATGTGGGGGAAAATACTGCACCTAATGTGGGGGAAAATACTGCAATTAATGTGTGGAGCTATACTGCACCTAATTTGGGGGATCTATACTGCACCTAATTTGGGGGATCTATACTGCACCTAATTTGGGGGATCTATACTGCACCTAATGTGGGAGATCTATACTGCACCTAATGTGGGGGAACATGTTGCACCTAATGTGGGGAGTTATACTGCACCTAATGTGGGGGAAAATACTGCACCTAATGTGGGGGAAAATACTGAACCTAATGTGGGGGAAAACACTGCACCTAATGTGTGGAGCTATACTGCACCTAATTTGCGGGATCTATACTTCACCTAAAGGGGGAGATCTCTACTGCACCTAATGTGGGGGAACTGTACTGCACCTAATGTGGGGGAACTGTACTGCGCCTAATGTGGGGCAATTGTACTGCACCTAATGTGGGGAAATTGTACTGCACTGAATGTGGGGGAACTATACTGCACCTAATGCGGGGGAACTGTACTGCCAACCCTGATGTGGGGGAACTACAACCTAATGTGGGGGATCTATACTGCCATCCTAATGTGGGGAGATCTGTGCTGCGTACTTAAAGTGGTAGTCCACTAATAAGATATGTAAGTGTGCATAGGAATTTGTTCATGTTTTGTTATCTATATTCCAGCCCTCCAACGGTCTGAGGGACCGTGATCTGGCCCCCCGTTTAAAGAGTTTGAGGACCCCTGGTCTAATGCGTGCCTCATTTTAGTTTTAGGTGACTTCTCAGGAATTTTTCAAGTGATGTTATCCAGATGACACTAATCATATTGTGTTGTGTTTTGGGCACAACACAGCGTGCACCTTACACCAAGATGGTGTGCAAATAAACAGGGGTGCTAGGATTAGCCAATGCCCCTTCGCAGTCCAAGGTCCTTGGAGCAGCGATCGAAATCTAACAAGTCGACCCTCAGAGAAACCTCAGTAAACCAAAAAATTCTCGGGAGCCTGAATAAAAGATGTACATCCAAACATAGAGCACCTGGCTCTAGGGCAAACTGTTTATAACTGAGATTAACAGACTAACTATAGATAAAGTAAAATAATATAGGTTTATTTGGACTACCCATTTCAAAGGTTCCACCCTCTTCATCAGTAGTGTTGCTCGCGAATATTCACAAAGCGAATTTTATTCGCGAATTCGCGAATATTCGCAAATATAGCACTATATATTCGCAATTACAAATATTCATTTATTTTGTTTTTGTTTCTTTTCACACTACACATGATCATCCCTCTCTGCTTCCAGCATGTGTGGTGTAAAGAAGGCTCCAATACTACTGTGTGAGACTGGCATACAAATTTTCGCATATGCGAAAATGTGCATATGCTAATGCATATGCAAATTTTTACTTATGCTAACTTTCACATATGCAAATTTTCGTACATGCCAATTTGCGCATATGCGAAAATAAAAGGCGAATATGTGAATTTAGCGAATATATAACGAATATTTGTCCATATATATATTACGAATATCGCGAATTTGAATATGGCCTATGCCGCTCAACACTATTCATCAGGTCTACTTTGTACTCAGAAGAGTTTAATAACTAGGCACTGATTTCTGAATGTCTGTGTTACGTAATGTTCTCTCTTTCCTTTAAAATGACTCTCACAGGAGACACAAGGAGATAAAGAAATTCATACAGCACAGACCCAAACTATTCATTTCTGTGAGTGTCATGATTGAATAAATCATGTGATCAGGGCTAGAACCCATCAGGTCATGAATATGTCACCAGGACCAGATCTGGGTGCTGGTGATGCTGTGGGGGACTTAAATATCAACAAATTGTTTCATTTAACTTATGCAAGTTCTGCAAAATTCCAACATAGATCAGCAGATGTAGTTAAAATTGTAATATTAAATACATAAAATACTTAAAATTTTAGCTTGCTGCTTTGACCCTACCAAGCAATGATATTGTTAACAGATGTTGAAAGAAATGTTATTGCACTTGCACTTTAAGCCATTCACAAAACAGTAGTCTCGGGCCAAGAGCAACAAGTGTATATTTTTTATTTTTTTTATTTTTGCGGTTTGGCAGTTACTAAATATTAAAATTATCTTTTATTAGAATTATATTATATCTGGAGCATGGTGTTTTGGGGGTATTTGGCAGTATTATAAGTATAGTAGGGGGTTGTAGGGAGGAAGGCTGTAAAAAAGAGTGGCCAAATATGTCTTATTATAGTCTTATAAAGTCCCTATGGTGGTCTGCCCTGGAAAAGAAAGAAGGATTGGACCTGAGGAATAGGGGAGCGTGTCCCTTCGCAACGCGTAGTCCAGTTTTATGTTGAAAATAAAGTATGCCTTTACTTACCATCGGCTTGTGACATCCATTTCTGCCACACGGGTGAGCGCCGCAACTGGATCGTTTCTTCACTTCACTGAATGCTGGAAAAGAAAGAGGAAGAGAACATGTGACAGCATGCTTCACTCACTATCTCAGTGCTCATTGCAGCAGATGAGCTCTATTACAGGGTATATAGCAGTTTTAAGAAAGCTACTACTGCAGTTTTTGAGCCAAGCCCAAGAAGGAAAATTAAAAGTAATTTCTTTATATTTTCCATTCCTTTTAAACCGATCTTGGCTTAAAGGAGATGTCCGGGGCTCACTTTTCTTATTGTATCCGTTCCAGGCTGCAAAATAAAAGAAAACAAACTTTCTCTTACCTAACCTACGTGGCCCCGATGCTCCGGTACAGGTGTTCGGTCCCCGGGCTGTATTCTTCTTACTTCCTGTTAGCCCGGCACGTCACACGGAGCTTCAGCCTATCACCGGCCGCAGCGATGTCCCGTCTCGGCCAGTGATAGGCTGAAGCTCCGTGTGACGTGCCGGGCTAACAGGAAGTAAGAAGAATACAGCCTGGGGACCGAACGACTGTACCGGAGCACCGGGGGAGCATAGGCAGACAAGAGAAAGCTTATTTTCTTATATTTTTGCAGCCTTGAACGGATACAATAAGAAAAGTGAGCACCGGACATCTCCTTTAAAGGGGTACTCCGGTGAAAACCTTTTTTCTTTTAAATCAACTGGTGCCAGAAAGTTAAACATATTTGTAAATTACTTCTATTAAAAAATCTTAATCCTTCCAGTACTTATTAGCTGCTGAATGCTACAGAGGAAATTCCTTTCTTTTTTGAACACTGATGGCATCACGACCACAGTGCTCTCTGCTGACATCTCTGTCCATTTTAGCAACCGTGCATAGCAGATGTATGCTAAGGGCAGCATGGTGGCTCAGGGGTTAGCACTGCTGCCTTGCAGTGCTGGGGCCTTATTATTATTATTATGACATCAGCAAAGAGCACTGTGCTCGTGATGTCATCAGAGAGAATTCAAAAAAGAAAAGAATTTCCTCTGTAGTATTCAGCAGCTAATAAGTACAGGAAGGATTAAGATTTTTTAATAGAAGTAATTTACAAATCTGTTTAACTTTCTGGCACCAGTTGATTTAAAAGAAAAAAGGATTTCACCGGAGTACCCCTTTAACCCCTTAACCCCTTAAAGGGGTACTCCGCCCCTGGCATCTTATCCCCTATCCAAAGGATAGGGGATAAGATGTTAGATCGCCGCGGTCCCGCTTCTGGGGACCCCGGGGATCGCCGCTGCGGCACCCAGCCATCATTACTGCACAGAGCGAGTTCGCTCTGTGCGTAATGATGGGCGATACAGGGGCCGGAGCAGCGTGACATCATGGCTCCGCCCCTCATGACATCACAGCCCCTCCCCTTAATGCAAGTCTGTGGCAGGGGGCGTGACGACCGCCACGCCCCCTTCCCATAGACTTGTATTGATGGGGGCGGGCCGTGATGTCACGAGGGGCGGAGCCGTGACGTAACGATGCTCCGGCCCCTGTATTGCCCGTCATTACGTGCAGAGCGATCTCGCTCTGCGCAGTAATGATAGCGGGGTGTTGCAGCGGGACCCTGGCGATCTGACATCTTATCCCCTATCTGACATCGTACCCCTTTAAGGACTCAGCCCATTTGGACCTTATTTTTACGCTTTCGTTTTTTCCTCCTCCCCTTCAAAATATCATAACTCTTTTATATTTTCATCCACAGACTAGTATGAGGGCTTGTTTTTGTCCGTTGTAATGCCATTACTCACTTTACCATAAAATGTATGGCACAACCAAAAAAATACTATTTGTGTGGGGAAATTAAAAAGAAAACCGCAATTTAGCAAATTTTGGAAGGTTTCGTTTTCACGCCGTACAATTTATGGTAAAAATGACATGTGCTTTTTATTCTCTGGGTCAATACGAATAAAATGATACCCATGATTATACATAATATATACTTTTCTATTACTGTTGCGCTTAAAAAAAATCGCAAACTTTTTAACCAAATTAGTACGTTTAAAATCCCCCTATTTGGAAGACCTATAACTTTTTCATTTTTCCGTATAAGCGGTGGTATGAGGGCTAATTTTTTGCGCCATGATCTGTACTTTTTAGTAATACCATATTTGCTTATACAAAACTTTTATTACATTTTTTATAAAAAAATTTTGAATAAAATGTTATAAAAAAGCAGCTATTTTGGATTTTTTTTTACGTTCACGCCGTTCACCGTATGGGATCATTTACATTTTATTTTAATAGTATGGATATTTACGCACGCGGCGATACCAAATATGTATATAAAATAATTTTTTTACACTTTTTGGGGGTAAAATAGGGAAAATGGGACAATTTACGTTTTTATTGAGGGAGGGGTTTTTTCAAATGTTTTTACTTTATTCCATAGGGGACTATTTATAGCAACCATTCGATTGCTAATCCTGTTCAGTGCTATGTATAGGACATAGCACTGATCAGGGTTATCGGTCATCTTCTGCTCTGGTCTGCGGGAAGGCAGATCAGAGCAGAAGACTCCCGGAAGGCAGCGGAGGCAGGTGAGGGGACCTCCGTCTGCCGTGCAGGATGATCGGAACGCGGCGGCAGCGCTGCAGGCGATCCGATCATCCTGTTAAGTGACCGCGATGCTGCAGATGCCGTGATCTGTATTGATCATGGCATCTGAGGGGTTAATGACGGACATCCGCGGGATCACGGGTGTCCGCCATTACCGGGGGTCCCTGGCTGCAATCCACAGCCGGGACCTGCCGCCCATGATGCCAGCATCGCTCCGATGCCCACGGTTATGCTCAGGACGTAAATGTACATCCTGGTGCATTAAGTACCACATCACCAGGACGAACATTTACGTCCTGCGTCGTTAAGGGGTTAAGGACCCGGGCTTTTTCCGTTTTTTTCATTTTCAATTTTTCCTCTTTAACTTTAAAAAATCATAACTCTTTAAAATTTTCACATAAATTTCTATATGATGGCTTATTTTTTGCATCACTAAGGCTGGGTTCACACTACGTTTTGTCCCATACGGGAGCGCATACGGCAGGGGGGAGCTAAAAGCTCGCGCTCCCGTATGTGACCGTATGCGCTCCCGTATGTCATTCATTTCAATGAGCCGACCGGAGTGAAACTTTCGGTCCGGTCGGCTCATTTTTGCGCCGCATGCGCTTTTACAACCGGACCTAAAACCGTGGTTGACCACAGTTTTAGGTCCGGTTGTAAAAGCGCATACGGCGCAAAAATGAGCCGACCGGACCGAACGTTTCACTCCGGTCGGCTCATTGAAATGAATGACATACGGGAGCGCATACGGTGACATACGGGAGCGCGAGGTTTTAGCTCCCCCCTGCCGTATGCGCTCCCGTATGGGACAAAACGTAGTGTGAACCCAGCCTAATTCTACTTTGTAATGACATTAGTCATTTTACCCAAAAATCTACGATGAAACAGGAAAAAAAATCAATGTGCGACAAAATTGATGAAAAAACACTATTTTGTAAGTTTTGGGGGCTTCCGTTTTTACGCAGTACATTTTTCGGCAAAAATGATACCTTATCTTTATTTTGTAGGTCCATACGTTTAAAATGATAGTCTACTTGTATAGGTTTGATTTTGTATCACTTCAGAAAAAAATCATGAATACATGCATGAACATTTACACGTTTAAATTGGTCATCTTCTGACCCCTATAACTTTTTTATTTTTCTGTGTTCAGGGCACTATGATCTGACGTTTTTAGCGGTACCATTTTTGTTCTGATCAGACTTTTCGATCACTTTTTATTCACTTTTTGTGGTGCAAAAATGTGCAATTTTGGACTTTGGAATTTTTTTGCGCGTACGCCATTGAACGTGTGGTTTAAAAAGCGGTATATTTTTTATAATTTGGACATTTCCACACGCAGCGATACCACATATGTTTATTTTTATTTACACTGTGTTTTTTTTATTCTTGGAAATGCCGGGTGACTCAAACTTTTATTAGGGGAAGGGATAATTGAAAGGGTTAATGATTTTTTTTTACACTTTTCTTATGCAATATTATAGCTCCTATAGGGGGCTATAACATTGCATTAACTGATCTTTTGCACTGATTGTTCCATCTCCATAGGAATGGATCAATCAGTGTTTTCGGCGATTGAATGCTCAAGCCTGGATCTCAGGCTTGAAGCATTCATTCGGCGATCGGACAGCGCAGGAGAAGGTAAGAAGACCTCCTCCTGTGCTAAAGCTGTTCGGGATGCCGCGATTATACCGCAGCGATCCCGAACAGCTCCCTGAGCTAGCCGGGCACTTTTACTTTAGTTTTTAGCTGCACGGCTCAGCTTTGAGCGCACAGCTAAAGGATTAATAGCGCGCGGCACCGCTATCAGTACCGCGCGCTATTAGAGGTGGGTCCTGGCTTCACTATGACGCAGGGCCCACCGCAATATGATGCGGGGTCAGCGTGTGACCCCACGTTATATCGCAGGACCGGGACCCAGGACATACCCATACGTCCTGGGTACTTAAGGGGTTAAGCTCAAATACTGCAGTGGAAGTTTTTCTAATTACTTTTGCGTGTGACACTAGGCTTAGTGCTTATCAGAGATTTTAAAAAATTACAAAAAATTTTGAAAAGGCCAAGCATTGGCCTCTGTGGTCTTGTGCCACAACATAGTGGCACATTTTTCAAAAGTTCAGTTCTACCGGTTCGCCAAACTGTGCAAAAAGTCTGTCTGAACCTGCAATTCACCAATAGCCTTAAAACATGTAAAACACTGTCCAAGAGCCCTTAAAGCAACATGCATGACTATGGTTAAACAAATGGTACCTGAAGGTAACTAACAGGTTGAATAAAAATACACTGCACTGGCGGATTATTTATGCTTTCTAACATTAATTTCCAAACAAATATGCCTTTTTGGAAGCAGATGCATGTTGTTATGCACACAGACATATTAAAAGAAGCAATAGCTTTTTCCAAGTGGTCCAAAAAATGATCCCTTTTAGGGAGTAGCAACACGTTTTGTGCCTGGAAAGAAAAGAAGCAATGGCTTTTTACAAGCTGTGAAAATTGTATTCTTATTGGGGTGTAGAAACAGCACTGACTTCCTAAAAAGTGCACAAAGCTGATACAAAACCCTATATGCTGCTTTTCACAATTAGTATAAAACAAAAAAAACTGTCATACCTAACTTCCAATTAAAACAGATTTTGCACTGACAGAACAGAAGCAGAATGCTCTGCATGGCTGCTGTATTACAACATATAAATCTTAGTATATAAAACTCAAAGTGTGTATGTATGGGCATTAGTGTCATGTTGGCCAGTAATATATGCACCCCTGAGCCTTCCCACAGCCACTTTCCCTGCCTACTTGAATATTCACCCTAAAGGCTGGATACTCAACAAGACTTCAGTCCTTAATCTTAGTAAGGGGCAGGACATAACAATGTCAAAATAATAAAGAAAACACACTACAGGGGTCAGGGAGCAGTTTGGGAGACAACAGGTTAAAACAAAGCACAAACCAGGGAGCATAAAAAAGAGAACAACAAACTTACAAACAAACAAAGCAGAATCAAAAGAACCAGAGTCAAAACCAGAAAGTTAGGCAGGGAAGGGGTAGCCAAAAAACAAGTCAAAGGTCAGGATAACCAGAGATCAGGATAATAAATGCATGTAAGTAGCTGGTGCTAGGATAAATATCTCTATCACAGGACAGATACAATGAGCAACTAAGGTATTCATAGCCCAGCTCAGCAGGACATGGATAACCAGGCAGTATACCATTGGCTAGTAGTCCACACTTCTTATTGGGCCAGGTGTTATTGCAATCACTGATGCTGCAGCTGAAGACAGGAGAGATTGAAACTACAAACAGAGCCACAGGCAGAAAAACCTATAATAATGAGGATGGGATATAAGAACGGTATATGAAGATGGGATATTAAGAAAGAATATAAGAATAGGATATGAGGACAGAATATGTAAAAAGGATATAAGGACAGGATATCAAGATGAGAGCATAATTGTTGATTTTCCTCCACCACAAGATCTAGATAGGACGACCGGCCAACACACAGCAAGTTATTAAATATATGTGTGGTCCTACTCCTGTCTGTGTTGTTCACTGCTTGGTGTCCCTTACAGAGATCTTCATCTAACACCTGCTATCTCTAAAATGGCTGCAGAAGCTATTTGGTTAGGCTTTAATAGTGTCTTTTGACATATCATTCCCTGAGGTCACATGATAATTTGTCAGGTGGCTGGTGTTCATTTAGCAGGTTCTGCAGAATCTTATTGCCGGAAGTTCTGTTTCTAGCCAAATCCAACTTTTAGCAAAGTTTTGACTGATCTCGGGTTCTATGGGTTCCGTACGCTCATTACTGACCATATAATTAAGTGCTCCTATATAAAAAAAAATTCCATAATTTGTATGTTGTGGTTCACATAATTTATGGAGTGGTAAACGGTTTGACCTTGTTAGGCAAAATTCAATGCAGTGTACATAGTGGCGATATAATATTATACTTTTTATTGTTTATTTCATTTTTTACAGCATTACAACACACTGTGTTCAATTTTACATGAGTGTCCCTTCAGTTGCAGTCACTTCGGAACAGTAATATTTCAATGCAGTATATATGTTGAAGGCACAGCTTTGAATGCTAAGGTTCTTGAAATGATAAACCATTTATTATTAACAAAATAAAATTCACAGCCAAACAACTAGTTTTGCAGTATAAAAGACATTTTATAGTAATACTTTGTGGCTTTCAATACAAGTTGTCATATAACTTCCTTTGCAAGTTTCCTAGTTTTTGTTACTGAATTCCTCATCTCATAATCATTGCATTTTTTTGGCTATTAAATTACTAGGACTTTCTCCAAAATTGTTTATATAACAAAATATTACACTAAAGAACTTTATTGTAAAGAAAATATCAATAAGTCCCACTAGTTATTTAGAAAAAGTGAAGGCGGATATTAAATTGCCAGGAATCGAAACAATAACAGTTAATCATATAATGCACAGAAATACTGTGGTCTCTGGGAAAATACATCAATAATCCCATACCCCTGCTGCATTGTTGACTTATCAAATAGTAACATAGCAACATAGTTCAAGGTTGAAAAAAGACCAGAGTCCATAAAGTTCAACCTATAACCCTAATGAGTCCCTACTGAGTTGATCCAGAGGAAGGCAAAAAACCCTCAAACTAGAGGGTTATTTCCTTCCCCACTCCAAATATGGCAATCAGAATAGATCACTGGATGATCCTTCTGTCTCTATAGATCTAGAATCCATAATCTGTAATGTTATTATTCTCCAAAAATACATCCAGACCCTTTTTACATTTTTTTACCAAGTTAACCATGACCACCTCCTCCGGGAGAGAATTCCACAGTCTCACTGCTCTTACAGTAAAGAACCCCCCGTCTGTGCTGGTGTAGAAACCTTCTTTCCTCTAGACGTAGAGGATGCCCCCTTGTTAAAGATACAGTCCTGGGTACAAATAGATCATGGGAGAGATCTCTATAAGGTCCCCTGATATACAGTATTTATACATAGTTATTAGGTCTTCCCTAAGCCTTCCTTTTTTTTCTAAACTAAATAACCCTAATTCTGATAATCTCTCTGGGTACTGTAGTCCTCATTCCCTGTATTACTCTGGTTGCCTGTCTTTGAACCCTCTCCAGCTCCACTAAATCTTTCTTGTACACTGGTGCCCTGTACTGTACACAGTATTCTATGTGTGGTCTGACTAGTGATTTGTACAGTGGTTGAATTATTTCTTTTTCGTGTGCATCTATGCCCCTATTGATGCACCCCATGATTTTATTTGCCTTAGCAGCAGCTGCCCGACACTGGTCACTACAGCTAAATTTACTATTAACTCCCAAGTCCTTTTCCGCATCAGTTATCAGTCCACATCAGTCCCATTTAATACATAATCCCAGCCCTGATGTTTTCTTCCCCATGTGCATAACCTTACATTTATCAGTGTTGAACCTCATGTGCCACTCAGCCCAAACCTCCAAACAGCCCAAACCTCCTATCCAGGTCCATCTATGGTGTTTACCGCTTTACAGAGTTTAGTATCACCTGCAAAGATTGCTACTTTACTATTCAACCCCTCTACAAGGTCATTTATAAATATATTAAATAGAACAGGACCCAAGACTGACCCCTGTGGTACCCCACTAGTAACAGTCACCCAATCATAATACGAACCATTAATAACCGCCTTCTGTTTCCTATCACTGAGCCAGTTACTTACACACTTGCACACATATTCCCCCAGTCCAAGCATTCTCATTTTATGCACCAACCTTTTATGTGGCACCGTATCAAATGCTTTGGAAAAATCCAGATAAATGACATCCAGCGATTGCCGCTGGTCCAGTCTGGAGCTCACCTCCTCATTAAAGCTGATCAGGTTAGTTTGACAGGACCGATTCCTCATAAAGCCACGCTGATATGGGGTCATACATTTATTTTTATCAAGATACTCCAAAATAGCATACCTTAGAAAACCTTCAAACTATTTACATCCAGCAGGTTAAACTAACAGGCCTATAATTCCCAGGGACACCTTTTACCCCTTTTTAAATATTGGCACCACATTTGCCATAAACCAGTCCTGGGGAACAATCCCTGTTACTATTGAGTTCCCGAATATTAAAAATAGAGGTCTGTCTATTACATTACTTAATTCCTTTTCGAGCACGGGGGTGAATGCCATCTGGACCTGGCGATTTGTCAGGTGACCTGTACAGGCGAGTTTACCTTATCTTGCTGTATTTCACCTGGCATTTCATTTTCCTCGGTGAATACAGTGGTCCCTCAACCTACGATGGTAATCCGTTCCAAACGGACCATCGTTTGTTGAAACCATCGCATGTTGAGGGATCCGTGCAATGTAAAGTATAGGACAGTGGTCTACAACCTGCGGACCTCCAGATGTTGCAAAACTACAACACCCAGCATGCCCGGACAGCCAACGGCTGTCCGAGCATGCTGGGTGTTGTAGTTTTGCAACATCTGGAGGTCCGCTGGTTGTAGACCACTGTTAGAGGAAGTTGTACTCACCTGTCCCCACCGCTCCGGACCGTCACCGCTGCCCGGAATGTCGCCGTCCATCGCTGTCGCCGCATCCCCGAGGTGTCCCCAATGCTCCGGTAAGGCCTCTGCTTCCCCGGCATCCGTGCTCTCCGACACCATCATCACGTCGATACGCACGCTGCTCCTATTGGATGACGGGAAGGCGTGCGCAGCGACGTGATGACGACAATGGAGAGCGCCGACGATGCAGGGGATCCCGAAGAGGACGCGCCGACAGCGATGGACGGCAACATCCCGGGCAGCGGTGACGAGCAGTGACGGTCGGGAGCGGTGGGGACAGGTGAGTACGACTTCCTCTAACAGTGGTCTACAACCTACGGACCTCCAGATGTTGCAAAACTACAACATCATACGAGGACAGGTAAGAGACATCACCGGAGCTCACGGGGCACCGTAAACGGCTATCCGGCGGCAGCTGAAGCAGGATGCGATGGCCGCGACATAAAAAAGCATCGTATGTTGATGCTGCCTTCAGCATGCAATGGCCTCTGAGAGGCCATCGCATGTTGAAATTATCGTATGTCGGGGCCATCGTAGGTCGAGGGGTCACTGTGCAGTGGAGAAGAATTTGCTTAATATATTAGCTTTTTCCTGATCCCCATTTATAATTTCTTCTTTATTGTTTTTTTAAAGGGCCAACACTTTCATTTTTAACCTTCTTACTATTTATATAGTTAAAGAACATTTTGGGGTTAGTTTTACTCTCTTTGGCTTCTTCACTGCCATCCAGTTTTAGCAGTTTAAATTGTTTATTTTTGTCGTTTCTTGCCCCCTTAACATTTTTATTCATCCATATTGGTTTACTTTTATTTCTGACCCTTTTATTCCCATAAGGTATATATTATTCCCATCTTACAGTGAAAATTGAAGATATTTTTAAAAGTCTCCCATTTAGCATCAGTATTCATGTTTTTGAGGACATTATCCCATTTTATAATGTTAAGGGCTTCTCTGAGTTGATCAAACTTTGCCTTCCTAAAGTTCATTGTTTTTGTGGCCCCTCGAGAGATTCCCTTATTGAAGAACAAGTTATGATGTATTATATTATTATCACTATTTCCTAGATGTCCTTCTACTTGCACATTAGTTACTCTGTCAGGTCTGTTGGTTAATATTAAGTCTAGTAGGGCGCCCCCTCTGGTCGGGCCCTGTACAATTTGGGACAGATAATTGCCTTTAGCTATATTCAGAAACCTGTTTCCTTTATGAGATTCACAGGTCTCAGTCTCCTAGTTTACATCAGGATAGTTAAAGACCCCCATTATTATCACCTCATTCTGATTTGCTGCCTTGTTTATTTGCCTCAGTAACTGATCTTCTGTCTCTTCCATTATGTTTGGTGGCTTATAGCAAACCCCTATCAGATTTTTTTTAATTTTTATCTCCATATATTTCTACCCATATTGACTTCACATTATCGTTTCCCTCCCGTATATCCTCCCGCAGTGCGGCCTTTAGACTCGATTTCATATAAAGACAAACTCCTTTCCGTTTTGTCCGATCCTTCCTGAATAGACTATAACCCTGTATGTTGACCGCCCAGTCACAGCTATCGCCCAACCAAATCTCTGTTATACCCACTATGTCATAATCCTCCTCAGATATCAACCCCTCCAGTTCCTCTGTTTTATTGGGCAGACTTCTGGCATTAGTTAACATGCAATTCAAAGGTGTATGTTTTTTCTTCCTATGAAGCCTATCCCTATTAACTATTCCAACTCCTCCCTCCACTCCACCCCCAAGTACAATAATAAGTTCCCCCTCTCTATCTACACCATCTTTCCCCTCTATGTTGTAGGTTCCTTCCCCCCAGTCACTAGTTTAAACACTTCCCCACCCTTCTAGCCATCTTCTCCCCAAGCAAAGATGCACCCTCCCCATTGAGGTGCAGCCCGTCCCTATGGTAGAGCCGGTATCTGACAGCGAAGTTGGCCCAGTTCTTCATGAACTTAAACCCCTCCTTCCTACACCAGCTTCTGAGCTCCCGCTGCCTCTCTGGTGTGGCTCATGGTACAGGCAATATTTCAGAAAATATTACCTTGGAGGTCCTTGCCTTAAGCTTGCGGCCTAAGTCCCTGAAATCATTTTTAAGGACACTCCACCTACTTCTTACTGCCGGACTTGATTGTCAGGAAGACAACACACTGTTCGGAGATCCCGGTCTTTGTGACAGATTGCCCTGTCTGTCCCCCTAATTATTGAGTCCCCCTCTACCAGTACCTGTCTGGTTTGCCCTGCACTCCTTCCTCCCTCTTTACTGGAGCAGACACCTCCCTGGCGGTCAGAGGCAGAGTCCTGCTGCAGTACTGCTAGCTCTGAAATGGCATCCCCCTCATCTGCCAACTGGGCAAACTTGTGGTGTGCAAGATCAGGACTAGACTCCCCGTTTTCTAACTGTAACCCAGCTAGCTGCCTGACTGTCCTGCCCCTCCGTCCCACTATCGTCCCCCACCTCTACCCCCAGAGAGTACTTGCTCAGTGAGCAGGAGTCTCCTCTCCAAGTTGTCAATGCGTCTCAGTGTTGCCAGTTGCTCCTCTAGATCCAGGATCTGGGCTTCCACATCAACAGTGCACGCATCTCACACAACAATATGTACCCCCAAACTGCTGTTCAAGGATTGCATACATTGAGCAAGATGCACACTGGACTGCCTTTTCCAACATGGAGGCCATACTAGATTCAAGAATTGCAAAAATTAACAGTAAAAAAACAATCAAATATTTCAATTAAACTCCCGGAATTTAAAGGGGTAGTCCAGTGCTGAAAAACGTAACCCCTTTCCTAAGGATAGAGTATAAGTTTCAGATCACGGGGGGGGGTCTGAATGCTGGGGCCCCCCACAATCTCCTGTATGGGGCCCCGGCCAGATAGTGGGTGTCGACCACCGCACGAAGCCGCGGTCGACACGCCGCCTCAATACATCGCTATGGCAGAGCCGGAGATTGCCGAAGGCAGGCAGAGTTGTATTAAGGGGGCGTGTCATCCACCGCTTCGTGCGATGGTCAACATGCCCCCTTCCCATGGGCTGCTGGGGCCCCATATAAGAGATCGCGGGGGGCCCCAGTGTTTGGACCCCCTGCAATCTGAAACGTATCCCCCATCCTTAGGATAGGGGATATGCTTTTCAGTACTGGATATCTCCTTTAAAGTCCCTTAATTTTAAGTCCCTCTCACTTTTATACTTACACACACCTGTATACCTCCCACTCTTGTATACAGACACACAATCACTAGCTCAGACAATTGCTTAGTATACTTTCTTTTATAGTTACCAGATACCACCTCTCTCTTCCACTGCCTTGAAGTGCATACACTGTGGCAAAAACATAGAAAAGAAACTGAATGAAAAATAAGAAAAATAAATAAATGATATTAATTTCCGACAAACAGATATATAGATCTTGTGCAGGTACTTTTATTGATGTCTACCCCTTTTCCAGGATGTACTGCATGATATATATATATATATATATATATATATATATATATATATATATATACATAAAAATGTAAGCAATACTACAATGTGCAGAAAGCAACATTATAAAATGACCAGAAACAGTCATACATTTGACAAAATAACAATGCTCAACCAGTACATTAAGCAAAGCAACAAAAGTATATTCTGTTTAACTGCCTTTTTATAGGTTAGGCAATAAGTACGGATCAGGGATCTAAGTTCTAGTTGCCTTTATAGGCAGTAATGTCAGATGATTAACCATCCTCAACTGCACAAGTTTTTCCTATTTTTTAATACATATTTTTTATTATTATGCATTTTATAATACAATTTACAAAAAAATTATAATTCAGTATATATATATATATATATATATATATATATATATATATATTTGTAATGTCAATATTGATGATTTTATGTGAAATAGGTGCCATTGAGTATTTGTGTATTAGCTTAACCTGTTAAGGATGAAGGGTGAACAGGTACGCCCTCGCGTCCTGGTGCTTAAAGGGGTACTTAGGTTGAAAACAATCTTTTTCAAATCAACTGGTGCCAGAAAGTTAAAGAGGTTTGTAAATTGCCTCTATTAAAAAATCTTAATCCCTTCAGTACTTATGAGCTGCTGTATGCACCAGAGGAAGCTGAGTTGTTCTATTCTGTTTGACCACAGTGCTCTCTGAGGACACCTCTGTCCATGGTAGGAACTGTCCGGAGCACAAGAGGTTTGCTATGGGGATTTGCTCCTACTCAAGACAGTTCCTGATTCAGACAGAGGTGTCTGCAGAGAGCACTGTGGTCAGGCTAGAAAGAACAACTTAACTTATTTTGGAGCATACAGCAGCTGACAAGTACTGGAAGGATTAAGATTTTTTTAAAATAAGTAATTTACAAATCTGTTTAACTTTTGGGAGCCAGTTGACAGGGAAATTTTTTTTTTCCACTGGGGTACTCCTTTAAGGACCAAGGGCATACTTGTACGCCCTAGTCCCATTACTGGGGTTTGAAGCATTCATACCCGGTGGCTCCTGACTGCTACCAGAAGCCAGGACCTAGGGATAATAGGACATCGCCGATCAAAGTTGATTGCAGCATCTGAAATGTTAAAAAAACAGCAGAGCTGATCGGGACAATCACGGTGAAATCACGATGTCTTGATCAGCTGAGAGGACAGCAGGAGGGTCCTTACCTGCCTTCTCGCTGGCCGATTGGTGATCTGATGCTGACAGCAAGCCATTGCAGGCTGGAACAGCAGAGCACCAGTAACACTGATCAACGCTGAGCCAAAGCTTAGCATTGAACAGTGTATGCAATCGCAAGATTGTAGGATATAGACACCTATGGGGACAAAAAAAAAAGTTAAAAGTGTAAAAAAAAGTGAAATAACCCCTTCTTTAATAAAAGTTTGAATCACCCCCCTTTTCCCATTTTTTTATGTACAAACTATTAAAATATAAGATTAGTTAAACCACACGGACGATGGCGTACACGTTTAAAAATACCAAAGTCCAAAATTGTGCATTTTTGGTCATTTCATTTACTATTAAAAAGTCCCATCGTAACAAAAATTGTGCCGATAAAAACTACAGATCGGCAATAAAAATTAGCCCTCATATTGCACCGTATGCAGAAAAATAAAAGTTATAAGAAGAGGTCAGAAGAGGATATTTTGAAGCATACTAATTTTGGTGCAGGTTATAATTATTTTGAAAGTAGGAAAATAAAATAAAACTATATAAATTGGGTATCCTTGTAATCGTATGGGCCTACAGAATAAATATAAGGTGTAATTTTACCAAAACATGAACTGCGTAGAATCGGAAGCCCCCCAAAAGTTACAAAATGGTATTCTTTTTTTTTTCAATTTCACCCCACAATTTTTTTATTATTGGTTTTGCTGTAGATTTTGTTATGAAATGTGTAACGGTGCTAGATGGGTATCCACTGACCTGAGTGGCTGATGACACGGGCCATATCAGGGAGTGGAGACTAAGGTGCCCTGGTCTTCACCAGAGCCCACCACAAGGCAGGATGGATTTGCTGCGGCAGGCAACACCCAAGTCACTACCCCCGATATGACTCAACTACACAGGTAGCTGGGCAAGGCGAAGTACAGAAAAATGAGGCCGAGGCGTAGTCGGACTTAGCAGAAGGTCAAGGCAGGCGGCAAAGGCAAGGCAAACGAACAGTATGGAATGCTTAATCTCCGGTAAATGGCATTGAAGATCCGGCAGGGAAGTGTGGGAGGTCCACGGACTTTATAATATAGGGTCAGGTGTTTCACATAATTATGGGCGTACCGGCCCTTTAAATTTCAGAGCTTCGGCACACGCGCGCCCTAGGAGATGGGGACATGCGTGCCGGAGCTGAGAGGCGGAGGAAGAAGCAGCAGTGGAGCGTGGTAAGTGACGGGCTGGGATTCGCTTGCGGGCATGTCCTGTGATGCGAATCCCAGCCCCGCCGGCAGCAGGGGAGAGGGGGACAGTGCACTCACGGCTGGGAGAAGTGGCTGGAGTGCAAACTGTAACAGTACCATACCCCCCCCCCCCCACACCCTTTGGTCTCCCCCTCCTTTTGCGGTTCAGAAATTTGCTAAGCAGGTCACGGTCCAGGATATTTTCTTCAGGATCCCAAGATCTCTCCTCCAGACCGAATCCTTCCCAATCCACAAGTTAAAAGCATTTTCTTCTGATAAACTTGGAGTCCAAAATCTGTTTAACAACATAAACATCAGAGGTACCAGAGATGGGAGTAGGTGAAATGTCCTTTTTAGAGAAGCGGTTGTGAATAACAGGTTTCAAAAGGGAGACATGGAAGGAATTTGGGATCCGTAGAGAGGACGGCAGATGGAGAGAATAGGCCACAGGATTTAAACGTTTCTTGATTTTATAGGGACCTAGATAGCGAGGGCCCAGTTTATAACTAGGTACTCTGAAGTGGATGTACTTGGCAGACAACCAGACTTTGTCACCAGGAGAGAACTTGGGAGGGGAACGTCTTTTCTTGTCCGTTTGAGACTTCATTCGACACGTAGCATGTAAAAGAGAAGAGCGTGTCTTCGGCCAGATGATGGAAAAGTTCCGTACTTGCTCATCAACCGCAGGAACTGCGGAAGAAGAGGACAGAGGAAGAGGAGGAGGACTAGGGTGAAGTCCATAAACTATGAAGTAAGGCAATGTTCCAGTAGATTCAGAATTTCTATGATTGTACAAGAACTCTGCCCAAGGAAGTAAATCGACCCAGACGTCTTGTTGGACCGAAATGAAATGGCGAAGATAGTCTCCTAAGACCTGATTCACCCTCTCAACCTGTCCATTGGATTGAGGGTGGTAGGCTGAGGAAAAGTCCAGCTTGACTTGGAGATGTGAGCAGAGGGCCTGCCAGAACTTAGAGACGAACTGGACTCCACGGTCGGATACAAAATGTGAGGGCAAACCATGCAGACGGAAGATGTGGCAAAGGAACAGTTTAGGAAGCTGAGGTGCAGATGGAAGTCCAGGCAGCGGCACAAAATGAGCCATTTTAGAAAACCGGTCCACTACCAACCAAACAACAGTATTGCTGATGTGATATCGGTCCAGGGAAGCTCTGGAACAGATAAAGGCTGTAAAAGACCGGCAGGTTTAGAAGGAGGGGTTATCCCGGGCACAGACTGAACAGGAACGGACAAAATCCACGACATCTAAACTAGGTGATGAGCTGTAAGGACTTGTGAGTTCCAGAATGATCAGCCAGAAGAGAGGAATGACCCCATTTCTAGACTCAGAGTCTTAAACGGGGTGACACGCAAGTCTTTCCAGGAGGCAGATGCTGAAGATTAACTGGCGCTGCAGAGATCTCAAGAGGAATAATATGTTGAGGAGAGGATTCTCGTTCTTGCACATCATAAGACCTGAAAAGAGCATCAGCTCGAAGATTCTTAATTGCAGGACGGATGGGGATGTAAAAGTCAAATCTAGAGAAGAACAGAGACCAACGGACCTGCCGGGCATTGCGACGTTGGGCTGTCTGAAGGTAAAGCAAGTTCTCGTGATCTGATTATATTGTAACTGGATGTACTGAACCTTCCAAGAGAGGACACCATTCTTACAAGGCTAGCTTTATAGCCAACAGTTCACGGTCTCCTATAGAATAGTTTTTCTCTGCGGGAGAGAAGGTTTTAGAAAAAAAAAACACAGGTTACAATTCTTCCCTTAGAGGACTTTTTTTGTTAAGACAGCTCCTGCTCCAACTGACGATGCATCCACCTCCAAAAGGAAAGGTTTGCCTGAGTCGGGTCTAGACAGGACCGGGACCGAAGCGAAGGCGGACTTTAACTGTTTAAAAGCATCTTCAGCAAAAGGGAGCGTGGTCTGCCTGCCTAGCTGTATGCACGCGTGAGCGTTGGGTTTCGGCTCTAGCACCTGATACAAGCGACTTGAACAGCACCCAGAACAGAGATTTTTACACCCTAGGGTGTATGAACATTCCAGGAATGCTCATGATGCGAAAAAAAAGGCTGATACAGCAAGCAAAGCTGTCTGAATTCTACTTTGCATTCTGGGAGGAAGACTTTCAAGATGGCGCTGAGCTGGACAGCCGAGACTCACCATGCAGTGCTCCTTCTCCACACTCTCTGAGTAGCTCTCCTGCCGGAACGCTACAGAGATCTTCTTCGGTTCCTACTTTGCCCACAGATACAGAGCGGAGAACGTCTCCAGGGGACAGGTGCTCCTCTCATCATTCCTCCTCTCTGGCAACAGAGGAAGGGGAGGTGAGTGACAGAAGACATGGTGGAGGTAATCTCTCTCCTTCTGCAGCATCCTCTCCCTCTTGCAGCCCGCATAAGCAACGGCAACATCTGGAGCCCCTGACATCAGCACAGGCCCCGGGTCTGCACACGATCCCTGCCTCGGGGGGAGGGAGCGCTCATGGCCCTGCCTGTCTCTAATGTGACCCTTACAGATACAGCAATGTAAGATATGCTGCTTCTGCAACACCGCTCTATGCTGCTGGACATGCAGTCCCTCATTAACCCCTTGTGAGCAGAAGTCACAGACCTGTGGGGCCGCATTGATCACATGGAGGGGAAATTTGGGAACTTTGCCACCTCACACAACTCCTTAATTGATGCTCACTACAACTTGGAGGACGAGGTGACCGCTTTAATAGCAAAGATGGCCGACCTCGAGGACAGTGGTAGAAGGAACAACCTTAAGCTATGCGGGGTTCCTGAGACTGTCCTGCCTCAGGACATGCCTGTCTGTCTGCTTGCTGATTAAAACAATCCTGCTTGATTGCTCTGAAAGTGACTTGGAAGTGGACAGAGCACACATGGTGCCTCGCCCTAAACATCTGGTGAACACAGTTCCACAGGACATTTTGGCAATAATACACTTTTATAAAGTGAGTGAAAGAAGCTCTCATGACCTTTTCCAGAAAAAAATGGAGGTCTCCCTGCTCCTTATCACAGAGTCACTCTTTAACTGATCTATTGGCAATGACATTGCAATTACGCAGGGACCTGTCATCTATCACAAATGGTCTCCAGGAATTCCTAGTGTGCTTGCTAGTTCAATATCGAAATGAACTCCACTTCATCAGAACAGTGGAAGAAGGTTAAAAGCTTCTACATGCTTGGAAAATTCCCATCCCTGAGCCTCCTGCTAAGCCAAAGTTCGGGATGACTGGATCAAGATTCCTTGATGTCTGACTGTTCTGGAACTTCTTGTTTTTTTCTCACTTTTTAGGTGCAGAGCTAGGATGGGGTCTGGCTGATTCTGGGTGCGGGCAGCTATAGGCTGCAGTATGGACATAAACCTCATGTTTTGTGACAGACCTCGATCTGTCGTGGACTCTCTGCATTACAGGATTATGCAATTGTTATGCCTTTGTTTTTGTTTGTTCTGTCTGTTTTTTTTTTTTTTGTATGTCGGTGTATGTGTAGACTACACAACTGATTGAATAGCTGTGCGGGATTGGAGGAGGGCGCCCTCGCTGGGACGCGTCACTTCTCTTCTTTATGAAAAATTCTCTTTTACATTGCATATGATTTTCTTATTGCTGTATAATGGTATTGATGTTTGCTAGCCTAAACACTAATAGTCTCAATAGCCTCAATACAGCAGGATGCTTTTAGATTTTCCCACAAGCTGTTCCCCCATATATTTCATTCCCACTACCACACTAAGTCCCGTGGGGTTGCTATTGCGATTAAACATACAGTGGCTTTATCAAGGATAGAGGACTATGCTGATCCCATGGGAAGATTTTATATTTTAGTATGCTCTCTGAACAATGCGATATATACAGTAGTATCCTTGTATGCCCCCAACAGGGCACAACTACCTTTTTTCCACAAGGTTGTTCGCAAAGTCAAATCTCTCTGTAGGGGACGGGTGTTTATGTGTGGGGATTATAATTTAATGGCGGACCCTCTCATAGTCACAACATCTCCCTCACTGACATCCTCTTTATGGAGTTAGGAGCTATATGACATTTGGCGTATACACCATGCTGGGGAACGTGATAACACAATTCATTCAGGGGTACATAATGTATAGCTAATAGCGCTCGGCATTGATCACGGTGCCGCGCACTATTAACCCTTTAGACGTGGTGTTCAAAGTTGAACGCCTCATCTAAAGTGAAAGTGAAAGCATGTCGGTTAGCTCAGGGAGCTTTTCGGGATAGCCGCGGTGAAATTGCGGCATCCCAAACAGCTTACAGGACAGCTGGGGGATCCCTACCTGCCTCCTCGTTGTCCGATTGCCGAATGACTGCTCAGTGCCTGAGATCCAGGCATGAGCAGTCAAGCGGCAGACTCATCGATCACTTCCTATGAGAAACCAGTGATCAATGTAATAGATCAGTGTGTGCAGTGTTATAGGCCCCTATGGGAGCTATAACACTGCAAAAAAAAGTGAAAAAAAATGTGAATAAAGATCATTTAACCCCTTCCATATTAAAAGTTTGAATCACCCCCCTTTTCCCATAAAAAAAACAGTGTAAATAAAAATAAACATATATGGTATTGCCGCGTGCGGAAATGTCCGAATTATAAAAATATATAGTTAATTAAACCACACGGTCAATGGCGTATGCGCAAAAAAATTCTAAAGTCCAAAATAGTGCATTTTTGGTCACTTTTAAATCATGAAAAAATGAATAAAAAGCGATCAATAAGACCTATCAATGCAAAAAGGAAACTGTTAAAAACTTCAGATCACGGCACAAAAAATTAGTCCTCATACCGCCCCATATGCAGAAAACTAAAATAGTTATACGGGTCAGAAGATGACAATTTTAAACGTATTAATTTTCCTGCATGTAGTTATGATTTTTTCCAGAAGTACGACAAAATCAAAGCTATATAAGTAGGATATCATTTTAATCATATGGACCTACAGAATAAAGATAAGGTATCATTTTTACCGAAAAATTTACTACGTAGAAATGGAAGCCCCCAAAAGTTACAAAACAGCGGTTTTTCTTTTTAATTTTGTCTCACAATGATTTTTTTTCCGTTTTCCGTTTTTATTAGATTTTTGGGCAAAATGACTGATGTCATTACAAAGTAGAATTGGTGGTTCAAAAAATAAGCCATGATATGGATTTTTAGGTGCAAAATTTAAAGAGTTATGATTTTTTAAATCCAAGAGGAAAATACGAAAATTCAAAAACGGAAAAACCCTCGGTCCTTAAGGGATTAATAGATAGGACCTTATTGCCGTTGGCACAATCTTCCTCTATACACATGATCACATGGTCAGACCATGTGGCGATTACTATTACTATCTCTGAACAATAGGAGACACCTCCAGTTTATCTCTGAGGAGTAATCCTTTCTTGCTCTCCCTCCCACAGCACAGGGACCAAATTGAATCAGATCTTAAAGAATTCTTTCTCTTTAATGCCCCTTCCACTTCCCACCCCATATACTGTGGAATGCCCATAAAGTTACCATTAAGGGATCCTTTATTAAGCAGGGGGCTATTATGAATAAACAAAAAGACAAAAAGCTTATGGAGCTGCTTCAAAAGGTTCGCCAGGCAGAATTGCTAGCCTCTCGAGTAGCTAGGATACTTCCTCAGCTGATTGATATGGACCAGGCAGGTTTTGTGCCTTCTAGACAAACATATTTTAATACAAGGAGAATGGTGGTAGTGTTCCATCATGTCTCTGAGAGGTGATGCCTATATTAGCCCTGACATTAGAGGCAGAGAAGGCGTTCAACTGCTTTTGGTGGTCATTCGCCTACTTCATCCTTCATCGTATGGAATTTGGGGGCTCCATAGTTACAGCAATCCAGACACTATACTGCAATCCCACTGCTAGAACATTTGTAAATGGAGCTTTATCTGACAGCTACGCTCTTACAAACAGCACCAGACAGGGTTGCCCCTTATCCCCCCTCATTTTTGTACTTGCCATGGAGTCAATGGCTCAAGCAATCAGGGAGGATCCTAACATAAAAGGTGTAGAAATAGGGGGAAGGTCTCACACCATATCTCTCTATGCGGATAATGTTTTCTTGTGCTTTACAGATCCTGAGAAGTCATTGGAGGCTGTGCTGACCTTAATTGCTAGATATGGGGAACTCTCTTATCATCACTTGAATTCCTCCAAGACTCAAGCAATCCCAGTTAATTTGACTCCTCAACATATAGTTTCTTTGCAGATGTTATACCCGTGTGACTGGAAAGGGGAGGGAGGTATCTCTTATCTTGGTACCAGACTAACAAGCTCCCACTCATTGACTTACAAACTCAATTATGAGTCTCTCTTGGAGGACATAGGGGCGGAGTTACAGAACTTCTCTAAACATGAGATTTCTTGGACAGGTAGAATAGCTACTTTCAAGATGTTTGTTCTCCCAAACTTTGTACTTATTCCGTGCTCTGCCCATTGTTCTCCCAGAGATATTCTTTGTAAAAGCCCATTCCTTGTTACCCACATTTGTATGGGGAAATAAAAAGCCTAGGATAGCGAGAACTATTATGACCAGACAGAGGGACGCAGGAGGCCTGGCCATGCCCGATTTGCGATTCTACTATAAAGTCTCTGTGCTGGGGGGATGAATCCAAGATACACAGGACATGCCATGGGTACACCCGGAGCAGTCACTAGCTTTCCCATATCCTCTGAGAGACCTGTTGCAATTGTCATTTTGGAATTTGTCACCTCCCAGAGAAATGAGCCTGACGATGTTGGCCTCTCTCAAAGCATGGACAGCATTTCACAAAATATCTGACTCAGGCATATCCCCTAATGTTTTAAGCATAACAACCACTCTTCTTTGTGCGTTGCTTCCACATACAGATTTGAGAATTTGGATAGATAAAGGGGTGAACTCCGTGGGAGATATCTACTCATCTAACTCGCTCTTACCTTTTAGGGATTTATGTGCCAAATTCTCACTGCCAACTACTGACTTATTTAAATATCTACAGGTCCAACACTTGCTAGGAGGGTTACACTCATCGGGGCTTAGACTAGATAAATTAGCTTGCCTCCATATAACTTCTACAAGCAAAGGATTAAAACCACTTTATAATGCCTTGCTCCAAGATACTAGCTGTAGGAAGACCTATTTGATGCGCAGTTGGGAGCGAGACCTACAATCCATTTTCACAATGGAAGACTGGCAAGGTGCATTTAAAATGTCTCGTCTATACCAAAAATGTTCCTCGCATGTTGAATCGGTTACTAAAACGACGCTTCGGTGGTACTACACTGCGGACCATCTGGCCCTCATTTACCCATCAGTATCTAATAAGTGTTGGAGCGGTTGTGGGTGTAGGGGATCTTTGATGCATATACTATGGTTATGTCCTCTGATACAACAATATTGGGCGGAGTGTAAAAGTCTGTTGAAAGAAGTTTTCCCATGGCCGATCACATGGTCTCCACAATTGGTACACCTTTTCATTGGTATTCATGACTTCCCACCCAAGGGTAGGGCACTACCGTGCATAGCTTGTGCGGTAGCCAAAACTATCTTACTTCGCAAGTGGAAATCGGCCACAGTTCCAGATCCCACCGACCTTCGGTTGGAAATTAACACCACATGCATGTATGAAAAAAATATTTCTTATGGAAATGGTACACATCCTGCTTTTCTTTCCAAGTGGCAATATTGGCTCCAGTCCCCTCACAGCATAAAGGAATGACTCTAGACAGGCATATCTATATTATCTTATTCGCCCAGACTTTTGTCTTATACAGGGCCATTATTTCGTCTCAGATCAGGATTCAATTGAAATACCACAGCTATGTAAATTGCTCACCATTACTTCACTAGTCTATGTCTTTTCTATGTGAAACTAACACGAGATCTATGAATATACACCCAGCATAGTTACTATGTTACAACTGTTTATTATTGTTTATGTAACACCACTTTTGGCGGGTTTTTCCTGGCCTGTTTGTATAACTTTAAAAATACTTAATAAAAACTATTAAAAAAAGGAAAAAAAAGCATCTACAGCCTCTGGAGTCCAGACCTTGGGATTAGAAGTCTTCTTGGTGAGAGAGACAATGGGCGCAACCAAGGTGGAGTAATGTGGAATAAATTGCTGAATAGCTTTTAAGCCGGTAGGACGGGGCCAGTCCAGTACAGCTGACAACTTGTTAGGATCCATCTGGAGACATTGACTAGTCACAATGTAATCCAGAAAAGGAAGACAGTTTTTTTTCGAAAACATACTTCTCAAGTTTAGCGTACAGATGGTTGTCACGAAGATGTTGTAAGACCTGGCGGATGTGGGAACCATGTGTCTGAAGATTGGGCGAGTAGATGAATATATCATGCAAATAGACCACGACACAGGTGTGTAAGAGGTCACAAAAGATATCATTAACAAACTCCTGGAAGACTGCTGGAGCATTACATAGTCCGAACGGCATCACCAGATACTCGAAATGTCCTCCCGAGTATTAAATGCAGTCTTCCCTTCGTCTCCTTCTCTTATGCAAATCAGATTATAGGCACCTTGAAGGTCTAGTTTGGAGAAGATCCTCGCCCCATTGACACAGTCAAATAACTCCGATATCAAGGGAAGAGGTAGCGGTTCTTGACTCAGTCCACGGTAGTCAATGCAGTTTCGCAAAGAACCGTCTTTTTTCTCTACAAAGAAAAATCTGGTTCCGGCAGGGGAAGATGACTTCCTGATAAAAACCTTTTTGAAGATTTTCTTGTATATACTGTATTTAGACATGGCCTGAGTTTCAGGAATAGACAGAAGGTAAATTTTCTCACTGAAAACGTCAACATAGTCCTGAAGAAACAAAGGTAAACTGGGCAGAGGAGTAGAAGGAGGTACCCGCTTAAACGGACGAATATGAATGCAGTGATTGTTGCAATAAGGTCCCCAACAGAGAAATTCTCCTGTTTTCCAATCCAGCTGCGGGGCATGGAGTTGCAACCAAGGAAGGCCTAGCAGGAGAGGAGAGGTACAGTGAGGAAGTACATAGAAGGACAGTTCTCCTTATGCAAGACTCCGAACTGCAGTGGTATCGGTTCTGTGCAGTAAAGCACGGTACAGTCCAGATTTTCTCTGTTAAACATAGAGATGTACAAGGGCTTCAAAAGGCGGGACACCGGCAGATGATACCTAAGTACTATGAAGGCATCAATAAAATTTCCCGTAGAACCAGAATCCAGGAAGGCAAGAACGGAAATAGTCTCTTTGGAGGGTAGAGAAAGCTGAACTGACAAATTCAAGCGTGGAGAGGTGGTGGTCCCACCTGGGGAGGCCTCTCCCACAAACCCTAGGTGCAAGCATTTCCCTGTGGCTGTGGATGTACAGGACAATATTTGAGGAAATTATCTGCACTGGAGACATAGATTCTCAGCTCGTCGACGAGTTCTTTCCTGTACAGTCAGGCGAGACCGATCCACCTGCATAGCCTCCACTTTGGGAGGCAATGTAAAAGGTTGTGGTGGTTGCTGGAAGACTGGTGCCAAGTGAGGGAAACGCAGAGGTCGTGCAGATTCTCTTTCTTGACGTTCCTCATGTCGCTCAGAGAAACGGATATCAATCTGGGAGGACAGCTGTATAAGATCATTTAAGGAAGAAGGAAATTCCCGGGCAGCAAGGACATCTTTAATATGGCTAGAGTATCCTCTTTTGAAAGTGGCACAAAGAGCCTCATTATTCCAGGATAACTCTGAGGCCAGGGTACGGAATCGGATGGCATATTTGCCCACATAGGAGTTACCCTGGGAAAGGCTTAGCAAGGCCGTTTCAGCGGAAGAAGCTTATGCAGGTTCTTCGAAAACATTCCGGAATTCCATGAGTAAAGCCTGTAGACTGGCTGTGAGAGGGTCACTGCGATCCTATAACGGAGTTGCCCAGGCCAGAGCCCTTCCAGTTAACAGACTGACAACAAAAGCCACCTTCGCTCATTCCTTAGGGAACTATTCCGCCATAAGCTCTAGGTGCATGGAGCACTGAGCCACAAATTCACGGCAGGACTTGGGATCCCCTTCAAACTTCTCGGCAAGAGACAAATGGAGCTTGGATCCCGAGGTGACTGCTGGAGCAAGAGGCATTACCGGAGCAGGAGGAGTGTTACGCCGAGCGCTCCGGGTCCCCGCTCCTCCCCGGAGCGCTCGCTACACTTCCCTCACTGCAGCGCCCCGGTCGGTTCCACGGACCCGGGGCGCTGCGTTACCACCTCCGGCCGGGATGCGATTCGCGATGCGGGTAGCGCCCGCTCGCGATGCGCACCCCGGCTCCCGTACCTTACTCGCTCCCCGTCAGTTCTGTCCCGGCGCGCGCGGCCCCGCTCCCTAGGGCGCGCGCGCGCCGGGTCTTTGCGATTTAAAGGGCCACTGCACCGCTGATTGGTGCAGTGGTTCCAATTAGTGTTTACACCTGTGCACTTCCCTATATCACCTCACTTCCCCTTCACTCCCTCGCCGGATCTTGTTGCCCTAGTGCCAGTGAAAGCGTTCCTTGTGTGTTCCTTGCCTGTGATTCCAGACCTTCTGCCGTTGCCCCTGACTACGATCCTTGCTGCCTGCCCCGACCTTCTGCTACGTCCGACCTTGCTTCTGTCTACTCCCTTGTACCGCGCCTATCTTCAGCAGCCAGAGAGGTTGAGCCGTTGCTAGGGGATACGACCTGGTCACTACCGCCGCAGCAAGACCATCCCGCTTTGCGGCGGGCTCTGGTGAAAACCAGTAGTGACTTAGAACCGATCCTCTAGCACGGTCCACGCCAATCCCTCTCTGGCACAGAGGATCCACTACCTGCCAGCCGGCATCGTGACAGTAGATCCGGCCATGGATCCCGCTGAAGTTCCTCTGCCAGTTGTCGCTGACCTCACCACGGTGGTCGCCCAGCAGTCACAACAGATTGCGCAACAAGGCCAACAGCTGTCTCAACTGACTGTTATGCTACAACAGTTACTACCACAGCTCCAGCAATCATCTCCTCCGCCAGCTCCTGTACCTCCTCCGCAGCGAGTGGCCGCTTCTGGAATACGACTATCCTTGCCGGATAAATTTGATGGGGACTCTAAGTTTTGCCGTGGCTTTCTTTCCCAATGTTCATTACACTTGGAGATGATGTCGGACCAGTTCCCCACTGAAAGGTCTAAGGTGGCTTTCGTAGTCAGCCTGCTGTCTGGAAAAGCCCTGGCTTGGGCCACACCGCTCTGGGACCGCAATGACCCCGTCACTGCCTCTGTACACTCCTTCTTCTCGGAAATTCGAAGTGTCTTTGAGGAACCTGCCCGAGCCTCTTCTGCTGAGACTGCCCTGTTGAACCTGGTCCAGGGTAATTCTTCCGTTGGCGAGTATGCCGTACAGTTCCGTACCCTTGCTTCAGAATTATCCTGGAATAATGAGGCACTCTGCGCGACCTTTAAAAAAGGCCTATCCAGCAACATTAAAGATGTTCTGGCCGCACGAGAAATCCCTGCTAACCTACATGAACTCATCCATCTTGCCACTCGCATTGACATGCGTTTTTCCGAACGGCGTCAGGAGCTCCGCCAGGATATGGACTCTGTTCGCACGAGGCGTTTCTTCTCCCCGGCTCCTCTCTCCTCTGGTCCCCTGCAATCTGTTCCTGTGCCTCCCGCCGTGGAGGCTATGCAGGTCGACCGGTCTCGCCTGACACCCCAAGAGAGGACACGACGCCGCATGGAGAATCTCTGCCTGTACTGTGCTAGTACCGAACACTTCCTGAAGGATTGTCCTATCCGTCCTCCCCGCCTGGAAAGACGTCCGCTGACTCCGCACAAAGGTGAGACAGTCCTTGATGTCTACTCTGCTTCTCCACGTCTTACTGTGCCTGTGCGGATGTCTGCCTCTGCCTTCTCCTTCTCTGCTGTGGCCTTCTTGGACTCTGGATCTGCAGGAAATTTCATCTTAGCCTCTCTCGTCAACAAGTTCAACATCCCGGTGACCAGTCTCGCCAGACCCCTCTACATCAATTGTGTAAACAATGAAAGATTGGACTGTACTATACGTTTTCGCACGGAGCCCCTTCTAATGTGCATCGGATCTCATCACGAGAGGATTGAACTGTTGGTCCTCCCCAATTGCACTTCTGAAATCCTTCTTGGACTTCCCTGGCTTCAACTCCATTCCCCAATCCTGGATTGGTCCACTGGGGAGATCAAGAGTTGGGGGCCCTCTTGTTCCAAGGACTGCTTAAAACCGGTTCCCAGTAAACCTTGCCGTGTCCCTGTGCTTCCTCATGTAACCGGTCTTCCTAAGGCCTATATGGACTTTGCGGACGTTTTTTGCAAAAAACAAGCTGAGACTCTACCTCCTCACAGGCCTTATGATTGTCCCATTGACCTCCTCCCGGGCACTACTCCACCCCGGGGCAGAATCTATCCTCTGTCCGTCCCAGAGACTCTTGCCATGTCTGAATACGTCCAAGAAAATTTAAAAAAGGGCTTTATCCGTAAATCCTCCTCTCCTGCCGGAGCCGGATTTTTCTTTGTGTCCAAAAAAGATGGCTCTCTACGTCCTTGCATTGACTACCGCGGTCTTAATAAAATCACGGTTAAGAACCGCTACCCCCTACCCCTCATCTCTGAACTCTTTGATCGTCTCCAAGGTGCCCATATTTTTACCAAACTGGACTTAAGAGGTGCTTATAATCTCATCCGCATCAGAGAGGGGGATGAATGGAAAACGGCATTTAACACCAGAGATGGACACTTTGAGTATCTGGTCATGCCCTTTGGTCTATGCAACGCCCCTGCCGTCTTCCAAGACTTTGTTAATGAAATTTTTCGTGATCTACTATACTCCTGTGTTGTTGTATATCTGGACGATATCCTGATTTTTTCTGCCAATCTAGAAGAACACCGCCAGCATGTCCGTATGGTTCTTCAGAGACTTCGTGATAATCAACTCTATGCCAAAATAGAGAAATGTCTGTTTGAATGCCAATCTCTTCCTTTTCTAGGATACTTGGTCTCTGGCCAGGGACTACAAATGGACCCAGATAAACTCTCTGCCGTCTTAGATTGGCCACGCCCCTCCGGACTCCGTGCCATCCAACGTTTTTTGGGGTTCGCCAATTATTACAGGCAATTTATTCCACATTTTTCTACCATTGTGGCTCCTATTGTGGCTTTAACAAAAAAAAATGCCGATCCCAAGTCTTGGCCTCCTCAAGCGGAAGACGCCTTTAAACGACTCAAGTCTGCCTTTTCTTCGGCTCCCGTGCTCTCCAGACCTGACCCATCTAAACCCTTCCTATTGGAGGTTGATGCCTCCTCAGTGGGAGCTGGAGCTGTCCTTCTACAAAAAAACTCTTCCGGGCATGCTGTTACTTGTGGTTTTTTTTCCAGGACCTTCTCTCCGGCGGAGAGGAACTACTCCATCGGGGATCGAGAGCTTCTAGCCATTAAATTAGCACTTGAGGAATGGAGGCATCTGCTGGAGGGATCAAGATTTCCAGTTATTATTTACACCGATCACAAGAACCTCTCCTACCTCCAGTCTGCCCAACGGCTGAATCCTCGTCAGGCCAGGTGGTCTCTGTTCTTTGCCCGATTTAATTTTGAAATTCACTTTCGGCCTGCTGATAAGAACATTAGGGCCGATGCTCTCTCTCGTTCCTCAGATGCCTCTGAAATTGAACTCTCTCCTCAACACATCATTCCTCCTGACTGCCTGATTTCCACTTCTCCAGCCTCCATCAGGCAAACTCCTCCAGGAAAGACCTTTGTTTCTCCACGCCAACGCCTTGGGATCCTCAAATGGGGTCACTCCTCCCATCTCGCAGGTCATGCGGGCATCAAGAAATCTGTGCAACTCATCTCTCGCTTCTATTGGTGGCCGACTCTAGAGACTGATGTGGTGGACTTTGTGCGAGCCTGCACTATCTGTGCCCGGGATAAGACTCCTCGCCAGAAGCCCGCTGGTTTTCTTCATCCTCTACCTGTCCCCGAACAACCTTGGTCTCTGATTGGCATGGATTTTATTACTGACTTACCCCCATCCCATGGCAACACTGTTATTTGGGTGGTCGTTGATCGATTCTCCAAAATGGCACATTTCATCCCTCTTCCTGGTCTTCCTTCAGCGCCTCAGTTGGCTAAACAATTTTTTGTACACATTTTTCGTCTTCACGGGTTGCCTACACAGATCGTCTCGGATAGAGGCGTCCAATTTGTGTCTAAATTCTGGAGGGCTCTCTGTAAACAACTCAAGATTAAATTAAATTTTTCTTCTGCATACCATCCTCAATCCAATGGACAAGTAGAGAGAATTAACCAGATCTTGGGTGACTATTTACGACATTTTGTTTCCTCCCGCCAGGATGACTGGGCAGATCTTCTACCTTGGGCCGAATTCTCGTATAATTTCAGAATCTCTGAATCTTCCTCCAAATCTCCGTTTTTCGTGGTGTACGGCCGTCACCCTCTTCCCCCCCTCCCTACCCCCTTGCCCTCTGGTCTGCCCGCTGTGGATGAAATTTCTCGTGATCTTTCCACCATATGGAAAGAGACCCAAAATTCTCTCTTACAGGCTTCTTCTCGCATGAAGAGATTCGCAGATAAGAAAAGAAGAGCTCCTCCCATTTTTTCCCCTGGAGACAAGGTATGGCTCTCCGCTAAATATGTCCGTTTCCGTGTCCCGAGCTATAAGTTGGGACCACGCTATCTTGGTCCTTTTAAAGTTTTGTGTCAAATTAATCCTGTCTCTTACAAACTTCTTCTTCCTCCTTCTCTTCGTATCCCTAATGCCTTTCACGTCTCTCTTCTTAAACCTCTCATCCTCAACCGTTTTTCTCCTAAATCTGTTCCTCCCACTCCTGTTTCCGGCTCCTCGGACATCTTCTCTGTCAAAGAGATTTTGGCCTCTAAAAAGGTCAGGGGAAGAACTTTTTTTTTAGTGGATTGGGAGGGTTGTGGTCCAGAAGAGAGGTCCTGGGAACCTGAGGACAATATCCTGGACAAAAGTCTGATCCTCAGGTTCTCAGGCCCCAAGAAGAGGGGGAGACCCAAGGGGGGGGGTACTGTTACGCCGAGCGCTCCGGGTCCCCGCTCCTCCCCGGAGCGCTCGCTACACTTCCCTCACTGCAGCGCCCCGGTCGGTTCCACGGACCCGGGGCGCTGCGTTACCACCTCCGGCCGGGATGCGATTCGCGATGCGGGTAGCGCCCGCTCGCGATGCGCACCCCGGCTCCCGTACCTTACTCGCTCCCCGTCAGTTCTGTCCCGGCGCGCGCGGCCCCGCTCCCTAGGGCGCGCGCGCGCCGGGTCTTTGCGATTTAAAGGGCCACTGCACCGCTGATTGGTGCAGTGGTTCCAATTAGTGTTTACACCTGTGCACTTCCCTATATCACCTCACTTCCCCTTCACTCCCTCGCCGGATCTTGTTGCCCTAGTGCCAGTGAAAGCGTTCCTTGTGTGTTCCTTGCCTGTGATTCCAGACCTTCTGCCGTTGCCCCTGACTACGATCCTTGCTGCCTGCCCCGACCTTCTGCTACGTCCGACCTTGCTTCTGTCTACTCCCTTGTACCGCGCCTATCTTCAGCAGCCAGAGAGGTTGAGCCGTTGCTAGGGGATACGACCTGGTCACTACCGCCGCAGCAAGACCATCCCGCTTTGCGGCGGGCTCTGGTGAAAACCAGTAGTGACTTAGAACCGATCCTCTAGCACGGTCCACGCCAATCCCTCTCTGGCACAGAGGATCCACTACCTGCCAGCCGGCATCGTGACAAGGAGGCTGTGGCTGCTGCGGATGTTGCTGAGCAATAAGGAGCTGCTGCATCGTGGCGGACAACTTGTTTAACTGATGCGCCTGCTGGGCTAACTGCTGCGACTGAAGGACCACTATGGTGGCGAGATCCGGATTCTTGGGCAGAGATACCACAGCGGGATCCATGGCCGAATCTTGCTGTGACAGTGCTAGGTGCGAGCGTTTCCCTGTGGCTGTGGACGTACAGGACAATATTTGAGGAAATGATCTGCACTGGAGACATAGATTCACAGCTCGTCAACGAGTTCTTTCCTGCAGAGTCAGGCGAGACCGATTCACCTGCATAGCCTCCACTGTGGGAGGTAACGTAGAAGGTTGCTGGGGTTGCTGGAAGACTGGTGCCAAGCGAGGGAAGCGCTGAGGTCGTGCAGATTTTCTTTCTTGACTTTGTTCCTCACATCGCTCAGAGAAACGGATATCAATCCGGGAGGATAGCTGTATAAGATCATTTAAGGAAGAAGGCAATTCCCGGGCAGCAAGGACATCTTTAATATGGCTAGAGAATCCTCTTTTGAAAGTGGCACAAAGAGCTTCTTTATTCCAGGATAACTCTGAGGCCAGTGTACGGAATCGGATGCCATATATGCTCACAGAGGAGTTACCCTGGGAAAGGCTTAGCAAGACCGTTTCAGTAGAAGAAGCTCATGCAGGTTCTTCGAAAACACTTCGGAATTCCGTAAGAAAAGCCTGTAGACTGGCTGTGAGAGGGTCACTGCGATCCTATAACGGAGTTGCCCAGGCCAGATCCCTTCCAGTTAACAGACTGACAACAAAAGCCACCTTCGCTCGTTCCGTAGGGAACTGTTCCGCCATAAGCTGTAGGTGCATGAAGCACTGAGTCACAAATCCACAGCAGGACTTGGGATCCCCTTCATACCTCTCGGGAAGAGACAAACGGAGCTTGGATCCCGAGGTGACAGCTGGAGCAGGAGGCATTACCGGAGCAGGAGGAGGCTGTGGCTGCTGCGGATGTTGCTGAGCAGTAAGGAGCTGCTGCATCATGGCAGACAACTGGTTTAACTGCTGCGCCTGCTGGCCCAACTGCTGCAACTGAAGGACCACTATGGTGGCGAGATCCGGATTCTCAGTCAGATATACCCCAGCGGGATCCATGGTCAGATCTTGCTGTAACAGTGCTAGATGTGAATCAAAGGAACTGAGTGGCTGATGACCCGGGCCGTATCGGGGAGCAGAGTCTAAGGTGCCGCTGGTCTTCACCAGAGCCTGCCGCAGTGCAGGATGGATTTGCAACGGCAGGCCACACCCAGGTTGCTACCCCCCGATACGACTTGCCCACACAGGTAGCTGGGTGAGGCGAAGTACAGCAGGATGAGGCAGAGGTGTAGTCGGACTTAGCAGAAGTCAAGGCAGGCGGCAAAGGTGTTGAGTCAAAAAACGTAGCAGAAGGGTCAGAACACAGGCAAGGCACACAGACAGTATGGAATGCTTAATCTCAGTGTGGGAGGTGAAGAGACTTTACAATATAGTGTCAGGTGTTACACATAATTATGGGCGTACTGGCCCTTTAAATTTCAGAGCTCCAGCTTGCTCACGCCCTAGGAGGCGGGGTTGCACGTGGCGGAGCTGAGAGGGGGAGGAAGAAGCAGCGGAGGACCATGGTAAGTGACGGGCTGGGATTTGCATGCGGGCACGTCCCGTGATGCGAGTCCCAGCCCTGCTGGCAGCAGGGGAGAGGGGGACAGTGTGCTCACAGCCGGGAGAAGTGGCCGGAGCGCAAACCTTAACAAAATGATTGATTTCATTGCAAAGTACAATTGGTGACGCAAAAAATAAGCCCTTATGTGGGTCTGCAGGGGCAAAATTTAAAGCATCATGATTTTTAGAAAGGGAGGAGTAAAACATGAAAGTGCAAAAACAAAAATTGCCCTGGTACTTAAAGGGGTACTCTGGTGGAAAACATTTTTATTATTATTATTTTTACTTATGTGCTGCTGTATGCTCCAGAGGAAGTCCTTTTCTTTTTGAATTTATTTTCTCTCTGACTCCAGTGCTCTCTGCTGACATCTGTGTCTGTGTCAGGAACTGCCCAGAGAGAGGATTGCTATGGAGATTTTCTCCTGCTCTAGACAGTTCCTGACATGGACAGTGGTGTCAGCAGAGAGCACAGTGGTCAGACTGGAAAGAAATTCAAAAAGAAAAGAACTTCCTCTGGAGCAAACAGCAGCTAATAAGTACTGGAACGATTAAGATTTTTAAATAGAAGCAATTTACAAATCTGTTTAACCTTCTGGCACCAGTTGATTATTTAAAAAAAATGAATTATTAAAAAATTAATTATTATAGAGGACATTTCACTGGTAAAACCATTTCACTAGCGCCTCCGTACAGAATAGTTTGGTACTGTACTGCTCTTTACCCGTGCCAGAACTAACTGATTGGACACCAAGTGGGGGTCACTACTACATCTCCATTATACTGTGCATACAAAGCTGGACACTGAAGAAGCACCTGTCCTCTATGTATGACGAGATTTGTAGTTTCTAGCAGCTATTTCTGACTTTTATATGTCAGAACTTGTTTTATCTGTATGAGTTATCATTTCATTTTTATTTAATGTTTATTTTATTTATTTATTTTAAATGATATTTTGGAGACTTTGGACCCAATGACTAGTTTTCCATAGCATTTTGGTCTCAAAATAAAATGGTTTCATCTTACAATGGTCAGGCTCGAACCATTTAATATTGTAACTTGAGAGACCACTGTATGTATATAAATATATATATTTTTTCCACTTATAGTTAGGACTGTATTAAGTGTCCAAGTCTGGACTTTTTTTTACAAAAAAAAAAAAGAAAAACAATTGGTAGACATCATGTCTAACCTTAATCCCCAGGAGGTTCAGATGCCCTGCGTTTTGGCTTATGTTGCAAAGTGATACAGTGAACTAAGAATTGCATCAATTAAAGTAATACAAGGAAATCAATGTGTAGTCTACTGACTAAGAAATGTTTTATCTAAGAAATGTCCTGACTCCTGAATGTTCTGGATGTATGGAAAAACAAGACTTTTTAATACGAAAATATCCTTTTGTAATATAGTGAAATGTGACCTTCTGTAAAGCTAGTTGTAAATAAAAATTCCTACTATTTATAGGGGCTGTCCCTAGGTTGTCCCATTTACTGGAACACATAGCTATAATTTGTGTAAGACTTTGTACAGTTCTCATTGAATTCAGTGCTTAGTTCCTATAAAATCCTAGTTGTTTAGGATCCTCCAGAGTGGCTAGAAGCCGCGGGAATGGAGCGATAGACTCCTCCACCAGTGTCCCACTGAATCAGTGATTCCTGCTGAGACAATGCGTGAGAGGAATCAAGAAAGAGCGGTGACAGGTGTGGACCTGGAGCTGCAGGGGATCAGGGTAGTTGAGTTTAGCTTCTTTTCCATGTTTAACCTCTTCATGACCCCTCAAGCTTTGATTAGTAGCTTATGTTTTGTTCCTCCTCACCTTCTAAAACCCTTAACTTTTTTATTTTTGTACTGATAAAGTTGCATTAGAGCTAATTTATTGCGGGATAACTTGTATTTTTCATACTATTGTATGAATTACAAGGTGACAGACGAAGGTGACGTACCGAAACGTGCGTTGGAGTGGTGCTATCCCGGCGTCTGCCCACCAGCCTCCTCAACACAGTAATATCTTTATTGTCTTGTATCTTGTATTTGTTTACATCATTACGTTTTTATGCACATGGCACTTTGTCTTTTGTAGCACCTTCTACCTCATTTTGAGGTTTGTTGCCATTGCTGCTATGGATATTTAGGTAAAATATACATATTACAGTAAACCTCTCTCTGATGTTTACATACTGCAACCTGGTTGCTCCTAGATACGGACTGTATGTTATTTGTATAACTTATCAGTATATACCAATCTTAGTGGGCAGAGCCGGTGATATCACCTTTTTTGTGCTGTATTCCTCTTATTATATGTGTTTTATATTTTGTTTGCATTGTCATTGTTATTCCAATAAAATTTGTGTCCATTGGACACGATAGTTGTTTGTATAAGTGACTCAGTTTTTCCTTCTTTTTTGCTGCATGTATGCATGTCAGGAAAGGGTTAATATGCCCCCGGCAAAATATAGGGAAAAAATCCTGTCCCAAGACAATCCCTTTAATATATGTGCCACAGTTGTGTTTAAATCATTGGAGTCCAGTTTCTACTTCTCCTATTCTCAGTACAGAAGTTCATTTTCATTCCCAAAAAAATGCCAAAAAAGTTCCAGCTCAATACTTGCTAATATATTCTTAAATACAGGCACAAATCATTGTAGCATCCTGGCATGTTTCTAGAGATTCCCTCTATAGGATTCTCCTACTAATGATGATGAGCACAATTATGATTTGCTTCATTAATCAGTATGCCCATGGATTCGCTTTGTTTACCCCAGAGCCATGGAGATCTCATTTCGCCTTAAATAATGCACAAAATATAGAATTCATATATTATATTAAAAGCGTTGTTTACAGAAAATACACCCCATTCAACAAAGATTGCACATTTATTAGAAGCAAATCACTCAAAACAAATAGAAAACAATTGCATCCCTTAGCAAGAAACATAGACTAAAGAAAATCTATGCACCTAATTAACTTTTTGGCATCAAATAAAAATTGACAAAACCAGCATTATACAGAGATAATGGTATTTTATTGTAAAAAGATATACACGGTACAATGCATTACTTTTTCTCTTGAGATCTGTAAAAGCTGGCATACAGTCTATAAGTACCAATAGGCAGGCTAACAGCTGAACCCAAGACAATTAAAACCTTCAAAACCTTTGTGCACTGCTTCGGAGCCATCCCCTAATGTAGGAAAAGGGTTTATAGCACATAATTGAGTTTGCTTTTTATTTTATTTTCTATGATTCCAGAACTGGTATAGTAAGCTGGAATACATCTGGAATAGTAATAATAGTCCTCATTAGCATCACTAGGAGCCAATGAAAAGAGGGGGCCTAGCTTTACCACTTACCCATTGACTGTGTGAACCTGATCAGGCGATCCACTATCCACAAGAAATCTTACTAGTTTTGCTTTTTGTTACTAAGTGGAAATAAGCAAACCCCCAATGAAGGAGGAAATAAGTTCAAATGGGAGTTAGGGGACAATCATATTCTTTTATTATTTGTATTCACAATGTTTTCCAGAAAAATGCAAATACAAAAACTGCAGCCAGATTCAATTCAGGAAAAAATAAAATGCACTACAAGCAAAGCATTTCTTGAGGCTTTTTTTGTCATTTGAGGTACTTTTTTTTTTTGGCCAGGGGCAGTTTATTTGTTAAAGTAAAGCCTGTAAATATGTTTTTTGTGTGCCTCCAAATGCAGTAAATGCAGTCATACTCACCTGCCACCAAACTCCAAATCTACCCCTTTTGGCAGCACCCAGTTTCCACTGCTCTTCGATTCTTCCTGCTTCTTGTAGGATCACTTCTGGAGAAAATGTCAGCTTAGCCAATAACTGTCTGCAGCTTGGACTGGGCAGAAAACCCCTTAGTAGAATTACTAACCACAATTGCTAGCCAATTGTTTTAAGCATCAATTACTATGTAAAACAATATTTTGTGACATTGCTTCTGGTATAAACTGTAACTGATACAAAATATTATTTTGTGAGTTAGACCGCGTTGTTTGGCAGATTTTTCTACCGGGGAAGGCGCATCCGAGAAGTCCAAAATTTTCTACTTTATTCCCACTTATCATACCGGACCTGGAGGTCAAGGACACCGAAGCTGCCACCCCTCTGGAGACACCTCCAAGCGAGTCTACATGTCTACTAAGGTGTTGTACTCTGTGTACAACACCCTATGGTAAGGTGCAATACTTGGCACACATTACTCCAGTTATCACAGTATTTCACTAGGAGCGCACCTCTTTTTTCAATTTTTCCTTTTAGACTGCGTTGTTTGACTTGTTGCAGGGGACAGCGTACGTCTATGAAGCCCATCCCCTGAAACAAGACAAACCGAACAGCAACCCAGGGAGTGAAGCACCCAGCCACACAGCGATGTCCTGCCCCAATCAGTGATAGCAAGTGAATCTTGGAAAAGCTGGGTTGTAGCACAAAACCATGCAGACGTCTGCTTGATAGATGCAAAGGTATCTTTATTAAGCCAAAACACTATGCGTTTCGAGGTAACATTGCCTTTTCTTCAGGTAAAAAGCCTTTTTACCTGAAGAAGAGGCACTGTTGCCTCGAAACGCATAGTGTTTTGGCTTAATGAAGATACCTTTGCATCTATCAAGCAGACGTCCGTGTGATTTGCGCTACAACCCGGCTTTTCCAAGATTCACTTGATATTTACAGCTTGGCAGAGGATACCCTGACACAGACTCTGGGAAGCAGCACCACATTTTCTCTAAATACGCTTATAGTAGTTGTGTCTTACACAACTCCACCAGGTGAGCCAACCTGTGATACCAAAGAACACTTCAGACGCAACACAATCTTTTGCACAATTGATTTTGTGCCATAGGAAGTTCGGCCTTTGTTTTTGTTTCAGAATACTCAACCAGTGATAGGATTAGCGGGAGTGTGATGTATTAAGCCCCGACCACAGTTTTTTTTCTGGTGCCAGGGCCTATAACGGTGGACATTGCCTCAGCCAGTGAGCAATTAAGTGAGTTGCAATTTGGTGTTTCATAACCTGGAGGAAGACTTCAGTGAAGGATGGGGCAGCATAGATTTTGGAGGGGCAATGGGAGGTAAGTACAGTTTTTTTGATTTGGCAGCCTGGACTGGATTAAGACAGAGTACCCGTTTCAATCAATAGTCCAGGAGCTGTGGTTACCAATTCCACAAATTCTCTCAACCATTAAATCTCAGATTGTGCCTCATTGAGCTTCATTTCTTATTAAAAACATTTCCCTCCTGAACCTTATTTAACTCTTCTACAAGTACTAGGAGGAGTGTGCAGGGCCAGCCTTAGGTGTTCAGGCGCCCTGTGCGAGCTAACCTTGTGCCCCCCCCCCCCCCCCCCATAAACGTACACAAAGAGAAAAAAAATATTTGTGACAAATATTTTTATATCTAATAAGTCCCATGCCCCCTTCACCAGTCCCCTACTCCCCTTAATCAGATGCAGTATAGTTCCCCCACATTAGGTGCAGTATAGCTCTCCACATTAGGTGCAGCATAGTTCCCCCACATTAGGTTCAGTATAGTTCCCCCACATTAGGTGCAGTATAGTTCCCCCACATTAGGTGCAGTATAGTTCCCCACATTATGTGCAGTATAGTCCCCCACATTAGGTGCAGTATAGCTCTCCACATTAGGGGCAGTATAGTTCCCCCACATTAGGTGCAGTATAGTTCCCCCACATTAGGTGCAGTATAGTTCCCCCACATTAGGTGCAGTATAGTTCCCCCACTTGAGGTGCAGTATAGTTCCCCACATTAGGTGCAGTATAGTTCCCCCACATTAGGTGCAGTATGTTCCCCAACATTAAGGGTAGTATGTTCCCCCACCACATTAGTTGCAGTATAGTTCCCCCACATTAGGTGCAGTATGTTCCCCCACCACATTAGGTGCCATATAGTTCCCCACATTAGGTGCAATATAGTTCCGCCACATTAGGTGCAGTATAGTTCCCCACATTAGGTGCAGTATAGCTTCCCACATTAGGCACAGTATAGTTCCCCACATTAGGTGCAGTATAGTTCCCCACATTAGGTGCAGTATACTTCCCCCAAATTAGGTGCAGTATAGTTCCCCCACCACATTAGGTGCCACATAGTCCCCCACATTAGGTGCAGTATAGTCCCCCACATTAGGTGCAGTATAGTTCCCCACATTAGGTGCAGTATAGTTCCCCCACATTAGGTTGGCAGAATAGTTCCCCACAAGGTGCAGTATAGTCCCCCACATTAGGTGCAGTATAGTCCCCCACATTAGGTGCAGTACAGTTCCCCCACATTAGGTGCCATATAGTTCCTCACAAGGTGCAGTATAGTTCCCCACATTAGGTGCAGTATAGTCCCCCACATTAGGTGCAGTACAGTTCCCCCACATTAGGTGCCATATAGTTCCCCACATTAGGTGCATTATAGTTCCCCCACATTAGGTGCAGTATAGTTCTCCACATTAGGTTGGCAGTATAGTTCCCCACATTAGATGCAATATAGTCCCCCACATTAGGTAGTAGCATGTTCCCCACATTAGGTAGTAGCAGGTTCCCCACATTAGGTAGAAGCAGGTTCCCCAAATTAGGTAGAAGCAGGTTCCCCACATTAGGTAGTAGCAGGTTCCCCCCCCCCCCCACCGGACTCACACACACACAGACAGACACCCGCACATGCACGCACACACACACACACACACAGACAGACACCCACACATGCACGCACACACTTAGACACACTTACCTGTCCTGCTCTGCGCTTCTCTCCGGCGTCGGCCTGACGAGTGACGTCACTGTGCGGGTCTTCGGAGGTAAATCACATACGCGACGTCCCTCTTCAGACTCGGGCCGGCCAGCCAACCAGAGATGCAGAGGAGGGCGGGGTAAGTGAAACCTCCCTGTGTATTGAAGAAAACTGCCCTGAATCGGAATGTGACCCTCCCCATAGGGACACAATTGAGGGAGGGTAGTGGGAATGGAATGAGAGGGCAAAGCAGAAAACTGTGTCCCTGTGCGGAGGGTCACATTCCGCTACAGGGCACAGTTTTCTTCATTACACCGGCATTTAGCGCTGCTTGCCCGAAGCAGCGCTAAATATCTGAAGAAGTTACCTGCACTGCGCCCGGACTGCACGTCGGGCAATACAAATTACACATGCCTGGTGCGAGCTGTGTCGGACGCCCGGCGCCACTGTTGCTATGGCGCCCTGTGCAGCCACACAGCTCGCACACCCCTAAGGCCGGCCCTGGGAGTGTGGATCATTTTCATCAGACAACCCCTTTGAATATCATACTTGCTTTGTAATGGAAAATAAAGGCCATTATAGACAAAATGTTCACATTTTTTTTATTTTTTTTTAAATGCAACAAAAATATGTACATCTGGGACCTTAGTCTTAGTCCTCTGAAAAATTCAAATGTTTTACCATTATTAAATTATGTGTGATGGAGAAGGACTCCTCCATCACAAGACTCCATCAAAAGGACTACTCCAGGGTTCCTTTTTTTTCTTCTTCTTCATTTGTTATGATTTAGGTAGGATAACGGGTAAAGATGAACAAAACAGTTCATAACAAACCTTTCTGTCAATTTACTCGAAAATAAGCATAGGCAGCTGTCAAAGGCATGACTACCTGCTACTTTACACTGAGTGGCAAAGGGTTTGGGGGCAAGGCAAATAAATATAAGGAAGGATGGGATAGCTTACATAGTGATGCACACTGCAGAAGCTCTGCAGAAGCTCTGTTCCACTGCTGTCACCACTGGTCATGTGGTCAAGCTCAAGAGATAAGTGGCGAGGCTGTATGCATTATCGCTTACCCTGCAAATGTTTACTGATAATTGAGGCATACAGTGCTGTCTTTTTTCTAGAGTCCCTGCTCTGATTTGAGTGAATGCTCCGAAAACTAGTTTAAAGGGGTACTCCAGTGCTTACACATCTTATCCTCTATCCAAAGGATAGGGGATAAGATGCCTGATCGCGGGAGTCCCGCCGCTGGGGACCCCCGGGATCTTGCACGCGGCACCCCGTTTGTAATCAGTCCGCGAAGCGTGTTCGCTCCGGGTCTGATTACCGGCGACCACACGGCCAGCGGCATGTGACGTAACGCCTCCGCCCCGTGTGATGTCACGCCACGCTCCGCCCTCAATTCAAGCCTACGGGATGGGGCATGATAGCCCTGGGGACTGATTACAAACGGGGTGCCACATGCAAGATCCCGGCGGTCCCCAACCGCGGGACTCCCACGATCAGGCATCTTATCCCCTATCCTTTGGAGTACCCCTTTAAGGAGGTTTGGTTATCCCTAGCAGTAGATGAGGAGGTGTCTGTTTTCCTATTAATGAGCTGCAGCCACCACCAGGAGCTGCAGCAGTTTGTTTACATATTGTGCTGGTACCAGGTACCAGTTATTGTCATCTGGTAAGATATGATTGCTATTAAAGCATTACTGTCACAGTGTATGCCACATTAGATACTTGAAGAAGAAGCTAAGACCAGGGCAAATACATGTCTTTTATGTACTACAAAGTCAATAGGGCATTGTTGTCAACAAGTCTGCACCACAACAAGTCCATGAAATAGTCCACTCCTCCATAGTTCCGCCAATCCAGGTTAACTTCTGAAACCTGTCTGTGGCAGGCAGATCGCCGCGGTAACGCATGCCAGCGTTGTATACCACCCAAGCATTGCGGACCTCACCTATTGTCCTAAGGAGACCACGGCCGAGCCATCTACCAGGCTGGTAACTATATCCCTATCCTATCATCATATCAGGTCTTAAAATATGGACATTTTATTATTGTCTGGATTATCAGATACCGAATTACCGGAAAAACTCATCTTCTTTATGAAAACAGTGCTAGTTATCGGTGTTCATTAACTAATGTATAAGTTGTGATATTATAACTTTATTTCACATCACCTCTGCACAAGGGCCCTGTGCTATGAGGTTTAATTTGCTTATATTTGTATTTTAATAAAAAATGTTACTATTTTGTATCATATAATTGAAGCACGGTCTTAATTTATATTTGACCAGTTTTTATTTATGTATCAGTTTTTCTGATACTAGCTTTGAGAGGTTGGTTTTTGTTTAATTTTAACTTCTGAAACCTGTCGCCTATCCTCCTCCATGGACATCTTGCAGTTCCCCATAGGAAAGAGTGTAGCTTACCCTCCTTTTCCTCCTTACTTCTTTGATTTTTGCAAAGTCAAGCACTGCCCTGGTGTATTTCATTTGCTAAACCTTGGAGAGCCACACAGTGGAAGAGTTGCAGAATCAGCAGAAACGTTTACACTGGCTCTCTGGGTGTAATCTAAGATTGGGAAATGTGGTGGCCGATAACAGCATGAACACTGTAGCTGACCTGCATCTAGGTGGTATGACATACTCTCCCTGTATTGCACACATGCTAAATATTTTCTTTATAAATTATGGTTGTCTCAGTGATGTGCTGGCTGTAAGCAGAAATGTTAGCATTTGGTTTAACTATTCTTATGCTTTTTTAAGCATGCCCTCCTAGACGTTCAGCACCAAAATAGTCTTTCTCAACAGCACCTCAATTGGACATTCCAACACAGCGAAACTCAACATGTGTTGGCATCTTTTTTTGTATACCCTGAGGTTAAGAATTAAATCTTTTTGTTTGCAGGGGGGAGGGGGGGGGATCTGGTGTTAGAAGAAGAACAAAAATCTTAGGTGAGTGTCCACACTTAACCCCTGGTAATTACCTAGCGCACTTCACTCCTCGGACAGTTGCTTGGTGTAACTTTTTCACCCCACAGACTTATGCAGCAAAAGGGTTGTGTTTGAGTGACAGTCGGTGCACTTCACCCGGCTCAAACTCACAATTTCAAAGGATTTCAGGACTGAGACCCAATGTGATCTAAACTTTTGATATGTCTAGACAACATGTCAAAAGTCATGTATTCAAATGACAGTGACATTACAGTACCAGTTTTAACCATAGGTAGGGTCTTATTATTTAATACTGTATTTTCAGAACATTCCTCCTGCTCAGTATAGTGGAAGATGGATACCTATAGCAAAATGTACCTTATACAAGGAAAATCTTGTCAGCCACGAGAAGGATTTCTTTTTTTTTTTTTTCAAATATATTTTTATTTGTTTTTCATTTAAAACAGACATACAACATAAGGGCATTCACTTCTGCCCAAGTAAATAAACAGAGCAAGTGAAACCTTGTATGCAATAAACAAAGAAAACTGACATATGTAAGGAAAACAATAAAAGGGGGGGGTAATTGGGGAAAGGATGGGTGATACACAGGACTGGGGGGGGGAGGTGTAAGGGGAGGGGGAGGGAGAAGGAGGGCATCGTACATGGTGGTTATCAACCATAGTCTTGGGGAAAAAAAAGGTAGTGCAGGTTATCATATATTTCTGCTGTTACAATACTCAGACATTAACCAGGGTTGCCACACCTTCAAAAACTTGTCATGTGTTCTACACACCTGGTGGACCTTAGCAAGCCACTCCTCCAGTGAAGGTTGTTCAGTTTGGAGCCAGTGAAGCGGAATAATAGATTTAGCAGCAGCTAGCAAGTGGGTAATAAGAGAGTTCTTCCCCGATGCATACCCCAAAGACGATAGTCCCAATAAAACTGCTGCTGGAGAGAGAGAGGAATTTTTTTTTTTTATAATAGAGTCGATGGTTTTATTTACCTCCCTCCAGAAAACTGAAATGGCTGGGCAGGTCCACCAGATGTGTGCGTGAGAGCCCACCTGTGTTTTGCATCTCCAGCAGAGATTTGTGTCCGACAACTTGTGGGTGTATAGGAATTCTGGTGTCTTGTACCATCTAGATACAACTTTATAGTGTGATTCCTGAAGCCTAACACACACGAGAAGGATTTCTAAACCCTTACTATTCAGTATAACCAATTAGTCCTATCATTCAAGAAATTTGTTTCCTAGAAGACATAAACATTAGTGCCAACACTCAATTGTGACAGGACTTTAATAAGGCTCTAGTTGTATTTGGCATTTGATGTTAAAATACAATTACATGTTGAGGCAACCCAATGACCTCCTCATGTGACCACTGAGCTGTAAGTTAAGAATTGGTCAGGAATTAGTGAGTCTGCTTGAACTCTAAACATATCTGTTCTGTATTATATTGTTTATCAACAAAAGTATCTTGCCACATTGTCAGTTTCTTCTATGTAGTGCAGATACTTATGCAAAACACATTACAAATGAGTACTTCCATCAATCATTCTTGAAGCATTGCCCTAAAGTCTCCCTACTAATTGGTTCTCTGTTCATATACCACCTATAGGCGGCACTAGAGAGACAGAATCAAACACTGTCTCAATAACATTAATACCTTTTCTATCATGTCATGGTCTCGATGCACACGCACACATTTTGAAAAAACCTTAGTTGTCTTTCACTCCACATTTTCATTTTCAAGGTTCCTTGGCTCCATTACCCTTGTTATTATAACCCTTATGTCTAGTATGTCTAGAATGGTATGACCTAATAGATTGCTTGTTAGTCTATTAGTGACAAGCAGTAATGCTTTGGTATACTAAGTATACCAAAGCATCATACATAAACAAGCACTAGATAGCATTGTGTGAATTCGGGTAGAAAACAGACATGGTGCACATCTACAATCTTGTATAATGATCTGATTGCTTCTCAGCATAATATCAAAAACTAACAGGTTGTTAGTATACATTTTTTATCAAAAAGTACAAGCCCACTCGCCACGTCAAGGTCACCTATTTAGAGTGGGTCCCTAACGTCCCTAGCATAAAATGGCGTAGCACTGGGCGGCGACCACCACCGCCGCGACACCAGTGCCCACGGGGGGGGAAACGACCCACTGGCAGAGCGGCCCCAATGCCACTCAAACCAGTCTATGGGTCGCATCTCCCCTAGATAGCATTGTGATGTCCCCTACTGGGACTAAAAAAATATTTAAACAATCTTCAACATTTAAGTACTGAGTTCACAGTAAAACAAAAACAAAACATTGCATTTTGCAAAAGTACAAAACGAAATATACATACAACTATATTGGCTTAAACTTAAAATGCAAAAACAATGTCAGGATTGCTATTTTTTTTCCATTCTCCCCAAAAGTGTTATGGAAATTACTTAACAAATTATATGTAACCCAAAATGATGCTGTTAAAGAATACACGCTGTTTTATAATTAAATTCAAATGACAAAAAGTATGCAGTAAGCTCATTAGCTCTCTCTAGTGGTGGCAATAAGTAGCTATACTTTTATTAATTCCCTTTTATGTCTATGCTGGAGATCTGGAGCTCTGTGTCTGTTGTTTTTAAGGGGGTTTAGAATGAATCATGTCCATACCAAAAATCCTGACAGACAGAAAGCTATTTATATTGGTTGCTCTGAAGCAAACATAGGATCACTATGTAGGGAGATTGACTAAGAAATGTGTCCATCAGCAAATGTGGCGGATCTGCACATTGACATACACTTTCAACAACAGGTGGGGGCATACTATGTAAGAAAATGTCATAGCTTCCTTACTGGGTTATTTATTTTAGTTTTAATAAAAAAATACATAAATAGTTTAAATACAGAATATATTTACCATGTTGGGCTTTATGTAAATAAATATATTGGGAGAAATTTATTTAAACCTGTGTAGAGGAAGAGTGGTGCAGTTTCCCATAGCAACCAACCAGATTATTTATTTCCTTTTTCAGAGGCCTTTTTTACCCCTTAAGGACCGAGGGTTTTTCCGTTTTTGCATTTTAGTTTTTTCCTCCTTGCCTTTAAAAAATCATGACTCTTTCAATTTTGCACCTAAAAATCCATATGATGGCTTATTTTTTGCGCCACCAATTTTACTTTGTAATGACGTCAGTCATTTTGCCCAAAAATCTACGGCGAAACAGAAAAAAAAAATCATTGTGAGACAAAATTGAAAAAAAAAATTGCTGTTTTGTAACTTTTGGGGGCTTCCGTTTCTCGTAGTAAATTTTTCGGGAAAAATGACACCTTATCTTTATTCTGTAGGTCCATACAATTAAAATGATCCCCTACTTATAGAGGTTTGATTTGGTCGTACTTCTGGAAAAAATCATAACTACATGCAGGAAAATTAATACGTTTAAAATTGTCATCTTTTAAACGGCTCATTTTTTGTGCCGTGATCTGAAGTTTTTAGCGATAAGACTTATTGATCGCTTTTTATTCATTTTTTCATGACATAAAAAGTGACCAAAAATGCACTATTTTGGACTTTGGAATTTTTTTGCGCGTACGCCATTGACCGTGCGGTTTAATTAACGATATGCTTTTACAATTCGGACATTTCCGCACGCGGCAATACCATATATGTTTATTTTTATATTTATTTACACTGTGTTTTTTTATGGGAAAAGGGGGGTGATTCAAACTTTTAATAGAGAAGGGGTTAAATGATCTTTATTCACTTATTTTTCACTTTTTTTTTTGCAGTGTTATAGCTCCCATAGGGACCTATAACACTGCACACACTGATCTTCATCATTGATCACTGGTTTCTCATAAGAAACCAGTGATCGATGATTCTGCCGCATGACTGCTCATGCTTGGATCTCAGGCACTGAGCAGTCATTCGGCGATCGGACAGCGAGGAGGCAGGTAGGGACCCTCCTGCTGTCCTGCAAGCTGTTCGGGATGCCGCAATTTCACTGCGGCTATCCCGAACAGCCCACTGAGCTAACCGGCATACTTTCACTTTAGACGCGGCGTTCAACTGTGAACGTCGCGTCTGAAGGGTTAATAGCGTGCGGCACCGCGATCAATGCCGCGCGCTATTAGTCACGGGTCCCTGCCGTTGTTAGAGGCCGTGGCCCCGCGTTATAGATCGGGAGCGGACACATGACGTTCCAGTACGTCATGTGTCCTTAAGGAGTTAAACATGAACAAAGCAATCTGATAGGTAGCTATGGTCATTCTTCTTCTACTAAGGTTTTGATAAATCTCCCCCTCATTATTCTTTGTGGGATAACTCCTTTACGGAATAAGAAGGCCTCTATTAAGTTTATTACAGGAGAATATGCCAACGTGGTTGCAGTTTCTTTCTAATAGGAATTACTATATGAGACGATTTATAAATCCCACACACTTGCCTTGTAGTAATGGTGATCATTTCTGGATATTGTACTTTAAGGCATGCTGTGCAGAGTACTGTTATTTTTAATTAAATAAACTCATACAATGCAGAGTCAGTGTTCACATGTCCTTTATTGGTCATTCATTAGCGAGAAGCCCTGACAAAACTAAAATGTCTTTTCACAAGTAACTTAAGATACTTAGTTTGAGCCAAATTACAAATATTACTTATCCAGCAGTATCATATTGAAGCAGTGAGATGTGCCATTCATATATGTTAACAGGGAAGGTTTCGAGTCAGCTTGTGTACATAACCTTCTTCGTCAGCACATGAATCTTATCTGGAATTTCACAATCCCTATCAAAAGCTTCCCAGCTGTCTGAAGAAGCCCATTTACCTCAGGAAAACAAAGATTGCATTACAAAGACGCATTCCTAGCGCACGTAAAAAATGTTGATTGCTTAACACAAAAGTGCTGAAGCCATTAGTATATCCTTTTAGTATTGAAAAGTACACGTGTATTATATGCCTTTCACTCCCAGTGGAGATCACCACTAGTGTCACATTGCACAGTGGATCCATTAGTAACATAATGTCATTTTACCACAGGACAGACTAATGGGCTGAATTAGAAGGATTTTTTTTTCACATTATTCAGTCAAAATAGCCAGTCAGCTTAAACTTTAGCTTCTTGATAGGAGTCATTAAACTGATTCTTGTCTATCAATGCCTGAACGAAGTAGATGTATGATAATCCTTAGATGTACTGTACATGCATTTGTCTTTTTTTTCCTATAACTGCTAATGAAAACGTGGCATACTTGTTGGTTGGCTCGGTGTCCTGTTACGGTCAGTGTTCCTTTTCATTTTGGGATTTTGAAGGTTTTGCATATATATATATCTATTTGTTGTTTATTCTACATGATGAATTTGCCCATTCTTCATACAGTCTTTCTTGTATAAAAAAAGAAAGGTAGCGCAAATGTGTCAGAAAACAGGCACAAAAAGCTAAGTAAATCCCCTCTAAAGCGTTAGACATAACCAGTAGCAATAGATTGTGGTATTCTTTTTTTTTTTTTTAATCTTCTGTAGCCTTTCTTCCCTAACTTCACACAGCGTGACATTTAGGGGCATATTTTATTTTACATGACCATTATGGCTGAAAATACGCACAAGGTGATCACATCTTTTAAGCAGGTTTAAAAATCATAGGGGGATATTTATCTAAACACGTGTAGAGGAAAAGTTAATCAGTTGCCCATAGCAACCAAATAGCTTCTTTTATTATTTTTTTGGGAATTTTTTTTTTTAAATATAAGAAATCTGGTTGCTATTGACAACTGGTCAACTTTTCTACCACAGAGGTTCATAGCTTTCTAAGCTCTCCCATTTTGGGCTGTAAGGAGCAAAGCTCTGCCGCAGCAATACGGGAGGGCTCTGGAGTCAGTTGTATTATAGATGGAAAAAAGTTTGTGAGAATTTTCTACATCTTTCTCATTAAAATTTTAGCAACACAAGAGATAAAATGATCAAACTACACTAACTGTGGACACTAGTAGGTATTACTGTTTATTATTGTGGTAGATGGTATTAACCCCAGGGGCAAGATGTTATTAACCCCACATGTTCGTGAAGCCAGAGTGGTTTTTGGGTATCAGGAACCACTCAAACGATATCTCCGCTATCCCAAAGACTAGGCACTGAAATGAGAGTCCATGACCAGGTTATGGTTTAACAGAGGTTTTACTGAGGTCATTCAGTTATTATAGTCTCTACAGCTCGGCCAGAATTCCAGAGAGGTGGTCAGAAACACAGAAGGACCTTGCAGCTTGTTGGGACTAATTGTACTTTAGATAATTGACTTAAGGCTTGACTGGACTGTACATAGTGACAGCGGACATAGACTTGACTTACTGGAAGTGACTGTAGATTTGAGGCCTTCCAGGAAGCTGGACACTAGCACTGAGACTTCTGGTCTCTCTGTTCCTCAGCAGCAAAAGCAAAGAAGAGATTGCAGCACTTCTCTTCCTTATAAATGGGGGCTGTACTAGAAGCCCATAGGTCAAGCTGTGGGTCATGTGTTATGCTGGTGTTCTCTGGGTAACATGTAATAACATCATGTGAACATATCATCTAACATCTCCTAGGTCCTTTAGACAATTACATTAGTCCTCCAAAGGTCTTTTATACTGTCTATACATTAATATACTGACCATACATATAGTACAATAAATAACATTAAAGTGACAGCAGGGGAGACACTGCAGGAGAGCCCCCAGGTCACTGAGGGACTCAACCTGACAGGGCCTAAGTGTAGTGGTGAACCATGTCCGGTACTGGTACATTATCATTATTATTATTATTTTATTTCTTTATTTATTTTTTCATTTCTAGTATGCCTCCAAAAAGGAAATATTTTTGGACATTTTGACCTTATGGACAAGAGCCAATTTTATTTTTGCATTTAAATTTTTTTCCTCCTCAGCTTCTAAGAGACATATCTCTTTTATTTTTCCTTCCACAGACCCATATGAAGGCTTGTTTTTTGTGTGACCAAGTGTACTTTATAATGACTTCACTCATTCTACCATGAAATGTATGGCAAAACCAAATAAATATTATTTCTGTGAGGAAATTAAGAAGAAAACCACAATTTTGCACCTCAGAAGTACATATACACCACTAGGGGACCTAACTGTCTTATACACAGCTTTTAGGGCTCTTAGACAATGCTATACACAGGTATATGGCTATAAGAATAGCAAAGGTTCAAACAGAACTAGTGTGGTCAGAACTAGTGTTGAGCATGAATATTAAAAATGTGAATTTTTACTGTGAATATCGTCACTTCGCGATTTCGCGAATATTTAGAATATAGTGATATATATTCGTAATGACAAATTTTTTATGCGAATATTTATGCGAACATCGGCACTTCCAGGCTGGACACTGATCTGATTATTTTAGTGGAAAGATATAATTGCACATGTGCGCTATGTGAATTTCATTCCGACTTTTCACATGGAAAAAAAAATAGAACAAACATAGCGAGAATGCAAATTTCCCAAACAAAGGGCGAATATTCGTCCATATACACATAAAATATCGCAAATTCGAATATGGCCCCTGCCGCTCATCACTAGTCAGATCCAGAACTTTGTGTTAAAGTTCAGCGAACTGGCAGAACAGAATGTTTTGCTCATCTTTTCTTTACCTTTATCTTAATAAATAAAAGTTCTTCACACATTGCTGGTATTAGAGTATTTAGTGGAGTAGCATGACAATGCTTAGTTGTGTAGTGCTCCCTTCTGCCAATATGAAAGACACAGACACAAAAAGAAGAACAAGAAATAATATATTGTTTTACATTTCTGTGCCATATGCACAATTCATAGCAACTAGAGTTCTGTCCTGAAATAATCCTCTTGTCTTCCCCTACCTTACCCCAACAGCTAGGAAAAGTATAGCAGAGACTCATTCATTTACTTTTCCTAGCTACACTGTGAAACAATATCTGTCATATAACCTGAACAATGTCTAAATCAACAAAAATGCCAAGCCTCAACCGTTTCGAGTGATGGTCATTCCAATAGCAGGCATTTGCAGAGAACAAACATATTGGAGTTTATTTACTAAGAGTGGAGTGTAGTTTTCTTTGTGGGTTTTGATTTTCGACAGGTATTTATCCAAGGTATTTACTAAGGATTCCATACATTTTGCACTTTTCCCTACGTTTTGCTTTTTTCTACAACTGTTCATATCTGTCGGTTTTTCCCAGCTCAAATCCACCACATTTTCTGTGGATACCTTAGTAAATATGTTGGGATTTTTCAAAACTGCCAGGGTCACGCCCCTTTTGTCAGGGCCATGCCCACTTTCTCCAGTGACCACACCCCCTTTTCGGGTTTTTCTTGTAAAATGGAGGGTTTTGTTGGTTTTTTTGGTAGCAAATTGTGTCGCATGGAACGTGCAACACAATTTGGGCGCAAAACCCGACAAAAAAGAGTTGGGATCACGTTAGTAAATAAACCCCATTATCTTATTTTGTACAAAGGGCTTTCCGAGACTGAAAACACAGCCCCGTATAGAATGCGGGTGCTGCATGGAGATCGTGAGGGTCCCAGCAGTGGGCCCCACGCAATCAGACATCTTATCCCATATCCTTTGGAAAGGAAATAAGATGTCTTTGGCTGGATAACCCCTTTAACATCATCATCATTGTTTCTGCTCAACTGTGTGTGGTTGAGAAACTATTTAACCCCTTAGTGATGCCTGGCATAAATGTATGTCCTGGCAAGCTGGTACTTAACGCACCAGGACGTACAGTTACGTCGTAAGCATAACCACGAGCATCGGAGCTCAGGGACCCACTGGTAATGGCGGACATCCGTGATTGAGCGGATGTCCGCCATTAACCCCTCAGATGCTGTGATCAATGCAGATCACGGCATCTGCAGCATAGCGGTAACTAAAATTGATGATCGGGTCGCCCGCGTATTAAAAGTTTTATATAAGCAAATATGGTATCAATAAAAAGTACAGATCACGGCACAAAAAATTAGCCCTCAAACCGCCACTTATACAGAAAAATGAAAAAGTTATAGGTCTTCATAATAGGGGGATTTTAAACGTACTAATTTGGTTGAAAAGGTTTGCGATTTTTTTAAAGCGCAACAGTAATAGAAAATTATGTTATCGTGGGTATCATTTTAACCCCTTGAGGACCGGGGGTTTTTCCGTTTTTGCATTTTCGTTTTTTGTCCTTCCTTTAAAAAATCATAACTCTTTCAAATTTGCACCTAAAAATCCATATGATTGCTTATTTTTTGCACCCTCAATTCTACTTTGTAATGATATCAGTCATTTTGCCCAAAAATCTACGGTGAAACGGAAAAAAAAATCATTGAGAGACAAAATTGAAAAAAAAAAAACCACTGTTTTGTAACTTTTGGGGGCTTCCGTTTCTACGTAGTACATTATTTGGTAAAAATGACACCTTATCTTTATTCTGTAGGTTCATATGATTAAAATGATACCCTACTTATATAGGTTTGATTTTGTCGTACTTCTGGAAAAAATCATAACTTCATTCAGGAAAATTGATACGTTTAAAATTGTCATCTTCTGACCCGTATAACTTTTTTATTTTTCCGCGTATGGGGCAGTATGAGGGCTCATTTTTTGCGCCGTGATCTGAAGTTTTTAACTGTACCATTTTTGCATTGATAAGACCTGTTGATCGCTTTTTATTCATTTTTTCATGATATAAAAAGTGACCAAAAATGCACTATTTTGGACTGTGGAATTTTTTTGCGAGTACGCCATTGACCGTGTGGTTTAATTAATGATATATTTTTATAAAACGAACATTTTCGCACGCGGTGATACCATATATGTTTATTTTTATTTACACTGTGTTTTTTATGGGGAAAGGGGGGTGATTCAAACTTTTAATAGGGGAGGGGTTAAATGATCTTTATTCACTTTTTTTCCCACTTTTTTTTTTTGCAGTGTTATAGCTCCCATAGGGACCTATAACACTGCACACACTGATCTTTTACATTGATCACTGGTTTCTCATAGGAAAGCAGTCATTCGGCGATCGGACAGCGAGGAAGCAGGTAGGGACCCTCCTGCTGTCCTGTAAGCTGTTCGGGATGCCACGATTTCACCGCGGCTATCCCGAACAGCCCACTGAGCTAACCGGCATGGTTTCCCTTTCACTTTAGACGCGGCGTTCAACTTTGAACGCCGCATCTAAAGGGTTAATAGCACGCGGTACCACAATCAATGCCGCACGCTATTAGCCACGGGTCCCGGCCGTTATAGATCGGGAGTGGACACATGACGTTCCAGTATGTCATGTGTCCTTAAGGGGTTAATCGTATTGACCCAAAGAATAAAGAACACAAGTCATTTTTACCATAAATTGTACGGCATGAAAACGAAACCTTCCAAAATTTGCAAAATTGCAGTTTTCTTTTTAATTTCCCCACACAAATAGTATTTTTTTGGTTGCGCCATACATTTGATGGTAAAGTGAGGTATGGCATTACAACAGACAACCGGTCATGCAAAAAACAAGCCCTCAAACTAGTCTGTGGATAAAAATATGATTTTTGAAGGCGAGGAAGAAAAAACAAAAATCTAAAATAAAATTGTCTGAGTCCTTAAGGGGTTAAGCAGATACAGAAATTGCAAATTAAACTAATTAGCAAGTTCTAAATAAATGATTCTACACACACACTTATTGCTAAATAGCAACAACTGGCAAGTATTAAAAAAACACAGGTTAACAGCAGCAGTTCAGAAGTAGATACTGCATACATCAATATGTAAAGTGAAGGGAAAAAAATTAAGAAGATGTATGCAATGGCATTTTAGAAGTGCTTTAGTGGGGCTAAACAAGTGGAAAACAGACACATATTTTCTCTTTCCATACACACACACACACACTGATTCCACTCGTACAATGAGTGTCCCACCCCTGAATGCTCAATTGGCAATAAATCTGCTGACCAGGCAAGCTGAAGAAGTGTTGCATTCTGGTGGATACATTTCTGGGCCTATATTTACTAAGATTGTCAGGTTTTCAGTATCACTAAGCATTAGGGTTTTACTGAAATTTCATAAGATTTACTATGTCTACTCCTTGTTACTTGTTTTTTCCTGAAAACTGACCACATTAAAGGGGTATTCCGCCCATAGACATGTTATCCCTTTTTGAAAAGATAGGGGATAAGATGTCTGTGCAGCCCCCTGCTGCAATCTCCGTGCAGCACCTAGCATTCTGTGTCGTCATGCCCCCTCCCATAGACATGAATGGAGGGTGCATGGGGGGACGTCATGTCTCCAGTCCTGGAAACCCAGCGATTCTGAGATTGGAGCAGCACCCGGCACAGAATGCTGGGTCATGCACAGAGATTGCAGGGGATCCCAGACATCTTATCCTCTGTCGTTTGAGTAGGGGATAAGATGTCTTTGAGTGGAATACCCCTTTAAAATTGATCAGCTATGTGCAATGTAGCTGCGCTAATTTGCACCACAACTATTGGAAAACCCTTAGCAAATATCTTGGGACTTGTGAAAAAACAAAGGACCTGGCCCTTTTTATTTTTTTATTTATTTTTTTTGTTTTTTTTAGCTGCTCAGTACAAAATTAGGAAAAACTCTACAGAAAAACTTGATGGATCTGTTGGGAAAACTCAAAAAGGTTTCAGTGCAAAAAAAACTTACAAAAAAATGTTGTATTCTAGTTAATAAATCCGGGCCTTACTGTGTAGGGGCAAGCATTATCCTTCTGAAACATGCCAGTTGGGAGCCTTTCAATAAGAGGAAAGATATGTGGCTGCAGGATGTACCGCACATAAGTTGTTATTGTCCTCTATATCAATGCTAGGGGTGATCACTTGTCCCATATGATAGCTGCAGAGAATATCACACCACTAGTTGTGGCAGTGTGTTGTTCCATGGCAAGTGGAAAAACAAAGAAAAAAAGGTGCGCACCTAGTGCAGATTAATGGGATAATGCAATGTAAGGAGAGGTGGAAAAAGAGGGCACCTTACCTAGGAGTGTTATGCTGAGAGCATAACATCTGGGTGTGCATGAGGTATAAACAATAGGACCGCAGCCCCTTCGTCCCTCCGGCTTTCAGGCACTGGATAGCCGGTGTAAATTGCAGTAGAAAGGCAGGACAGCCCTGGAGGGTCTGTCATTGAAGAAAACGGGTCTTGTCTTGAGGCGCTGGACTCTCAATTTGTGTTCAAATATTTAGTAAAGAAGATGCTACGCAAACAATATAACGTTTCTAGCCCAGACTGGGCTCTTCATCAGGCATACTGGCAATAAAAATGACTGTCATTTAAAAACAATTATGTGGGAATACTTCCGGGTAACGAGAACCAGAGTACTTCTGGAACCAAAACCGGGTTAAACATCATGCATTTTAAAACATTGCAGTACATGAAAACGATATAAAAAATAGTCCATAAACTCATAGGTAGAAATGGCATATTGTGAATAAAATTGCTCATTAAAATTGTAGAGCAGAGTATACTGTATTCGGTAGAAGTGCTGCAGGCACCTGGCTTTCGCCACCTGGCTGCGCTGGCAGCGCTGGAAATCATAGAGAGTTGCGCTTGCACATCTGTTTTTTTTGTTCTGGACCGCAGTGAGAGAAGCGCTGAGAGCGATGTGTAGTCAGTGAATGGAGCAGCAAAGAGCTGCAAATGCCCATTGTGGATTAGTAAAAGGTAATGTTGGTTCAGTGGTCTACGCTTTCAGCTGGAAATGGAACATAGTTTGCTACAAAAGATGCGGAATGTACAGATAATCTGTGTATAGATACTGAAAATGTGGAATTTGTGGTCATGGCTTAATGCGTTATGTACTTACCGAAGCTGTTCTAGCAACCTTACCTATCGGTCTGTGGTGTGCCAAAACCGTAGTCGAGGGCAAGCCTATAGAGGGCAAAGAACACACAGCTAGGAAGATGAAAAACTTTTTATTGAATATATGTGCGGATTATTTACAGAGCTAAGTAAGTGAAAATGTCCGCTATCTCGGCCTGGGGGTTAGGGATATAGCGAGCAAAACAGAAGGAGTTCCACCTTCCCATGCTCTTAATGAGATGGGCCAGAACCTTGTGACGGGAGGCTGCGGAGGCGGCCCCCATTCTAAATGAGTGCCCTGATATTACCTTGGGATCCTGCCCTAGTGCCGCGGCTAGTGAGCGGACATACTTGATGAAACCGTTGGCTGACAAAGGTGCACCCTTGACAGGAAGTAGGGGACTAGAAGCAAGGCCACTCTCGGTGGCCATCTGTAGTTACCTGAGCGCTGCTACAGGGCACCATTTGACCTGTACTTGTATTTGACCTGTACTTCGCACCTGGAGGTCTTAGTTGACGCAAGCTTGAGAACATACGAGTTGCCTGCGCTAACTAGATGGGCTCTGAGTAAAACGTTGCTGTTGCCTGTTACACGGGCGAATTCCCCGGGTCTGAGGAACCCGTAGAACGCCAGGTAAATTGCGGCCTTAATGACTAGACTCAACAGGAACCCAAAAGGGTACCTGTCTAGCATGTCTGACATGCCTCTAAATAGCTCCCCGGATATTGGTATACGGGTAGGGGTTCTGGTGACGGAAATGCTGCTGATGCCCCTTAGGATGGCCTTGATGGGATGGGCTGAAAACAGCGAGGGCCTGCCGGGATGTTGAATGGCTGTAAAATGTTGAATGCCCGCTAAGTACATTTTGATTGTACAGAGGGACAAATGCAAGGTGGAGTGGCAAAACCCCACAAAACAAAGTAGGGAAGATATGTACTCTGCAGCATCCTCTGGATGTGAGTTCAGGAACTTCTGGTAAGTGCACCAAGCCACTTGATAACATCTTTTCGTCCTGACCAAAAGAGAGCCTGCGATGAGTGTGTTAGCTATTCGTCTGTATTGGCTCAGCCCATTGTTAGCGAATGGAAAGGGGGCACTGGAGTCCCCACAGGATCCGCCCCTGGAGCGACCTGGAAAAAAGTATGAAACTTAGCACGAGACAATGCGTCTGCCGCAAGGTTGCGGACCCCTTCGATGAAGTGGGCCGTGAACTGGAAATCATGTTGTAGTGAAAGCCAAACTAATCTCCTGAGGAATCGCACCCCAGATTGTTGCTGCTCCTACAATGGGGTAAATTTCAAAGAGTGCGGAGCAGGTTGAAAACCCCGGGATGCCACTTACTTGGATTGGCCATTCCCATGCCACCCAGTGAGTGCCGTATATGGCCGCAAATCCAACTGTGGACGAGGCATCAGAAAAAACCCTGGGCGATACGTTTGATATTTCGTGCCTGAAAAACGACACCCTGTTCCAACTGCTGAGGAACTCTTGCCACATAAGTAAGTCAGCTACTGCCTCATGCCCCACCTGTATCATGCTGTTCTGACTGGGCGCTGTCGGCAAAAGTTCCAGGAGTCTAGAAACGAAGGAACGGCCTTGTGGTATAATTCTCATGGCAAACGCTAGCATACCCAGCAAGCTCTGCAGCTCTACCCTGGTAGTGACCTGTGACCTGGTGAATTTGAGAATCACCGCCCTAATCCTATCCAGCTTCTCCTGGGGAAGCCTGGCCTCCACCTTTACCCCATCCAAGATAACGCCCAAGAAGGTTAAAGAACTACCCAGTCCCTCAACCTTCTTGGGAGACACAGGGATGCCCAACTGCTCGAATACTCGGAGGCTTTCTTCTAGTTGATAAGGGCATATGCTCGGGGGCTTGATTATGAGGAAATCGTCCAGGTAGTGCAAAATGTTCTTGCCTCCTACAACCTGCTCTAGCGCCCAGTGTAGAGCGATTGCCAGCTGGTCAAAGAGCCAGGGACTACTCTTTGATCCAAAAGTGAGTTTTACTGCAAAATAATAAGAATCCAACCATTTGATGTCGTACCAAGGCCACAATTCTTGCATGACTGGGAGCAACTTGAAAGCGTCCATAATGTCAATTTTTGACAGCCAAGCACCTGTGCCCAGCTGTATGATCATTTGTATTGCCTGATCTATTGAGGCGTATTTCATCCCGAATTCCTCAGAGGGGATGAGCGAATTGAAACTGGGGACTGTAGAAGAATGAGGCGCCGACAAATCGTAGATAAGACGCTGCTTTTTATTGAATTTGCCGATGAAAACACCAATTGGGCTCACCCTCCAGTACTCGAAAGGTCTCAAAGAGGCCAATGACGTAACCCTTCTTGACCTCAATCTGCAGCAATTCCATCACTGCTGTCGGATTGTTGCATGCCGACCTAAGGTTGAGGCACTCAAAGGTGGACTGTGGCAGAGCCACCAAACCTGTGTGGAAACCCTGTGTGAACCCCGTGAGGAGCCACCTCACCCACCCTTGGTCGTGGTGAGCCCCAAGAATCCTGCCCAGCGCCGTGACATGGACCACGCCTAGTCAGGACTGGGAGGACTTCTGAGGACAAACCAACCGCGGACGGGCTCGGAAACAGAGGAAGCACACGTGGAGTAACCTGCATTGGTTGTAGTTGCAAGATGACAAGTTAAAATTATTACAAATTTGATACCTTGATACCTTGCCTAGATACCTGACTGGCCTGCCCAATTTGTCAGCGCTTGCAGAACTCTTAGGTGCCCCGCTTGTCCCCGTGCTAGTACCTCTACCCACAGGGCCATCCTTTTGAGACTGGTCGCACCATGCTGCAGTGTGGGAGATCGACTGACACACCGAATAAGATGGGGCCCTCAAGCCTGCGAAGTGCATAAAGAATAACTCTGTATCGATCCAAGACCAGTCAGAGGTGTAATTGTGTTGAGCGAAGGAGGCGGCTGCTTTGGCCGCGAAGGACTTGTGGTAGTCGTAGTAAGCCCTACTGCCGTATCTGTACCCCAGATCTCTCGCGTTTAGGAGGTACATGTCCTCTCTCCGCTCTGGTCTGGCTGAGCACATGATGTCGCGATACATACTAAACGCGATGACGAATTCTGGGATCGTCAATTTGCGGTTTAGTCTCGCATCTTTACTCCTGAAAAATAGCTCCCCATAAGAATCTACTCTCGCTTCCATTAGATCGTGAGTGGCGATCAACAGGGATGCAAAGTTTACATCCCTGCCCTCCAATATCTCTTTGCAAATGTTCACACTAGCAAAATGCGCTGGGTCAACTTGAGGGGCTTCCAGCATCCTACCAAGGAAGGAAGGCTGAGAGCCCGAAGCCACTGGCACTATCTGCGTGCATGGTTTGGGGTCCGGCTGAGCTGCGGGCTCCATGATAGCAAGGGCCACTGCCTGGACAGCCTGTGCCCTGCTGCAGTCCATGGCTTCTAGCCTGGCCTGGACGACCGCCAGGGTGTTGAGTACAGTGTTCATTATGTCCTGAAGTTGGGCCACCGGGGTGGGCTCAGCCACTGAGGTCCTGCAACCTGACTGGGACCAGCTGCAGACTCTGCCATGAGCAGTTTATACAATTCTGCCTTCCTGGTGCATGCAGGATAGGCCACTCCCTTTTTGCGCAGCTCCTCCATCAAACGGGGGATAGTCCAGTTACCTCTCGGAGCTCCTGACGGGAGTTTCAGGCAAAGACATGGTGTCCTCGATGTCTGAGCAATGCGACATTGTGGCCCAACCTGTCCGGCCAAGTAAATGGGTGCCGGTGGACAAATTGTGACAACGTAAGTAAGCAGAAACATCACCCCTAAGCAACCGGTATGCACCTTGTATCTCAGCTTTGAGTACTGACCGAGAAAAAGGCTCCTGTATGCTGCGGAGCACCTCTGAATCAGAAAACAAACCAACTGTAAATATATAAACCTCCCGAGAGGACCCCACAACACTGTGACCCGGAGCACCAGAAGCCGAGATGACTACCACCTGCCGACCATTGGAATGCCGGAACTGTTGTGACGTGAGTTGTCTAGCCCGTACCAGATTGTATACTGTGCCCTAGCTAGAAACCACATGTGGCTTGCCCCCAGGCTCCAGCTGATGGGTCACCCGAGTGTTTGAAATGTGGCAGTGCTTGTGCTTGACCAGCACCGTGATTGTGGTGACTACCACCCCTGTGAGCTACTGTGCTGGTGAGAAACGTGGAGTGAAGAAGAGACGAGACTCGGCCGCGTGGGGAACGGCTCTCGGCACCCATGAGCCTGTCTGTCGCTCTACCGGATACTAACTAGGTGAAAAGACTGCAAGAACGTGATAAATGTCGCAACTGTACTCTGACCTCCGAAGGCCTGGACAGCCAACGAGCTGTGATAAGCCAGTCCTCTGAAAACGACTAAACAAAGACAAACATGGAACCTGGTTACATAAATGGCTACCTAGTTCATACTGCATGTGTTGTACATCTGTCCAGTCGTACTAGCTCTAAAGTGGGTTAATAGCGCTACAGGTCTAAAGGAGAGTCACAAGCCGACGGTGGTGCGAGCGATGGGTCAGTGACAGTCGAGCGTGTAACCTTGCTCTGAATACGTGCCAATAAACATGCCTGAAGTTGATGTCACCGTCATTGCGACAGCTCTGTGGGCGAGTCGGTGAGCAACATGAAGCACTGCACTGGCCCCTGAGACTGCTTGGACAAGTGAGGGACATTCAACCATATGGTCTGCTCTGAGGACGCGTCAGCAACAGGCGTGTAATGTTGCTACCCCTACCTAAAGACTATTCTGAGAAATGGGTCAGGAACAGTGGTTTGCGTGGGCTGCTCCAGGAATGTATGAAATAACAAGTATGTGACGCTGTAGTATACATACTGAGACTGTTCTGAAGACGAGTCAGGAACAGCGGAATTATGTGGCCTGCTCTGAAGACGTGTCGGTAACAAGCATGTGATACAGTACTAAAGAACTGAGACTGTTCTGAAGAAGAGTCAGGAACAGTAGACTACGTGGCCTGCTCTGAAGATGTGTCAGCAACAAGCATGTGATACAGTACTAAAGAACTGAGACTGTTCTGAAGACAAGTCAGGAACAGTAGACTACGTGGCCTGCTCTGAATACGTGTCAGTAACAAGTATGTGGATGATGTACTTAACAACCGAGACTGTTCTGAAGATGAGTCAGGAACAGTGGAATTGCGTGGCCTGCTCTGAAGACGTGTCAGTAACAAACGTGTGATGCAATACTAAATGAACTGAGACTGTTCTGAAGAGGAGTCATGAACAGTAGACTATGTGGCCTGCTCTGAAGACGTGTCAGCAACAAGCATGTGATACAGTACTAAAAGAACTGAGACTGTTCTGAAGACGAGTCAGGAACAGTAGACTACGTGGCATGCTCTGAATATGTGTCAGCAACAAGCATGTGCATTGATACCCCTACCCAGACTATTTGAGAAAGGAATCAAATTAGTTGTTTGCGTGGTCTGCTCTTTGGACATGGGCGTGACCAGTGGCACTGTGCACCACCCAGACCCTGAGACTGCTCTAAAGAAGAGTCAGAACCAGTCGACTGTGTGGCATTGCTCTGAAGATGGGTCAGTAACAAATGTGTGCTGCTGTGTTTATGGGGACTGAGACTGATCTGAAGAAAAGTCAGAAAAGTGGGCAGCGTGCTGGCTTTGAAATACTTGAGTAAAACGTGAGGGAACGTGTGACTTAAGGCAGCCTGCTCTGAGGACGTGTCAGTACCAAGCCACCAAAACAAAAAAACCCGACCCTATGAGTGTACTGCGGACATGTCAGGAACGGTCAGTTTACATATGCCAGAAACCAGGGTTTTTTTTTTTGCACCTGGCCAATCAATTATACATGACATAACATGCCTGAAACCAACCTACGGCTCTGGAGCTGTTCACACCCTATGCCCCTGGCAGCAGGTAGCGTGAGACCCTGAAAAATAAAACAAAGAACGTAGCAAACCCTCCTGCGGGCCCCCACCAGTAAGGGCCCGCCCCACACAACGTCACACGAATCCATACACGAATCCATACACATGCATGAAAAATAAACCAAACTTTTTTTTTGCTTTTTTTTTTTGTTTACCAATTCCCTGATAGTAACTACACACACCTTAGCAGCACTTAGGAACTTTGATGTTGACACGAAGAAAACTGCATGAACGAAAAACATAATGATTGCACCTGGCCACTGAATGACAGTGGCTACACCGACCCTCTACTGAGTCTGTGGGCCACCTGAATGCCCTAAGAGCCTGAAGGGTATTTAGAAAACAGCCCACCCAGGATAGTGCTTGTGAGGCCGGGACCGCTGTGCGGAGCTGTGAGATGCTGGTCCCGACCTCACCCGCCGCTACCCAGGACAAAGAGGTGCGCAGCGGCCGGGGCAGCAGCAGGACACGCGGGAGTGCGCCGCTCACTGCTGCCCGGCGCACCCCGGATCCCGCCCCGTGGCAGCATGATCCTGCGTTCTCCCCTTTGACTGACATGCACATACGAGGTGCTGAGTTCAGGCTTGCCTGAGCCCCACCGTGCACAAGCACCGCTGCCGGAGTGCAGCTGCGGCGCTGTACAGACCGGAGCCCTCCCCAGTGAGAGTAAGAAAACGAGGTGCCGAAGTCGGCACTTACCTGACAGCCGCGCGAAGCGAAAGTGAAAGTAAACCAACGAGCCGGGATACACGAAGACAAACGCCAGGGAACGCATGGGTTAGCAGAAGTGACTGTAAACAGGAGCACTTCAAAACACCACGTATGCCCCGAATGAAGGTAGGAGGTGGTATTTATAGAGCCACCGCCCCTCCCACAAACACAGCTGCAAGAGCTTAACACATATGGATATGCGGAACTGGATATACAGAATATATGGGGACATAATATATAATAAGGGGAGCAAAGTTTGAAAGACATGGTAATAAAAGGGACCAATAATGGATAGGGCATGGAGCATGAATAACAATGGACTGGTAGGCAGATCGTGATAGACTGATGCGAAAAAAGGATGTTATATGTGTTGTGATGTATAGTGGATAACAGATAAATCGATCTAGAATGCTGGAATCAGAGGATAAGTAAATGTGAACAGGGATTGGTGTAAGAATTAAGCTGTATATAGAAGTAGGAGTAGGATGGGATAGTGTAGCAACAGATTGGAAGTGGGGGGGAGGGGGAGATATAAGACATGAACTGTAGAGAGGCAATGATAGACCACATGAATATATGGTAGTTATGTTTTCAGTTCCTTGATATTGTTTAGTTCGTTAGGAGAGATCGTGTTCATCTCAATTTTCTCAAGTCTCTTGTACAAACCTGTTGTTGGCATCGGTTGGTACATGATCAATAGGGGTGATGCTGATCGGATTTGTAAAATCTGGATGAGACATGGTGTAGTGCTTGGAAACTCCATGTAATAAAAAAAAATGTTTATATATATTTTGTCTGTTGATTTAACCTTAGATGTAAAGGCTGTACGGTCCATCCAATGTATTGCAGGGGATGATGGAGGCACTGAATCAAATATATAACATAACTGGTTTGACAATTCAAGTGATATTTTATAGGAAAAATCTCACCAATAGAAGTAGATTTGAAAGTGGTGTTGCCGTAAGTAATCTGATGGCAGCAGAGGCAGCGACTTTTATGGCATTTGAAGCTGCCTTTTTTGAGGGGTTTCCCAAACATGTCAATTTGTTCCTTTATTTTGGCTTTTTGTCTCCTGACTTAGCTAGTTGCAAGAATGCTTTTTAGAGTTGGGGCCCTTCTATAGGTGGACCTAGGTTGATCAGGAAGGAATTACTGTACGCTAAATGTGGATCAGCTTTGAGGATGTGCCAATGTTGGCGGACTATTTTTTTGATTTGCTGGGCATCTCTGCTGTATGTGGTAATGACATTGGCAGAGTAGGTTGATTGCTGGTTGGGAAGATCTGGTACTTTCTTGTTCTTGTTTGTTAGACAATCTAATTGTGTCAGAACCTTAGTTTTATTGAAAGCATAGGACAATACTTGATCTGGGTAGTGCTTGGCACGGAACCGTTCACAGAGGACACGGGACTGCTGGTTAAAGGTGTCTTGGCTTGTACAATTTTTACGCATCCATTTCTATTGGCTATACGGGATGGCTATACGTGTTCGCTCCGGGTCTGATTATCGACTACCACAAGGCCGGCGGCGTGTGACGTCACGCCTCCGCCCCCCGTGTGACTTCCCACTCCGCCACTCAATGCAAGCCTACGGGAGAAGGCGTGACAGCTATCCCCTCCCGTAGGCTTGCATTGAGGGGCAGAGCATGACGTCACACGGGGGTGGAGGCGTGACGTCCCACGTCACCGGCCTTGTGGTCGTCGGTAATCAGACCCGTAGTGAACACGCTCCGGGGACTGATTACAAATGGGGTGCCGCGTGCAAGATCCCGGGGGTCCCCAGCGGCGGGACTCCCGCGATAAGGCATCTTATTCCCTATCCTTTGGATAGGGGATAAGATGTCTAAAGCACCGGAGAACCCCTTTAAGGAGCCAGTTCTTATAGTGTGCACTTCAAAAATTCCAGAATTTTGCGAGTTGTTAAAGGACTTAGTTCTAAAAAATATTGTTGCTTCATTGATGTTTCACCTAATTCGGGGAAATCCACAGGCTTGACCTCCAATGGTGCTGCAGAGGTGGGAGAAAGCTCTCGTTGACTAGGTGCCTGCTCCAAACAGATGACTGTATCATTGGTCAAAGTGTCATCATCATAGGAATTGAGGTTGGACAATGGGGTTAGATGTATAGAGCATCCAGAAAGATCAATAAGAGGAGAAGCACAGATGGAATCATCATTGCTATAGGATACAACAGGATTGTTCTCCGATTCCAGCATTCTAGATTGATTTATCTGTTGTCCACTATACATCACATTACATATAACATCCTTTTTCACACCAATCTATCGCAATCTGCCTGTCAGTCCATTGTTAATCATGCTCCATGCCCTATCCATTATTGGTCCCTTTTATTACCATGTTTTTCAAACTTTGCTCCCCCTATATATTCCGCATATCCAGTTCCTATACACAGATTATCTATACATTCTGCATCTCTTGTAGCAAACTATGTTTCGTTGCCAGCTGACAGCACAGACCACTGAACCAACATTACCTTTTACTAATCCACAATGGGCGTTTGCATTGTCTACCAATAAGTCTTTGAGCAATTTTTTTTATATAGTTTGTATGTACTGCAATGTTTTAAAATGCATGATGTTTAACCAGGTTTCTCTTCATAACTGTTACTGTTGACTGTTACTGGCAGGACATGTAATGGGTGTCATGACACCAGGATGATGCTATAAATGTATCTGATGTTTTTATCAAAATTAGTACAGTGTTGATTCAGTGGTTTCCCCAACCACATATATTTATGACATATCAATGGAGCTGCTGAGCAATGAGCTCCTTTGGCTCCAATCAGCCAAGCTTTGCTGTTCTTGGGGGACAATAGGATAGCCCATAAACCACTGAACAATAAAGACCCTGGCATGACATTATAGTCACATGAAGAGTCCTGCACCAGAAGAAAGGCATAATATTAATTTGATACAGATAGGTAACAAGGTGTTGAGATCAGATGACTGGACTGGGGGGGGGGGGGGATTCACTAATGAAGATTTGGGTGAAAAAAACTGAAAAATAAAATGAGGGACAGAGCAGTCTGTGAGAAAGAAGAACACATTTTGAACAGTCTAAAGAGGGAGAAGAGAGAATGGAGAATGGAGGCCAATGAAAGCTGTCTCTGAAAAAATATATGGGCATGAGGAGCATGAGGAACAGCCTGTGAGAGAGTAAGAGGGCATGTACAGCAGTCTGTAAGAGAGGTGGTGGCATAAGGGACATTGCATGAGAAAGGAGGAGGACATGGGAAACAGTATAAGAGAGGAATAGGTCTACCTAGGTTTGGATAAATTTTGTGGTCTAGTCTGAGAAGACGGAGCAAGGGACCAAAATGTGGAGAAAAAAAAGACGAAATCTGTGAGTCACAAGATGTAACTATACTATAATCGCATATAAAGTCTGCAGAGCACTATATGCTTACGGTATGGTACGTACGGTATCACGCAACACCTTGCCACAGCCCCTATTTTCATAACCAGCCAATTAATTTTTTTAATTATGCTCACAAATATGCTGATAAACGCTATCTCTGCACCCTAGAGCCAGTTTAGTGGTTAAAACTGAAAAACCCAATGATTGGAAGAAGGTATCAACACAATCACTGCATAAGTTGTGACTTAAACAGAAAGCAGAACTGCAGTTATTTATGAGGATTTGAGTAAAGAAGCAGATACATCTTGACAAAAAAGATGTAAAATACATTCAATGTACTTCAGAAGAAGATGGATAGATAACAATTTGTATATAGTTGTTAACAATACATATGACAGAATAAAACACCGCAAAAAGTATAGGAACACATTACAATATTTATATAACCATAACATAATACAGGTTTAAAGTAATTGTTTCTGAGTGACCATAAAGCCTTCCACTGCATGGATGCACCCCCTCATGTAAAAGTCCTAAAAAAAACAGAATTAAATCGATCAATGAGATGTCTAAACTAATTTATGACAATATTCAATGAACTTCTCCAGGTGTCATCACAAGTCAGCATACAATTTAAGAAAATGTCCCTTTAAGGTGTTCTGGAACAAAGTCATATCCTTCAACACTTTAGATATTCTTCAGTCATAATAGATGACTCCCTTTGGAAACTTCCCCTGATAAAGCAGCCAAAAGGCATGTGTAGAACTATTGGTCAGTATGATCGGTGGCAACAACACAAGATTTTGCCAAACAGTTGCAAAATGTAAACGTCCACATGTTCACTGTAATCTCTTTACCTAGAGACACCACAATGCTGAATTGTGGTGTAAAAACAGCTAAACCTCTTTAAATCGAAAATACAGTAGAGTATTAGATACACTTTTTAGGAGCCTATAGGCTTAAGTTGTCTTGACACACCTTAAATAATGTATAGCTTTTGAATTTCAGCCTGTTTACCCACATCCATTATGTGTCTTTAGGTAACTATGCTCATGGGAACATATAAAATACAACATGGAGCATGTAACTTGGAAGGCTAATTTACTTAACACACACTGCGGCTGTCTTACACGAAGTCAGCTGCGTAGTCATGAGCAACAGATGTAACATATCGAGACAAACGGGAGCTTGCTTGCCCCATATCTAATTTTTAGTGGCTGCAATCGGCAAGATGGATGCACAGGGCCCTATGATGTACTAAACATTTGGAAGCTGCTTTGAAGACAAGGTTACATTGGTACCTGACACCTTCACATCTACATACTATCTACCCTGATGCCTCACATCTGTGCTGAAAGTCTTGTGGATAGATTGGCACTCTAATTCACGTCTTTTGGCTTTGTCCCAGCCTCGCACCGTTTTGGGGCTATGTGGAGTTTGGCAAATTTAACACCAGAGCTGGCACTTCTTTTGTTGGGTCTACAAGCTATGCCTCCACTGATATGTAAAATATTAGTATATTGGAAGTCTGTGAGGTCTCCAGCACTGCCAGAGGTAAGCTCAATGCCCCCTGCATTAATGAGCCATCATGAATACAGAGGGTACAGTAACACTATTCTCCTCAATTTGGACTCCCTGGTTATCATCTACATATAACAGTTCATCATTTTTTTTTTTTTTTTTTTTTTTGCTTCTGTTTTTGATCATTGGTGCTTGCTGAAATTTTTCTAGAAAATGAAGTATTTCTCACAAAAATGGATTGCAGTAACACATGTTTTGCTATACACATGTTTATTCCCTTTGTGTGTATTGCAACTAAACTGAAAAAGGGAGGAAAAAAGGGAATTGGACATAATGTCACACCAAACTCCAAAAATGGGCTGGACAAAATTATTGGCACCCTTTCAAAATTGTGGAAAAATAAGATTGTTTCAAGCATGTGATGCTCCTTTAAACTTACCTGGGACAAGTAACAGGTGTGGGCAATATAAAAATCCCACCTGAAAGCAGATAAAAAGGAGAGAAGTTCACTTAGTCTTTGTATTGTGTGTCTGTGTGTGCCACACTGAGCATGGACAACAGAAACCAAAATTGTGGAAGAATATCAACAATTTCAAGGTTACAAGTCCATCTTCAGAGATCTAGATTTGCCTTTGTACACAGTGCACAACATTATCAAGAAGTTTGCAACCCATGGCACTGTAGCTAATCTCCCCGGGCGTGGACAGAAGAGAAAAATTGATGAAAGTTGTCAATGCAGGATAGTCCGGATGGGGGATAAGCAGCCCCAAATAAGTTCCAAAGATATTCAAGCTGTCCTGCAGGCTCAGTGAGCATTAGTGTCAGTGCGAACTATCCATTGACATTCAAATGAAATGAAACGCTATGGCAGGAGACCCAGGAGGACCCACTGCTGACACAGAGACATAAAAAAGCAAGACAAAATTTTGCCAAAATGAACTTGAGAAAGCCAAAATCCTTCTGGGAAAACGTCTTGTGGACAGATAAGACCAAGATAGAGCTTTTTGGTAAAGCACATCATTCTACTGTTTACCGAAAATGGAAAGAGGCCCACAAAGAAAAGAACACATTACCTACAGTGAAACATGGTGGAGGTTCAATGATGTTTTGGGGTTGTTTTGCTGCCTCTGGCACTGGGTGGCTTCAGTGTGTGCAAGGCATCATGAAATCTGAGTATTACCAATGGATTTTGGGTCGCACTGTACAGCCCAGTGTCAGAAAGCTGGGTTTGCGTCCGAGATCTTGGGCCTTCCAACAGGACAATGAACCTAGAAATGGATGGCAACAAAGCACTGGAGAGTTCTGAAGTGGCGAGCAAGAGTCAAGATCTAAATCCCATCGAACACCTGTGGAGAGATCTTAAAATTGCTGTTGGGAAAAGGCGCCCTTCCAATAAGAGAGACCTAGAGCAGTTTGCAAAGGCAGGGTGGTCCAACATTTCGTCTGAGAAGTGTAAGAAGCTTATTGATGGTTATAGGAAGCGACTGATTTCAGTTATTTTTTCCAAAGGATGTGCAACCAAATATAGAGTTAAGGGTGCCGATAATTTTGTCCAGCCCACTTTTGGAGTTTGGTGTGACATTATGTCCAATTTGCTTTTTTCTCTCCCTTTGTTCCTCTCCCTGGTTTAGTTCCAATACACACAAAGGGAATAAACATGTGTATAGCAAAACATGTGTTACTGCAATTCTTTTCTGTGAGAAATACTTCATTTTCTAGAAAAATTTCAACACTTACGACCATGACTGTATTTACTTTGTGTAGTACCTATGTAAGAAGCTGTTTCCTGTGTTTGAAAATTCATTTTTTTGTAAATGTTTATACAAAAAAAATAAAAAAAAAATAAAAAGAATTGAACTAAAACAAGTCAAAACAAAGTGGTACTGGGTGATAAGATAGAGTAGAAAAAAACAAGGTTAGGCACTGCTGGAAGAAGTAGCCTTTTTACGGGCTGCAACTCTGTTGGTCAAATAGAAAAGATTACTGTTTCTTATCAGCACCCACAAGGAAAACTACTAGCCCATGAGAAATAGGAGGTGTATCTAAAATACCAACAAGATACAAGAAGGCATGGACTTTGGAACGGAGGAACATATCTAACGGATCTCTGGACACGTAAATCAAAATTCTATCTTATTATCATTGTGTTGATATTACTTCAGATCCTAATTGTCATACATTATTCAATACAAACATTTGCTATTTTTGTAGAAACACTTTTGTTATTGGATCATTGTAAACTATAAGTGAAAGTTACCAAAACGGTAAAAGAAAAGCCATGGCTGCATATCCATGTGTTATCATTTGAGTTGTGCTTCTCACCAATATTTACAAGAATGAATATAAGGTTCTCTGCACACATTTTGATCAAACTGTATAAACCCACTTGCCACATCCTGACAACCTCTTAAAAGAGGGTCCCTGATCTAGTAGGCATAGTACTGTGTAAGTCAGCATGAAGGCGCTTAGAAACTGGAGTGGCCCGGCATCACTGGAATTTTGGTATTTGTATATATTATATAATAAAATAATAATTAATGGATTTATTTCCAATTTCTAATTTATTTCTAATTTGGAGATTGTGTTTTACTTTAACTTGCTATCTTTTTCTTGTTTTATGGTAACTAGTTAACATCTGATCTGCCATTCAGACATCTTAAAAGTAAGAGTAACATACATATAGTACAGTGCTGAAACAAGCACTTAAACAGTCTTTTAGTTAACCAGTCAATTGGTGCTCATTCTCTCCATATTTGCAGTGGAAGATGTAAGTGATGTATTGAGCAGGCACTCCATATGCAATAGATGTCAGGTGTATATTACAGCTGACATTGCGCTATAATGTTCATCACTTATTGAGACATATTCAACAACCCTCAGTGCTATTCTCTGCAGGGTTGATCTAGTCCACATGGATGTATTTCAATAAAACTTGTCTCTCCAACTCTCACCAGGTAGTATCCCTGGAGCTTTGAATCCATAAAGAATATCTAATACACTCTCCATAGTCACAGTGTATGCAGCTAAATTCCCTTGAAACCACAATGTTGTTTGTGATTAGTCAAGGTTTAGTTACCCAGTGTTCAAACCACCAGCGATCCGCAAATGATCCCCTATTTACAGGATAAGGGATTCGTTTTTACAAACCTCAGTTCCCCTTTAACTATGTGGATACCAGTCCCTAACAGAAGGTATGATACAATTAGGCTGAAAATTGATCTTACTCAGCTTGAAGATAGGCTATCTTTGTAGAAAACACACTGATATATAAAACATAACAAAGAGGTGACAGATAAATAATAATAATAATAATAATAATAATAATAACTAATAAAAGTGACAATAATTAAAATAAAAGACTAGGCAATATATTTTAGGTGTAAATGAAGGCGATGAATCAACCGTGGAGATGAACGGGTTCTTTATGAATAGTAGTCAGACACTGGAATGACACATACAATAACAATATTCAAAAGGCCAAGCATCTAAATTACAAGAATTATTAATGAAAAGGTGGGAAGGGCTTAGCAAAAACTATTTTCCATGTGAAAAAAGATTGTCAACAAAATTAGTGTCTGTCAAACTTAGTAACATGTCAAAAGACATTAGTAAGGTAAATAACTGAGACTGTTAAGCCTCATCACTGTCACTCAAAGAGATGTATTGTTGGCTACAGTGCCAGAGCCCCTTCTGTCTAGTGACCAGTAAAGGTCACACACGGTTTACAGATTTCTATTGAAAACATTTTCTGACATGACATGTTGTAAGACATTTTTTTTTATGTGGCCAGAAACAGCTGTTGCACCTGTGGTGTCCCGGTACCGTATTGCATACAGTACCTAGTGTGGAGATCCCCAAAGTCAGAGTAACTACGTTCAGGTAGGGTTCCTCAGGTGGGACAGCCCCTAGTCGCCTCTCTTTAAGTCTAACTTTAATGTTAATATATGTCTATATTTGCTAATTATATATATATTTTATAGGAATGTATAGTACTTGTTCAGCGTCGCAGGACCTTCGGTCATGTGACCATGCTAGTAACCTCTATGGTATGTTGCAGGATCTTAGGAGGTCCTTGTGTCACATCTTACCCACAAATCTTTGTTATGGTGACTGACATCAGTTTGGACCAATTAGCGTTAGTCCAGCCCCTGCCCATATAAGGGAGCTGCGTCCAATTATTGCTCTCTTGGGTTGCTGCTCTCATGGATGCCGGACTAACAGGACGGTGTGCTACACAGCTTTCAAAGACACGCTAGGCCTCAAAACCTCCGGCCTCAGCAGAACCAAAATTGTGAGTTCAAATCTAAATTCCTGCTAATGCTAGCGTGACTACTGGACCGCAACTAATTCCCCTAAATCCAGTGTAACAGTGCAATAGACTAAAAGACTCTGAATGCTAAAGTCCCAACCATTGTCAATCTCCAAAGGAAAGCTGTTGTTATGCTAAGAGACTGTTATGTTAATGAAGTATACAGAAAATCTTCAGTAAAAGTTAACGCTGTTTACAGAAGCTCTCCGGGTGTGGACAATCTATCATTCCCTACCTCAAACCTATTATCATCCACCTCCCTATCGTTCCTGGAAAGGACGGCGGTAGGAAAAGCTTTATTGAGGAGCCCTCACCCTGGCAACACGAATAGCAAGGGTAAACAAGCACCCTTTGATTACCACTCAGCTACACTCCCCATACCCTACAACCCCCAGGCTATCACACACCGTCCTGAGGAGAGGTCCCGGCGTCACCGCCCGCTGCGGATCTAGCTGCACCATGCACTTTGTACAGTATCACAAATAATAGCAACGTTTATACAGCAGAAGTTTGGTGAGTGTCATCCTTACTTTTCTCTTGGAAATATTGTATGGAAGCGATTTGTGCCATATAGGATAGAGCACCACCTGTATTGCACCACTCCCATTAGAACATTGCTGGCTGCAAGACTATCAATCCTGCTATATTCATTGTATGTAGTGCCAGATAAACTGTATCTTTTTTTGCACATTTTTTTAAAATGTGTTTTACTATACCTGTTTAAATAGTATATATATATATATATATATATATATTTTTTTTTTTTTTTTTTTTTTTTTTTTTGCATTACCATGTTATACCTATTGGTGAACTATGTTTATAGTTGCAGTATTTTAAGCACTTTTAAAGCGTATCCCCCTATACGATATGTAAACAATTAATAAGAGGATGCACATGCTTCTGTTCTCCACTCTTCCTGCCCATTGCCCAGTGTTTATAAAGTGCAATATAATCAGAGAGTCTCAGCCTTACTTCCTTTGTACTTTCACGGAAGAGCTGTCAGTTTAAGAAAGGAATAAAAATGCACAGGAAGGTTACAAAGAGAGTCCTTGAGGGTTGATCTTTTTCATATCTTTAAATATCTCAATTTGTTTCCATCACTTGACAACTCATCATGTTACACTAATACTATAACAAATAGTTTCTTTCCCAAGGGATGACTACATGAAATATCCTGGTATTCTGTTGCTGCTTTTCATAACCTTGAATGTTCAAAAAAGTGTTCTGAATATCTGATCATTTACAACATTAGAACTATCTAGCATGAATTCCTCTTTCAGTGCTGATCCTCTTATTGTGGCTGCTCTTTACTGTATTAAAGGTATAAGCTTTCAGACTTTTTGCAGCTATTACAAGAAAAATGACACTAATATTTTACTAAAATTCATTCCAATGCTATACATTTGAGAAGCTATAAGAACTGATTTGTCAATTGAAAAATTATGCTGACCATAATTTTGTTCAATGGATTTGTATGATGCCAGAATGGTGACATATGTTTTCTGTTTGGTCATAAATTTGAGCTCTACCATAGACTGTTTCACCAGGCAGTCATGATCAAAATATATTTAAAAAAAGATTGATGTTAATTTTAGTTGTCTTTGTTAGTTCTGTTTATATTTCCCTTCAGTTTAATCCCACCAGTCTCTGTTATGTAATCTGTTACGTAAATTTATAGAAAGAGGTGTGATATCTATACATATGGTGGCAGAAAACTTTTACCCTGATGTCCTCATAAACCTAATTGGTATCACCTTCCATAGATTCATAAGTCACAGCGCGACGTCATACCGAATGTGCGCATGCGCCGGGGTGCCCGTACTTCGCTCGTCTGGCGCTGTATCCTATCCGGCCGGTCATGTGATGCGGTCATGTGACCGCGATAATGGCCGCGCCGGGGACTCGGCGACCGGAAGTAGCGGAACCTGCGGGTCCCGGCGTCATGCGCCGATAAAGAGGTATGTCTTACCTGGCAATTTATGTAAAGATGACGTGAATATATGTTATTGGACGGGGACCATATAAAAAGCAGCTCCTGCTGAGAGGACGCCACCCCCAGGACGAAGGACAACCCGAAACGTACATTGGGGTGGCCTCTCTCCAGCGGTCCCTCTTGTATTTGCACCTTGATTCTATTTATTGGTATGTATACTGTCTCTAGGCACTTTATAGTTGTTGAGGTATATCCTCTATGGGATTGTGCAATAGAATGAGCAGTAGTACAACTTATGAAATGTATTTACCGTATATACTCGAGTATAAGCCGACCCGAGTATAAGCCGAGACCCCTAATTTCAACCCAAAATCCCAGGAAAAGTTATTGACTCGAGTATAAGCCTAGGGTGGGAAATACCTCATCCCCCCTGTCATCATCCAGACCCGTCATTAACATCCTCATCATCATCCCCTTGTCATCATCCCACACATCCCCCCTTCATCATCCCCTTATCATCCCACACATCCCCCTTCATCATCCCCATGTCATCATCCCACACATCCCCCCTTCATCATCCCCTTATCATCCCGCACATCCCCCCTTCATCATCCCCTTGTAATCATCCCCACCCCCCTTCATCATCCCCACACCCCCCCTTCATCATCCTCTTCTCATCATTCGCCCTCAGTGGTCTTCAACCTGCGGACCTCCAGAGGTTTCAAAACTACAACTCCCAGCAAGCCCGGGCAGCCATCGGCTGTCCGGGCTTGCTGGGAGTTGTAGTTTTGAAACCTCCGGAGGTCCGCAGGTTGAAGACCACTGCGGCCTTCAACATCATCCAGCCCCCTCTCACCCCCTTTAGTTCTGAGTACTCACCTCCGCTCGGCGCTGGTCCGGTCCTGCAGGGCTGTCCGGTGAGGAGGTGGTCCGGTGAGGAGGTGGTCCGGGCTGCTATCTTCACCGGGGGCGCCTCTTCTCCGCGCTTCCGGCCCGGAATAGATGCGTTGCCTTGACAATGACGCAAATGACGCACCTCTGCGTCGTTGTCACGGCAACGTGACTATTCTGAGGCCGGGCCCGAAGCGCTTAGAAGAGGCCTCCCCGGTGAAGATAGCAGCCCGGAACCACTATCCCACCGGGCCACCTCCTCACCGGACAGTCCTGCAGGACCGGACCAGCGCCGAGCGGAGGTGAGTACTCAGAACTAAAGGGGGTGAGAGGGGGCTGGATGATGTTGAAGGCCGCAGTGGTCTTCAACCTGCGGACCTCCAGAGGTTTCAAAACTACAACTCCCAGCAAGCCCGGACAGCCGATGGCTGCCCGGGCTTGCTGGGAGTTGTAGTTTTGAAACCTCTGGAAGTCCGCAGGTTGAAGACCACTGCGGGTGGGGGAGTTCACTCGAGTATAAGCCGAGGGGGGTGTTTTCAGCACGAAAAATCGTGCTGAAAAACTCGGCTTATACTCGAGTATATACGGTAATACTATAGTTTACATTGTGGACTTTCTGGAGTGACGCCCTCTTTTCCACCACAAGTTTATCTCCCTTTTTATGATGTCTTTTTTTGTTTTTAATATGTAATGAATTATCAATAAAGTCATATTTTTATCCATTTATTACTCCATCCCATTCCTTTGTATTTGTCCTTAGTATAAGGAGTGTATAGTAGGGCCATATGTAACAACACCATATATAGGTATCTAGACATGTGCAATTCGGTTCGGCACGAATGTCTAAATTAACGAATTTTACCGTTTTCGTGCATTCGGACCGATCCGAATGCACGAAAACATATTTTGAACATTCCCGAATAGCCACGATAATACGAATAGCAAAGTAACGAATACATTCGTTATTTCCCGACCATAATGCTGTAAATAACGAATGCATTCGTTATCTGTAAACGACCGTGAAGAATTCATTCTGATAACAAATATAATAAGGATATAGATAGTTTGATTTTTCGGATACATTCGTATTCGGGTACATTCGGTAAATCTTTTTATTCTTTTTTTGGACTTTAGCGATCCTAAAAAATTATGGAGATACCTTTTTTATAAAAATTTCGTAGGGTATCATAAAAAAATCATAATAAAAAAGATACAGTGGTGATGGAAAAAATTGTATCTAATTAAATGTATCATTTTTATTATGAAATGTTTATTCATTTTTAAACAGGGATCAATTTATGTGAGCGGGTAAAGCACTAAAAATGTAGCCGACAATAATGAAAATGTAGTGTGTGCGTGTTTTTCACTTTTTTTTAAAACATTTTTTAGGTAGTACTACTACTCCCAGCATGGAACACACTCTTCCATGATGGGAGTAGTAGTTACCTGTACTAATTGACAGATTGCAGGGGTCCCTTGCGATCCTCTTGTATAATGTATAGATGCGGGGGCCGCTCTTCTATGGTCCCCTGCACTCACGTATATGTACACATATTCATATTTCCCGCAGAGCTGTGATTGGCCAGATGGTTCCAGCCAATCACAGCTCTCTGTGAGAAATAGGAATATGTGTATATATACGGCCTTGCAGGGGACCATAGGAGAGCAGCCGCCGCTTTCATACATTATGTACTGGAGGATCACAGCGGGTGTCAGGAGTGATGCCTGCAGTGATCTTTCCTTTACTACAAGTACTAATACTCCCAACATGGAGCACACTCTGCTCCATGCTGGGAACTGTAGTACCTGCATTAATAGACAGATCGCAGCGGTTACACTCGCTGCCATATGTCCATTAATGCAGGTACTACACCTCCCAGCATGGAGCAGAGTGTGCTCCATGTTGGGAGTATTAGTACCTGCAGTAAGGGACAGATCCCAGGGATGTCACTCCTCCTGACACCCGCTGCGATCCTCCTGATGTGAATGTCGGGATCAGCTGTTCTCAGGGCTTCAGAGCCAGGAGAACAGCTGACGCTGAGCCGTAGGTATACATCGTATATCTACTGCCCAGCAAGAACTTACAGTGAGCTTGCAATGTGTATACAGTATACACATTGCTGGCTCACTTAACCCCTTGCTGAGCTGTGCGCTATGCGCAAGCCCAGCAAGGGAAGAGTTAACTTACACTGCTGGACAGTGTAGGTTAACCCTTTGGGCGGTATACACTATATACAGCTATCTATAGATAGCTGTATACAGTGTATACAGAAGACGAAGTCCAGCTTACTTCCCTCGAGTCCCGGGCGGGGTTCGTGTAGCTCCGCCCCCTAGTGATGACGTCATTAGGGGGCGGAGCTACAGAAGGGAACAAGGCTAATTAATCTGAAGCTCTGTTCACATTGTACGTTATGTATAATGTGAACAGACCCTTCTGGCAGTGTCTACCCAGACAGGGAGACTCCAGCTGTTGCTAAACTACAACTCCCAGCATGCCCAGACAGCCAAAGGCTGTCTGGGCATGCTGGGAGTTATAGTTTTGCACCAATTGGTGGCTCCCTGTTTGGGTAGACATTGCATCATGGGTGCTCTCCCCAGCGGACAGCGCCAAAAATGTCATAACCAATTTTTTGTGTTTTTTTCTTCTCGTTTCAGATCCGTGTATGCAGAGGATTACTGCGGATTCGATGGATTACGGCGGATTATTTATTTTTTCCTTTAATAAAATGGTTAACGAGGGCTGTGGGGGAGTGTTTTTTTAAATAAAATAATTTTTCCAATGTGTTGTGTTTTTTTTTTTTATTGAATTTTCAAGGTTAGTAGTGGACGCTGTCTTATTGACGGAATCCATTACTAGGCCAGGGCTTAGTGCTAGCCCCAAAAACAGCTAGCGCTAACCCCCAATTATTACCCCGGTACCCACCGCCACAGGGGTGCCGGGAAGAGCCGGTACCAACAGGCCCGGAGCGTCAAAATGGCGCTCCTGGGCCTAGGCGGTAACAGGCTGGCGTTATTTAGGCTGGGGAGGGCCAGTAACAATGGTCCTCACCCACCCTGGTAACGTCAGGCTGTTGCTGTTTGGTTGGTATCTGGCTGAGAATGAAAATACAGGGAACCCTATGCGTTTTTTTTTAAATTTTTTTATTTAAATTAAAAAAAAAAAACGCATAGGGTTCCCCGTATTTTCATTCTCAGCACAATACCAACCAAACAGCAACAGCCTGACGTTACCAGGGTGGGCGAGGACCATTGTTACTGGCCCTCCCCAGCCTAAATAACGCCAGCCTGTTACCGCCTAGGTCCAGGAGCGCCATTTTTGACGCTCCGGGCCTGTTGGTACCGGCTCTTCCCGGCACCCCTGTGGCGGTGGGTACCGGGGTAATAATTGGGGGTTAGCGCTAGCTGTTTTTGGGGCTAGCACTAAGCCCTGGCCTAGTAATGGATTCCGTCAATAAGACAGCGTCCACTACTAACCTTGAAAATTCAATAAAAAAAAAAAACACAACACATTGGAAAAATTATTTTATTTAAAAAAACACTCCCCCACAGCCCTCGTTAACCATTTTATTAAAGGAAAAAATAAATAATCCGCCGTAATCCATCGAATCCGCAGTAATCCTCTGCATACACGGATCTGAAACGAGAAGAAAAAAACACAAAAAATTGGTTATGACATTTTTGGCGCTGTCCGCTGGGGAGAGCACCCATGATGCAATGTCTACCCAAACAGGGAGCCACCAATTGGTGCAAAACTATAACTCCCAGCATGCCCAGACAGCCTTTGGCTGTCTGGGCATGCTGGGAGTTGTAGTTTAGCAACAGCTGGAGTCTCCCTGTCTGGGTAGACACTGCCAGAAGGGTCTGTTCACATTATACAAAACGTACAATGTGAACAGAGCTTCAGATAAACTAGCCTTGTTCCCTTCTGTAGCTCCGCCCCCTAATGACGTCACCACTAGGGGGCGGAGCTACACGAACCCGGCCCGGGACTCGAGGGAAGTAAGCTGGACTTCGTCTTCTGTATACACTGTATACAGCTATCTATAGATAGCTGTATAAAGTGTATACCGCACAAAGGGTTAACCTACACTGTCCAGCAGTGTAAGTTAACTCTTCCCTTGCTGGGCTTGCGCATAGCGCACAGCTCAGCAAGGGGTTAAGTGAGCCAGCAATGTGTATACTGTATACACATTGCAGGCTCACTGTAAGTTCTTGCTGGGCAGTAGATATACGATGTATACCTACGGCTCAGCGTCAGCTGTTCTCCTGGCTCTGAAGCCCTGAGAACAGCTGATCCCGACATTCACATCAGGACGATCGCAGCGGTGTCAGGAGAAGTGACATCCCTGGGATCTGTCCCTTACTGCAGGTACTAATACTCCCAACATGGAGCACACTCTGCTCCATGCTGGGAGGTGTAGTACCTGCATTAATAGACATATGGCAGCGAGTGTAACCGCTGCGATCTGTCTATTAATACAGGTACTACAGTTCCCAGCATGGAGCAGAGTGTACTCCATGTTGGGAGTGGTAGTACTTGTAGTAAAGGGAAGATCACTGCAGGTATCACTCCTAACACCCGCTGCGATCCTCCTGTATAATGTATGAATCCGGCGGCCGCTCTCCTATGGTCCCCTGCACGGCCGTATATATACACATATTCCTATTTCTCACAGAGAGCTGTGATTGGCTGGAACCATCTGGCCAATCACAGCTCTGCGGGAAATATGAATATGTGTACATATACGTGAGTGCAGGGGACCATAGAAGAGCAGCCGGCGCATCTATACATTATACAAGAGGATCGCAAGGGACCCCGGCGATCTGTCAATTAGTACAGGTAACTACTACTCCCATCATGGAAGAGTGTGTTCCATGCTGGGAGTAGTAGTACTACCTAAAAAATGTTTTAAAAAAAAGTGAAAAACACGCACACACTACATTTTCATTATTGTCGGCTACATTTTTAGTGCTTTACCCGCTCACATAAATTGATCCCTGTTTAAAAATGAATAAACATTTCATAATAAAAAAGATACATTTCGTTAGATACAATTTTTTTCATCACCACTGTATCTTTTTTATTATGATTTTTTTATGATACCCTGCGAAATTTTAATAAAAAAGGTATCTCCATTATTTATTAGGATCGCTAAAGTCCAAAAAAAGACTAAAAAGATTTACCGAATGTACCCGAATACCGAATGTATCCGAAAAAACAACACGAATACCCGAATACCGAATGTATCCGAAAAATCTAAACCGAAAATATTGCCAAACCGAAATTTTTTTCCAAAACGAAAAAACGAAACGAAATTAAACGAAAATTTTTCTAGTGCACAAGTCTATAGGTATCATAGATCCCTAACTATAATAATATATAGTATATTGTGCCATCATTTTGGTTATAACGTGGTTAGAGAAAGCATATCACAAGACTTCCAACATAGTGCCCGCGTCCCATTCCCAACCAGTGGCGTTGCGACCCGGGTGCGGGGGGTGCGGCCCGCACCGGGTGACACCAACCTAATGGGGTGACACCAACACGCTCCATAGACCCCCCCCCATCTGTGCCCGACCGGCCTCCCTTCCGTCAGCACCCCCGCCCCCCCCCCCCCCGCGCTGTGTGTGCGGTGCGCCCGTCCGTCAGCAACCCCCCTCTTTCTCCTGCACTGTGCGCCCGTCCATCATCACACCCCCCCTCACCTTCACCAGCATTGTGCCCGGCCTCCGCTCCCACGTCTGCGCCGGCCTGACGTCACACCGCATGGCCGCGCAGGAGGACGTCAGTGACGTCACTCGCACGGCGCCCCGTGAGAAGGAGCGCTGCGCTGGATGGGTGAGTGTGTATGTCTGTCTCTCTGTCTGTCTCTATCTATGTTTGTGTGTGTGACTGTGTGTGTGTGTGTGTATGAGACTCTGTGTATGTGTGACTGTGTGACTCTGTGTGTGTGTGTGTGTGTATAAGACTCTGTATGTGTGACTGTGTGACTCTGTGTGTGTGTGTGTGTGTGTTACACACACACACACACACACAGAGTCACACATACACAGAGTCTTATACACACAGTGTGTATAAGACTCTGTGTATGTGTGACTCTGTGTGTGTGTGTGTGTGTGTGTGTGTGACTGTGAGTGTGTGTCTCTCTGACTGTGTGTTTGTGTGTGTGTCTCTCTGTGTTGTATGTGTTTTTTTGTGTGTGTGTGGGGGGGGGGGGGGGGTGGTATAACCAGCAATCTATCGTGGAGAGACTTTGACCCATTGTGGGGAACCTGCGGCCTAATGTGGGGAAACTACTACCAAGTGTGGGGATTCTATGCTACCTTATGTGGGGAATCTGTGCTACCTAATGTGGGGAAATTGCTACCTAATGTGGGGAATCTGTGCTACCTAATGTGGGGAAATTGCTACCTAATGTGGGGAAATTGCTACCTAATGTGGGGTAACTGGTACCTACCTAATGTGGGGGAACTGGTACCAAATGTGGGGAATCTATGCTGCCTAATGTGGGGAATAGATGCTACCTAATGTGGGGAAACTGCGACCTACCTAATGTGGGGGAACTGCTGCCTACCTAATGCTCCCCCCCTGGCAGTAGCACCCCCCCCCCCCCCCAGCAGAACCTCCATCAGCAGATCCTGATGGTGGATGATGGTGGTGCTCCTGCCAGGAGGATGATCCTGCCGATGGATGATGGGGATGATACTGCCAGGGGGATGGCTAGTAGCACCCTCATCATCCTCCAGCAACACCCCCCCGAGTAGTAGCACCCCCATCATCCACTAGCAACACCACCAATACCCCCCTCCCGTCGTAATCGCATCAGTTAACGGATGTTGAGGGGTGTTACTGCGGTTCTGGTATTATATTCAGAGGGTGCACTGTATGGCAACGTTATATTCAGAGGGCGCAGTTTATTGTAGTATTATATTCAGAGGGCGCAGTTTGTGGTAGTATTATTAGAGATGAGCGAACTTACAGTAAATTCGATTCGTCACAAACTTCTCGGCTCGGCAGTTGATGACTTATCCTGCGTAAATTAGTTCAGCCTTCAGGTACTCCGGTGGGCTGGAAAAGGTGGATACATTCCTAGGAAAGAGTCTCCTAGGACTGTATCCACCTTTTCCAGCCCACGGGAGCACCTGAAAGCTGAACTAATTTATGCAGGAAAAGTTATCAACTGCCGAGCAGAGAAGTTTGTGACGAGTTGAATTTACTGTAGTTTGCTCATCTCTAAGTATTATATTCAGAGGGCGCAGTGGGTGGTAGTATTATATTCAGAGGGTACAGTATGTGGCGGTATTATATTCAGGGGTACAGTATGTGGCAGATTTATATTCAGGGGTACAGTATGTGGCAGATTTATATTCAGAGGGTACAGTATGTGGCAGATTTATATTCAGAGGGTACAGTATGTGGCAGATTTATATTCAGAGGGTATAGTATGTGGCAGATTTATATTCAGAGGGCGCAGTTTGTGGTAGTATTATATTCAGAGGGTACAGTATGTGGTAGTATTATATTCAGTGGGTACAGTGTGTGGCGGTATTATATTCAGGGGTACAGTATGTGGCAGATTTATACTCAGAGGGTACAGTATGTGTTGGTATTATATTCAGAATGTACAGTGTGTGGTAGTATTATATTCAGTGGGTATGGTGTATGGAAGGTTTATAATCAAAGAGTATAGTGTATAGTAGTATTCTATTTAGAGGATACAGTGTCTGGCAGGTTTATAATAATAATTGTTTTCATATAGAGGATGAGAATGCGCTGTCATAGTGAGGAGACGTCTGGGCGTCACATTCTGCAGAGAGAAGTTTTAGCTGGATCAATCCTGGCGGTATGTACCATCTGAATTAGATAAGGGAAGACTATAGAGAAGACGTCACCTGTAGTCACTGATATCATTATGTATTCTCCTCACTATAGAAAAGACGTCACCTGTAGTCACTGATATCATTGTGTATTCTCCTCACTATAGAGAAGACGTCACCTGTAGTCACTGATATCATTGTGTATTCTCCTCACTATAGAGAAGACGTCACCTGTAGTCACTGATATCATTATGTATTCTCCTCACTATAGAAAAGACGTCACCTGTAGTCACTGATATCATTGTGTATTCTCCTCACTATAGATAAGACGTCACCTGTAATCACTGATATCATTGTACATTCTCCTCACTATAGAGAAGACGTCACCTGTAGTCACTAATATCATTGTGTATTCTCCTCACTATAGAAAAGACGTCACCTGTAGTCACTCATATCATTGTGTATTCTCCTCACTATAGAGAAGACGTCACCTGTAGTCACTGATATCATTGGGTATTCTCCTCACTATAGAGAAGATGTCACCTGTAGTCACTGATATCATTGTACATTCTCCTCTCTACATCAGAACTGTAGTCACTTGTCAGTTCTACAGTTAGGTCAGTTAAACTACAACTCCCAGCATTACCTCACCACTGCTCAAAGGGGTACTCTACTGGAAAACATTTTTTTAATCAGCTGGTGCTACAAAGTTAAACAGATTTGTAAATTACTTCTATTTAAAAATCTTAATCCTTCCAGTACTTATTAGCTGCTGTATAAGCGATTCACAGGAAGTTATTTTCCTTTTTAATTTATTTTCTGTCTGACCACAGTGCTCTGTGCTGACACCTCTGTCCATGTCAAGAACTGTCCATAGTAGGAGCAAATCCCCATAGCAAACCTATCCTGCTCTGGACAGTTCCTGACATGGACAGAGGTGTCAGCAAATAGCACTGTGGTCAGACTGGAAAGAACTACACAACTTCCTGTGGAGCATACACCAGCTTATAAGTACTGTAAGTATTAAGATTTTAAATAGAAGTAATTTAAAAATCTGTTTAACTTTCTGGCACCAGTTGATATAAAAGTAAATGTTTTCCAGTGGAGTACCCCTTTAAGTAATTCTGGGAGCTGTATATTTCAATGGTGAAAACTTCTTTAACACTTTCCCATTCTGTGGCAACTGGTATATCTGATTGTTATACTGGAATTTCTCACAATGCGCTACAACAGTGGTGTCCGTCACAACAGGCTAAAAACTTACTGGGGGGGGGGGGGTAGGTATGGGGGTGACACCATTTTCTACCGCACCGGGTGACACCAACCCTAGCAACGCCACTGTTCCCAACACAACACCCAGAGTACGACTACCTCAAATACTGTTTCCAGGTTATAGGAAATTGCTCTGTGCACTACCTACGGCATGGAAAACACTTCTGGGTCCATAACTTATCTTCTTGTCATGCACATTAGCCAAATCATGGTGTCCTGATATGATATCTGTAGATCAGATTAGTTTTTTTTACAAGATCAAAGTGGAAATAGCATTGTCTGCTACTAGAGATGATCAAATTTACAGTACGAATCACAAAATCTGAATCTTAGCAGTGGTGGTCGATTTGTTTTGTCTAAATAATTTAGTCTCAATTTCCAAGTGCCCCAGTTCCCCTGTATGGCTTTTCAAGGGAATCTTGGAACTTGGAAGATTGAACTATTTCTTCTAGGGAAAAAAAATGTGATCACCAATACTTGAGAATTAGACAGTTTATATTGTAAATGTGCCCATCTCTATCTACTATACTAACCTAAACTTAATTTATTTGTTTTCTTTCATAAACTGGTCAGACAGTATTAAGGGCACTCTTTTGGATTCCATCTGACAAATGAACCCAATTTGTCTTGTACACTAGGAACTTTTCCAATACATATACCAAATATAAGGAAAAAAGTGTACCCAGTCTAAGATGTGTTCCTCATCTTAGGCTGTGATACGTTCCTCATCTTAGGCTGCGTTAAATGTACAAGGCCAAATAGCTCTCATCAATATGTAACAAAATGACAAATGTATTTTTTAACCCCCCATCCCCTTTACATTCTGTCCAGAGCTTACTGCTTGTGCCTGATCCATCTATACCTACCCCCAAGTACAAAGAAAGTCCCTGAAATCTTAACATTAATATTATAGTCTATTATAACATGTGCCGAGGTTTTCAATGTTCAAGCTTTATTTTAAGTGTGAAATCCAGAGGTATCTATTATACGCAAGACATCGTGTTGTGAATATGCAACTGCTTGAGCTGATTCCCTTTGTATTGAGGATTTAAAGCAAACCACAGAGATCTCCTTTGAGGTGTATATAATATTAATCTGTAAAAATAACAGTGACATTTATGAGCAGACACAAAAATACCAGTTCACACCGGGGTCATCCCACAGCTTTCTGTGCCAAGATAAAAATCCCTTCCATTCAATATAAAATCCTTCTATTGTCCTGCTGATGATCGCATCCTGTTTTTCCAATTGGTCACACCAGCTACAACAGGTTTAATATGCAGATGTGCAGTAGAGCGGTATAAGCGTGGTGTCCTTGGCCATACCAAGTTTTGATGAAAACATATGAGATGATTAATGCCTTCTACAATTATCTTTAATTGAACAGACATGAAAGGGGGTATTTTGTCAGCCCAGATAAGCCTATTGCACGGCCATTATCAGAGCCTTCAGTCCTCGGTTGAATAAAACTATTATTGCTCCTTTTCTACAGCCGGTGTAATGTGCCACTGCAGGTCTGAGAGAAATATAAGTGACTCTTTGAAAAATAGCTACAATAATCCCTTTAGTGCTAGCATAAGAGAAATAAGGTTGGCTATTTAAGTCATAATTGACTGTGACACCAAGTTTGCATTTGTATTAAGTAATTCTACTTTATTTTCATGTATTCCAATAATAATAAAGAAAGTTCCCGGTGTGATCCAATGAGCATTAAAATGAAATAGGTACTTTTAAAAAAAAGTACTGTAGTTGGAATTAACAATGTAATACCGGACAGCACTTCTATTAGGGGGCTGCTTCCAGTCATGACATGTTTTAATATCATAGAGAATCAGCCAAGCATGTAATACAGTCCACATTTCCCATATGCTACTGTATTACCATGGACAATTTAATATTGCCAAGTTAAATTGGAAGTAACTGAAAAAGACTTTGCATAAATGTCTTCATTTGTATTTTTTCAGTTCTTTTTACACTTATTATTGCTATCCTTACATGTAAAGCACCTGCGTAGGGTGATCTAAATGCCGAACAGAACATCAGATGGTCCTGAATTCCAGGTAACTTGATTTGCAACAAACCTTGTGCCATGCCATATTAGCCATAAAAATATTCATTAGATATGGGATATGTGTCTGATAGCTGGGGGTCCGACCACCAGAACACCCAATGATCTCCAGAAAGGAGCCCAAATCTCCCTGTGCACTGATTGTCTCCTTCAGGCATTCTCTATGGTAACACCAGTGACAGCCGAGTACAGCACTGAGGGAACGTACCCATCCTGTTCTTTGCACAGGCAGATTCAGGCACAGGGGGGTCCCAGCAGGGTTTAGCTGTTAAACACTAGATAACTCCTTTAAAGTGTACCTCTTATCAACAAAAACTTTTTATTTAACATAGATAATACCATTATATGTATATTTGTAATATACATTAGTCTAAAACTATGTATATTTTTGTCTATCCAGCAATTGCCTGTGTGTCTCCATGAGGAGTCCAAATACAGGAAGTGAGGGTGGACAAGCAGGGCTCTTAGCAGTGAGGCTCTGTGTCATGCCCAATGCTCACACATCAGGATGATTGACAAGCTAAGAGCCTGCACAGAGCCCTGCTTATCCTGTCCTCACTTCCTGTATTTCGACTCCTCCCAGGAAACAGCTGCAGGGACAGCACCTTTTCACCCATAAATATACACATTTTTTAACCAATGTATATTACAATGATACATATAATTGCATCATCTACATTATATGAAAAGTTTTTGTTGACGACAGGTATACTTTAATGTAATGTCAGTCCTATCATGGGGCCATACCCGTTATATATATACACACAACATATACAGTTAAGAACTCCCTATTCTAGTTCTTAGACAGTTATAACTTAGACTACACAGTCTAAAAGTCGATCAGATTAGTAACAGTGTCCAGGCTGTTTGAAAATGTAGTCTAAGATTTAGACCACTTTTAAATTGGAATTGTTATTCAAAAATGTTGGCCAAGTTGCATTTTGTGGGCGGTTAACATGGTGCCAAACTCTATTTATTTGTCTAATTTTGTTCTAAAAATATCTGTGCCAGTGTCAGTTTTTTGGCATTTAACAGTAGTGTTGAGAATGAATATTCCTAATGCTAATTTTTATCGCGAGTATCGGCACTTTGCGATTTGGCAAATATTTAGTATATAGTGCTATATATTTGTAATGACGAATATTAATTTTTTTTTTTCACATGCAAATTTTTATGTAAATTGAATGTGAATTTTCCATGCAAATGTACATTTTTTTTCACATGCAAATTTTTATGCACATTTTCCATGGAAATTTTTGTATGAAAAAAGTTAATGAACATAGTGAACATGCAAATTTTGCAAACATAGGACGAATAATCGTCAATATATTTGTAAAATATTGTGAATTTGAATATGGCCCCTGCTGCTTATCACTATGTATCTGCACCAAAATCCCCCCATAGAGATAAGCCCTCAGCACAGGTTAGAAAAGAAAGATGTGATCTGATTGGTCACTGCGTTCAACTGTCCTCTTTTCGCCTGTAGTGTTTCTTATACTTTTTTAAAGAAGTGAACAGATATCCAGACTAACCTTTAATTTCTTAATATATGTATGAAAGTCATCCTGCAAACTGACTTGTCTGATGGAAAAAATTGAGAAAGCTAGTATTACATTTTTCACCTCAGAAGCTGGTATTCTGTAAATATGAAAACTTCAAAGGCAGAAGTTTAAAACCTAGTGATGTACAATGCATTCGGAAATTCTTCAGACACTTTTACTTTTCTGGCATTTTGTTATGTTGCGAGCTTGTGTTAAAATAAAAAGAAGTTATTCCCATCATTCTGCATTTAATGCAACAAAGAATGCTAGAAATCTTTGCTAATTTATTGAAAAGGAAAACTAAAATACTGCATTAACCTCTTCAGGACACAGGGCGTATGGATACGTCCTGCATTCCGAGTCCTTAAGGACCGAGGGCGTATCCATACGCCCGTGGGAAATCTGGTCCCCACCGCTAGCCGGTTGGGGACCGGAGCCGGATGCCTGCTGAAATCGTTCAGCAGGCATTGCAGCATATCACCCAGGGAGGTCATTATGTCCCCCCATGTCGGCAATGGACAATTCAGCCCAGCGATCTGCGGCAATTCCGGGTCAATCCGGTCTCCAGTGACCCGATGACCCGGAGTTACTGGCTGATCGGGGCCATCTCTGACGGCCCCGAACAGCCATAGCCAGCAGGAGTGAGATGGCACTGGTGCCACCTCATGATCGCCCTGATTCGTCGGCCGGTTTACCGGCCTACCAATCAGGGCACCTGCTGCGGGTGTCACTCCCGCCACCCGCTCCGCCCCTCTTCCGGAGGACGTGAGCGGGTGGGGGAAGAAGACCCCGAGAGCTGGGGACCCCGATCCCCGGCGTCCCTGTTGGCGGCGGAGGGACTGACCTGAAGCGGCGGCTCAGAGCTGAGTGACAGCCTCCTGCTGTCGCTTAGCAACAGCTCCCAGCATGCAAAAAGGGCATGCTGGGAGCTGTAGTTATGCAACAGCAGGAGGCAGACAACCACAACTCCCAGCATTCCCTTATGGGCATGCTGGGACTTATAGTTTTGCAACAGCTGGAGGCACATTTTTGCTATGGAAAAGTGTACCTTCAGCTGTTGTATAACTACAACTCTCAGCTTGCACAAACAGCTAAAGTGCATGCTGGGAGTTGTAGTGGTGCATCTGCTGGTTGCATAACTACAACTCCCAGTATGCCCGTTGGCTGTCGGTGACTGCTGAGAGTTGTAGTTTTGCAACAGCTGAAGGCAAACTGGTTGTGAAACTCAGAGTTTTTTCTTAACCTAACTCAGTGTTTCACGACCGGTGTGCCTCCAGCTGTTGCAAACTACAACTCTTAGCAGTCACCGTATACCATGCACCGTACATGCTGGGAGTTTTGCAACAGCTGGATGTTCCCCCCCCCCCAATGTGAATGTACAGGGTACACTCACATGGGCGCAGGTTTACAGTAAGTATCCGGCTGCAAGTTTGAGCTGCGGCAAAGTTTCTGCTACAGCTCAAACTGCCAGCGAGAAACTACTGTGAACCCCCGCCCGTGCGACTGTACCCTAAAAACACTACACTACACTTACACAAAATAAAATAAAAAGTAAAAAACACTACATATACACATACCCCTACACAGCCCCCCTCCTCTCCCCAATAAAAATGAAAAACTTCTGGTACACCACTGTTTCCAAAACGGAGCCTCCAGCTGTTGCAAAACAACTACTCCCAGTATTACCAGACAGCCACTGACTGTCCAGGCATGCTGGGAGTTTTGCAACAGTTGGAGGCACCCTGTTTGGGAATCACTGGCGTAGAATTCCCCTATGTCCACCCCTATGCAAGTCCCTAACTTAGGCCTCAAATGCGCATGGCGCTCTCACTTTGGAGCCCTGTCGTATTTCAAGGCAACAGTTTAGGGTTACATATGGGGTATCGCCGTACTCGGGAGAAATTGTGTTACAAATTTTGGAGGCTATTTTCTGCTTTTACCCTTTTTAAAAATGTAAAATTTTTGGGAAAACAAGCATTTTAGGTAAAAAAAAAAAAAAAGTCGTGAAACACCTGTGGGGTATAAAGGTTCACTTAACCCCTTGTTATATTCCCCGAGGGGTCTAGTTTCCAAAATAGTATGTCATGTGTTTTTTTTTTTTTTTTGCTGTCCTGGCACCATAGGGGCTTCCTAAATGCAGCATGCCCCCAGAGCAAAATTTGCTTCCAAAAAGCCAAATGTGACTACTCCTCTTCTGAGACCTGTACTGCGCCAGCAGAGTACTTTTCACCCCCATATTGGGTGTTTTCTGAATCGGGAGACATTGGTCTTCAAATTGTGCAGGGTATTTTCTGCTATTACCCTTTTTAAAAATATAAAATATTTGGGAAAACAAGCATTTTAGGTAAAAATTATTATTTTTTTTTACATTGGCAAAAGTCATGAAACACCTGTGGGGTATTAAGGCTCACTTTATCCCATGTTACATTCCCCGAGGGGTCTAGTTTCCAAAATGGTATGCCATATGTTTTTTTTTGCTGTTCTGGCACCCTAGGGGCTTCCTAAAGGGGACATGCCCCCCAAAAGCCATTTCAGAAAAATGTTCTCTCCAAAATCCCCTTGTCGCTCCTTCCCTTCTGAGCCCTCTATTGTGCCCGCCGAACACTTTACATAGACATATGAGGTATGTGTTTACTCGAGAGAAATTGGGCTACAAATACAAGTAAAAATCCTTCCCTTTCCTGCTATTCCTGTGAAACACCTAAAGGGTTAAAACACTGACTGAATGTCATTTTGTTTTAACCCTAACACAAGCTAGAGGGCACTGCTGTGGAGAAAGACCAATGCCAAGTCAATAGCCCCAGATCAACTTGTTTCTTGAATATTTAAGTATAGCAGCACTTGAAAAGAGGAATAAAGCTATGGATGGCACCTGCAGAGTGGTTAATCTGATCAGATAACCTGCAGGTGTATTTCAAATCACCAAAAGAAATAAGCTCTGCAATGATATTTCACTCCTGCAATACTACACATTCCCCCATAGTACAAAACTACACACGGTATGTACCCAACCTCTATGGCAGATGCTGGAGAGGATGTGGAGAAAGAGGAACTCAATCCCATATATTCGCAGTTCGCAATGTCCTTTTCCAGCTCTACAAATTTGTCTCCATGTTGGTTTAAAAATTTACGAAGAATAATCAATCTGGTGATCCTCCTTATAGATAAGTGGCCTCTTATATTTCATATGATACTCTTGCATGTCTTAGTTACTGCTACATTATTAACTGTTCAATAATGGAAGTCATGATACCTAATGTACAGTCCCGTATTGACGCATAAAACAAAAACAATTGCATAGTTAGTACTGTCCATCAAGTTTAACCAAGGAGGTGAAGGGCAGAGGTATGGGTGAATGAAATGGAGGGGACGCTATCTTTCTGCATATGCATTAATGTTATTTTGTTCTAGGAATGTATTTAACCCTGTTTTGAAGCCAGAAAAAAATAGCCTATTTGGAAAAACTTCTCTAAAGAGGACCAATTGTAAAATCAAATATATTTTATTGATAAGCAATATAAATACACATAAAGGATGTTAAAAAGTGGTGGAGACCAGGCAAGTGGGGTAACAAGAGCAAATGCTGGTCCAGTGCGAAACAAATGAAAGCACCAGTATGTTTGCGATGACCAATGGTGTCATTATATAAGGTACACATGTGCATAAAAATGCATAGTAAAACGATACACCAAGGTAATTATCACAACTGTAAGTGCACGCTACATACATGTGCACATAGTGTAATATGAATGTACATATATATATATATATATATATATATATATATATATATATATATCACACACTTATGTATGCACCTGTGTAAAAAAATATATGTTATATGATTTAATTGTGTTAAAAGAATATGGAAAGGGGTTCATGGTGAATACAAGATATTAACTCAGATGCAAGTAAAAATACATCAATCAAAGTTGTAAGCAAAAATGCAGACTATAAATAAATAATAAATCACATTTAAATAAAAGTGCATGTGCAGAAGTGCGAATAATTTTTTTTTTAAAACAGTGCAGTGAATTAATAGTTTTGGGGCCCCCCCACATGGTGATGATGAGTGACAAATAAAAAACATACATAAAAACATGATAGAGAATTCATTAGGTAAATATCCTCATTAATAAAATATTGAGATTGCTGATGATAAGGCCATAATGAAGAAAAAGCAGGTACGCTCATGGATAAGTCATGTTCAAATGACTCGCCAAATGTGCAGGACAGAAGGATGAGGGAACCTATGAAAATAATAATGCTAAACAGAAAATAAGCAGCAAGGAATGTGATAAATAAAATACTGTAGAATAGCAATATTATCAAAACCAAGTGCGTCATCCACCAAATGGAAATTATATGGAATAAAAAGGAATGGAAATAAGGATAATGACAGATATGGAAAAATAAAGAAAAACTAATAATAAATAAATGGATGATGATACTAGGGGCCTGAACCAAAAAAGGGTATATTCAGTTTGTGAACCTGTTGCATTAAATAAAAATGGGCTGATAGATAAAGATAGCTCAAGAATAATGTAAGTTGTGGGAACATAAAGGTAAGTAATCCAAGGCTGGTGAGTATTGACCATAAAGTGAGATGTCTATATGAGGTTGACCTGGAGGGGGCCATTAATAGAAGGTAGGGAACAAAGGGGGGAAGGTGGGGAAGCACTATGGGGAAATTAGGAAATGAAAAATGAATTAAAAAAATATGAATAAATTGAACAAAAAGAGCTATTTACTTACCCATAGGCAGATGGAAGAGATCCCAGGGATAATGGTTTACAGAAACGGTACAAAACTGTTGTATTTGTTCAAATCTCGTGGGGCTCTCGCATGTAATTTTTCAATCCACATTGTCTCCAATCACCACCTTGACTTCCAAAATACACCCGGTCTATGCTGTGTGTTCCTGTAAAGATGAAGGGTCACAATTGTGAGACGCTTTGAAATGTCTCGGCAAGGTCTTGAGTGTACCAACATCAACCACATCTTTCGCTGCTGCTATGTCAAAAACATGCTCCCGCACTCTTCTGCGGAATTCACGTGTGGTAAGGCCCCCATAGATTCTTCCACATGGGCATGTGTAGCCACATAAACAATTCCTTTAGTAGCACAGCCAATGTGGTGTGTAATGCGGTACTCCCTTCTGCCATCAGAGTCAGTGAAGGTATCTGTTTTTACAATGTTTTTGCAAGCCACACAGTGGCACATTTAAACCAAATGCCTGATTGGGGTTAACCCCCCCTATGGTAAGTATGTACCAACAAGTCCTTTAGGTCTGTTTTGAAGCCCTCAACTGTTCATGCTGGGACCAGTTCCTGAGACAGACTGTTCCATAAATTCACAGTTCTTATGGTAAAAAAAAGGATCGTCGCTCCTGGAAATTAAACCTTTTTTCTCCTTCAGGAATAAAAAGGGAGAGCACGTACACAGCGAACCGCCAGAGGTAGAGGTAGACACAAAACAAAATAAGTCCAATGATGGGGCTAAGATAGGACAACATGGGAAGCAAGAGAACTATTGAATGAGCAGCAAAACAAACAGACTGATATATCAGGCAGGCAATATCGAGATTCAGGGTCAATGAAGACCCAGGTGCCTCCCACACGCCTTCATATTCAGGCGCAGGACTGGAAATTGTAGAGTGAAGGACCTTACATAGTGTTCAATGGTACCTCTAGGGCATGTTCACACATCGATAACTTGCAGTGGGTTTCCCACTGCAGGAGATCTGCAGCGAGTTTAACTACCATTTACTTCAGTGGGTCTACTGACAATCTGATAATCTGCTGCTACTACGGATACCTTTTTAAGTGAATGGTTTATCAACATGTGAATGTACCCTAATGGGTACCATATATACTTGTGTATTAGGTGAGTTTTTCAGCACATTTGTTATACTGATAAAGTCCCTCTCGGTTTATACTTGAGTAAGGCGGCATCGCCGCCAGGCTGCTATGCGCCAGCGGTGGTGAGACACAGCAACAGATCTGGTGATCGGGTAGGTCCATAAACACCCCCCCAGTTACTTGCTCATCCACTCCATGCATTGTGCAGGGCCCTTTAACATTGCTGGGCCCGCTGGCACGCAGCAAGCACGTCTGTTACAAGGGAGGAAGACGTCAGTGACGTCACAAGCCCCTCCGGAGAGCAGTGCGGCTCCATGCTCCCGCAGCCACCACCCAGTTCCATTTTATGAGTAAGAAGGTGACAAGCCTTCTGAAAATGTTTGATTTAATATTTAAAAATATTTATAGGGTACAACATGAGTTTTATGTTTGGGCCAGCTGCATAGACTGTAACAGGGCATGCTGGGTGTTGTAGTTAGTAACTGCAACGCCCAGCATGCCCTGATACAGCCTATAGCTCTGCAGGTGACCCAAAACTACAACTCCCGTAATGTTGCACCATGACCTATTCTGTAATACAATTTAGTGCAACATGCTGGGAGTTGTAGTTTTGAGTCAGCTGCAGAACCATAGGCTGTATCAGGGCATGCTGGGTGTTGCAGTTAGTAACTACAATGCCCAGCATGTCTATGGCTGCATTTCTCACCCTCGGCTTATACTCGAGTCAATACGTTTTTCACAGTTTTTGTGGTAAAATTAGGTGCCTCGGCAGTGGCGTAGCTATAGAGTTCGCAAAGGTCGCCACTGAGACCAGGCCCCATAGCACAGGGGGCCCGCAGGTACAGCCCAACCTGCAGCGCCCTGTGCTTGCCTCAACACCCCCTCCCCAAGCGCTAAACTCAACACCCCCTCCCCCAGCACTAGCCTCCATGCACATAAGCCCTCTCCCCCCCCCCCCAGCACTCCGAGCACACTCTGGTACACAAGCAGGCTCCTAATGCCTGCAGCAATGGACACGCAGTGGCACTGCGCTCCCTTCTTGTGAGTGCAGCGCTTCCTCCACCTGGACCCGGACACCAGCAGCAGTCCTTGGTGCGTATCTAAATGGCGGCCGCAGGTAAGGAGGTAGTGGAGCAGGGGGAGGGTTTGGTTGGGGGAGACTTGGGGGGTTCCGGAGGAGCGTGGGGTTCATGAGATTTGGGGTCCGGGATGGGGTGTTATGGGATATGAATTCTGGGGTCCAGAGGAGGAGAGGGGTATTGCACTATGGCTGGCTTTTTGAGATTTGGGGTCCGGAGGAGTGGGGGGGGGGGGTGATAGGAGATTTGGGGTCCAGAGCAGTGTGTGTGTGGGGGGGTGATATGAGATTTGGGGTCCAGAGGAGGGAGTTGGGGGGGATGATATGCGATTTGTGGTCCAGAGGAGTGGGGGGGGGGGTGATATGAGATTTGGGGTCCAGAGGAGGGGGGATGATATGAGATTTGGGGTCCAGAGGAGTGGGGGTGTGATATGAGATTTGGGGTCTAGAGGAGGGGGGGTGATATGAGATTTTGGATCCAGAGGAGGGGGGGGTGGATGATATGAGATTTGGGGTCCAGAGGAGGGGTGGGGGGGGGGCTTGGGGTCTGGAGGCATCGTGTGTATGAATGATGTGTGTGTATGTACTGTATGTATGATGTATGAATGATGTGTGTGTATGAATGATAGATGTTGTGTAAGCAAGATGTATGTATTTATGTATAATGTGTTTAAGCTAGAAGGATAAATGTATGATGTGGGGACATGTATTATGTGGGGGATCTGGAGGCGGCGGGTATATGTATGATATGTGTTTATATATGATGTATGTGTATGTATGATGGTATGTATTATGCATGTGTGGGGGGGTCCAGAGGCGGCGTGTGTATGAATGATGTTTGTGTATGTACTGTATGTATGATGTATGAATGATGTGTGTGTATAAATGATAGATGTGTGTAAGCAAAATGTATATGTATGATGTGTGGAGATGTGTGTAAGCTAGAAGGATGTATGTATGATGTGTGGATCTGGAGGTGGCGGGTGTATGTATGATGTATGTGTATTTATGTATTATGCATGTGTTTGGGGGGGGTTTGGAGGTGGCGTGTGTATGAATGATGTGTGTATGTACTGTATGCATGATGTATGTATGAATAATGTGTGTGTGTGATAGATGTGTGTAAGCAAGATGTATGTATGTATGTATGTATGTATGATGTGTGGGAGAGTACAGCGCATAGCATGGTTATTTTTGAGGGTTTATATTCAGGGGCACAGTGTGTGGCAGTATTATATTCAGGGGCACAGTGTGGCAGGATTATATTCAGAGGGTATGGTGTGTGGTAGTATTATATTCATAGAGTACAGTGTGTGGCAGGATTATATTAAGGGGTACAGTGTGAGGCAGGATTATATTCAGTGGGTACAGTGTGTGGCAGTATTATATTCAGGGGCACAGTGTGGCAGGATTATATTCAGAGGGTATGGTAGTATTATATTCATAGAGTACAGTGTGTGGCAGGATTATATTCATAGAGTACAGAATGTGGCAGTATTATATTCAGAGAGCAGAGGATTATATTCAGGGGGGAACAGTAGGTGGCAGTAATATATTCAGGGGGAACAGTAGGTGGCAGAATTATATTCAGGGGGTACAGTAGGTGGCAGTATTATATTCAGGGGGTACAGTGGGTGGAAGTATTATATGCATAAGGTACAGTGGGTGGAAGTATTATATGCAGGAGGTACAGTGGAAGGTAGTTTTATATTTAGGGGGTGCAGTGGGTGGCAGTATTATATGCAGGAGGTACAGTGGGTGGAAGTATTATATGCAGGAAGCACAGTGGATGGTACTTTTATATTCAGGGGGTGCAGTGGGTGGCAGTATTATGTTCAAGGGGTACAGTGGATGGTAGTTTTATATTCAGAGGGTGCAGTGGGTGGCAGTTTTATGTTCAAGGGGTACAGTGGATGGTAGTTTTATGTTCAGGAGATAAAGTGGATGGCAATATTATATTCAGGGGGTACAGTATTTAGCAGAATAATAATGATTATTGTCTTCATACAGAGGATGAGTATCTACTAACAAAGTGAGGAACCAATGATGCTCGGGCATCAGACTCTGCAGAGAAGATGGAGCTAGAAGACGTCCTGAGTGACGTCTGGACCAGATGGAGAAGAAAAGAAAAGACAACAGAGAAGATGTCACTCAGGTCATTCATATCATTGTGTTTTCTCCTGACTGTCCTATCAGAGCTGGAATCACTTGTAAATTCGGCAGTGATGATGGGTGATGCTGTACCCTAATCTATGGCTCTCCAGCTGTTGGAAAACTCCCATAATGCCTGAGGCTCTCCAGACATGATGGGAGTTATAGCTTTACAAAATCTGATTGGTGATTGGGTGATTGGTGGGGGTCCCAGCAGTTGGACCCCCACCAGAAAAATGGGGTGCTGATTCTACAATGCTTGTTTTGTCTGTCTGCCCCTGCCTGTCAGTAAATTATTTAGTGGTGTATTCTCCTGACTGTGTCCCATCAGTGCTGTGTTCACTGATATCTTTGTGCGGCCGAGTAAGGGGTCGTCCGGGATTGGGGAAGCGGGTCGTCAAGTGGTAGGGGGGCCCAGGGCAATTTTTCACACCGGGGCCCTGTGGTTTGTAGCTAAGCCCCTATGCCTCGGCTTAGTTAGATCAGCTTATACTTGAGTATATAATGAAAGTACATTCTATATAAGTCTATATAGTATGTCTATATGTTAAATGTTAACCCCTTAAACACACGTTTTTTTCATTTTTGCACTTTAGTTTTTTCCTCCTTACTTTGTAAAAATCATAGCACTTTCAATTTCCCCTCTACAGACCTATATGAGGGCTTGTTTTTTTTGCGCCACCAATTTTAATTTGTAATTACATCAACCATTTCACTACAAAATCCACGGTAAACCAGAAAAAAAAATGTGTTGGGCAAAACTGGAAAAAAAATGCCATTTTGTAAGTTTTGGGGGCTTCCGATTCTACGTAGTGCATTTTTTTCAGTAAAAAAAAGAGACCTTAACTTTATTCTGTAGGCCCATGTGATTAAATTGATCAACTTACAGTGGGGCAAAAAAGTATTTCATCAGCCACCAATTGTGCAAGTTCTCCCACTTAAAAAGATGAGAGAGGCCTGTAGTTTTCATCATAGCAATACCTCTATGAGAGACATAATGAGAAAAAAAAATCCATAAAATGACATTGTCTGATTTGTAAAGAATTTATTTGCATATTAGAGTGGAAAATAAGTATTTGGTCAATAACAAAAGTTCATCTCAGTACTTTGTTATATACCCTTTGTTGGCAATGACAGAGGTCAAACATTTTCTGTAAGTCTTTACAAGGTTTTAACACACTGTTGCTGGTATTTTGGCCCATTCCTCCGTGCAGATCTCCTCTAAAGAAGTGATGTTTTGGGGTTGTTGCTGGGAAACACCGAATTTCAACTCCTTCCAAAGGTTTCCTTTGTGGTTTAGATCTGGAGACTGGCTAAGCCACTCCAGGACCTTGAAATGCTTGAAACAAAGCCACTCCTTCATTGCCTGGGCGGTGTGTTTGGGATCATTGTCATGCTGAAAGCCACTTTTCATCTTCAATGCCCTTGTTGATGGAAGGAGGTTTTCACTCAAAATCTCACGATACATGGCCCCATTCATTCTTTCCTTTACACGGATCAGTCGCCCTGGTGACTTTGCAGAAAAACATCCCCAAAGTATGATGTTTCCTCCCCCATGTTTCACAGTAGGTATGGTGTTGTTTAGATGCAACTCAGCATTCTTTCTCCTCCAAACACGACGAGTTGAGGTTTTTACCAAAAAGTTCTACTTTGGTTTCATCTGACCATGTGACATTCTCCCAATCCTCTTCTGGATCATCTAAATACTCTCTAGCAAACTTCAGATGGGCTTGGACATGTACTGGCTTAAGCAGGGGGACATGTCTGTCACTGTATGATTTGAGTCCCTGACGGCATAGTGTGTTACGGATGGCAGCCTATGTGACTTTGGTCTCAGCTCTCTGCAGGTCATTCACTAGGTCCCCCATGTGGTTTTGGGATTTTTGCTCACTGTCATTGTGATCATTTTGACACCTGGGGTGAGATCTTGCATGGGGCCCAGATCGAGGGAGATTATCAGTGGTCTTGTATGTCTTCCATTTTCTAATAACTGCTCCCACAGATGATTTCTTCACACCAAGCTGATTGCCTATTGCAGATTCAGTCTTCCCAGCCTGGTGCAGGTCTACAATTTTGTTTCTGGTGTCCTTCGACAGCTCATTAATCTTGGCCATAGTGGAGTTTGGAGTGTGACTGTTTGAGGTTGCGGACAGGTGTCTTTTATACTGATAACAAGTTCAAACAGGTGCCATTAATACAGGTCACGAGTGGAGGACAGAGGAGGCTCTTAAAGAAGAAGTTATAGGTGTGTGAGAGCCAGAAATCTTGCTTGTTTATAGGTGACCAAATACTTATTTTCCACCATGATTTGCAAACAAATTCTTTAAAAATCAGACAATGTGATTTCATGGATTTTTTTTCTCATTATGTCTCTCATAGTTGAGGTATACCTATGAGGAAAACTACAGGCCTCTCTCATCTTTTTAAGTAGGAGAATTTGCACAATTGGTGGCTGACTAAATACTTTTTTTGCCCCACTGTATATAGGATTGATTTTGTTTTACTTCTGATAAAAAAATAATAACTTTTAGCACCAAAATTAGTAAGTTTAACCTCTTCCCGCAGAATCACGTCAATTGACGGCGGATTGAGCAGGTCCCTTGCGCATTCCGCCATCAATTGACGTAATTCAGTTAACCCGGTGATGCGCTGCATCGCACGGGTTAACTGGCAGAAGTCCCACTGTTTCCAGCAGGGGACAACTTCTGCAACACCCCCCATGACCATCTGTCGATGGTCCTGGTCAGCAATCACTGTGATTGGTCCCTGTGGACCAATCACAGTGAATAAGCTGACTGGGGGGTAAAGTTCACTTCCCCTGCTCTGCCCGCCGCTAGAAGTCCGAGCAGAGCAGGGGTAGATGACGCCGACAGCTGCGGCGGGGACTGCGGCACTTACCGGCGTTTTTCAAGTACCGGCGCGGCAGTGGGGAACGGCGGCAGTCTCTCAGCTGGAGGCACACGGTTGGCGGCAGCGGCGGGTAAGTGGAGGAGGCGGCGGTGGCATCTGCATCAGAGGCAGCAGTGAAGCTCTTTGGCTGTCTGGACATGCTGGGAGTTGTAGTTTTGCAACATCTGGAGGGCCGCAGTTTGGAGTCCACTGTGCAGTGGTCTCCAATCTGTGCTCTTCCAGATGTTGCAAAACTACAACTCTCAGCATGCCCAGACAGTCCAGGCATGCTGGGAGTTGTAGTTCTGTAGCATTTGGCCCTTCAGATGTTGCCGAACTAAAACTCCCAACATGCCTGGGCATGCTGGGAGTTGTAGTTTTGCAACATCTGGAAGAGCACAGATTGGAGACCACTGCACAGTGGACTCCAAACTGCGGCCCTCCAGGTGTTGCAAAACTAACAACTGGAGGCACACTGGTTGGGAAACATTGTCTGTTTCCTAACTCAGTGTTTCCCATCCCGTGTGCCTCCTGCTGTTGCAAAACTATACCTCCCAGCATGCACTGACAGACCATACATGCTGGGAGTTGTAGTTTAGCAACAGCTGGAGGTGCACGGGTTGGGAAACACTGAGTTAAGTAACAAACTCTCAGTGTATTGCAACCAGTGTGCCTCCAGCTGTTGCATAACTACAACCCACAGCATGCACGGACAGCCAAAGGGCATGGTGGGAGTTGTTGTTTTGCCCCCCCCCCCCCTACAAATTCCCCTCGCCCCTCCCCAATAAAAATGAAAAACATTAGGTACGGCATTGTTTCCAAAACGGAGCCTCCAGCTGTTGCAAAACAACAACTCCCAGTATTGCGGGACAGCCATTGACTGTCCAGGCATGCTGGGAGTTTTGCAACAGCTGGAGACACCCTGTTTGGAAAACACTGCCATAGAATACCCCTATTTCCACCCCTATGCAAATCCCTAATTTAGGCCTCAAATATGCATGGCACTCTCTTACTTCAGAGCCCTGTCGTATTTCAAGGCAACCGCTTGGGGCCACATATGGGGTATTTCCGTACTCGGGAGAAATTGCCTAACAATTTTTGTAGGTCTTTTTCTTCTTTTACCCCTTGTAAAAATTTAAAAACTGGGTCTACAGGAACATGTTAGTGTAAAAAAATATAGATTTAGAATTTTCTCCTTCACTTTGCTGCTATTCCTGTGAAACACCTAAAGAGTTAACAAACATTCTGGATGTCATTTTGAATACTTTGGGGGTGCAGTTTTTATAATGGGGTAATTTGTGGGATATTTCTAATATGATCCCTAAGAAATTCAGATTTTGAAAATTTTGTGAAAGAGTGGAAAATTGCTGCTGAACTTTGAAGCCCTCTGATGTCTTCCAAAAGTAAAAACACGTCAACTTTATGATGCAAAAATAAAGTAGACATATTGTGTACGTAAATCAATATATAATTTATTTGGAATATTCATTTTCCTTACAAGCGGAGAGCTTCAAAGTTAGAAAAATGCAAAATTTTCAAATTTTTCATAAAAGAAATGATGCAAGTATCGACGAAAATTTACCACTATGATAAAGTAGAATATGTCACGAAAAAACAATCTCGGAATCAAATTCATAAGTACAAGCATCCCAGAGTTATTAATGCTTAAAGTGACAGTGGTTAGATGTGCAAAAAATGCTCCCGTCCTTAAGGCCAAAATGACCTTGGTCCTTAACCACTTAAGGACATAGGGCGTATGGATACGCCTTGACGTCCTGATACTTAAGGACCCAAAGCGTATCCATACGCCCTTGGGAATTTCGGTCCCCGCCGGGCGGGGATCGGACCGGGGTGACTGCTGATATCAATCAGCAGGCAACCCGCGCAAATGCCCAGGGGGGTCATCAGACCCCCCCCCCTCTCTAAACTGTAGCCCTCCAGATGTTGCAAAACTACAACTCCCAGCATGCCCAGACAGCTGTTTGGGCATGATGGGAGTTGTAGTTTTGCAACAGCTGGTGGGCTGCAGTTTGAGACCACTATACAGTGGTCTCTAAACTATGTCCCTCCAGATCTTGCAAAACTATAACTCCTAGCATGCCCACATAGCTGTTTGTTGTCTGGGCATGCTGGGAGTTGTAGTTTCGCAACATCTGGAGGTCCACAGTTTGGAGATCACTGTGCACTGGTCTAAAAACTGTAGCCCTCCAGATGTTGCAAAACTGCAAATCCCAGCATGCCCAGAAAGCAAACAGCTGTCTCGGCATGGTGGGAGTTGTAGTTGGGTACCTCCAGTTGTTGCATAACTACCTCCCCCAGCATGCCCTTCGGTGATTAGTACATGCTGGGAGTTGTAGTTTTGCAACAGCTGGAGGCACACTGGTTGGAAAATACTGAGGTAGGTAACAGAACCTAACTGAAGGTTTTCCAACCAGTGTGCCTCCAGCTGTTGCAAAAGTACAACTCCCAGCATGCACGGTCTGTCAGTACATGCTGGGAGTTGTAGTTTTGAAGCAACTGGAGGTTTGCCCCCCCCTCAATGTGAATGTACAGGGTACATTCACACGGACAGGTTTACAGTAAATTTCCTGCTTCAAGTTTGGGCTGTGCCAAATTTTTCGCCGCAGCGCAAACTCATAACGGGAAACTCACCGTAACCCGACAGTGCGAATGTACCCTAAAAACACTACACTAACATATAATAAAGGGTAAAACACTACATATACACCCCTTTACACTGTCCCCCCCAATAAAAATTAAAAACGTCTTGTACGCCAGTGTTTCCAAAACGGAGCCTCCAGCTGTTGCAAAACAACAACTCCCAGCATTTCTGGACAGCCACTGACTATCCCGGCATGCTGGGAGTTTAGCAACAGCTGGAGGCACCCTGTTTGGGAATCACTGGTGTAGAATACCACTATGTCCACCCCTATGCAATCCCTAATTTAGTCCTCAAATGCGCATGGCGCTCTCTCACTTCAGAGCCCTGTCGTATTTCAAGGAAACAGTTTAGGGCCACATATGGGGTATTTCCGTACTCGGGAGAAATTGCACTACAAATTTTGGGGGTCTTTTTTTCCTTTTACTCCTTGTGAAAAGAAAAAGTTGGGGGCTACACCAGCCTGTTAGTGTAAAAAAAAAAAATTTACACTTACATGCTGGTGTTGCCCCATACTTTTTATTTTCACAAGCGGTAAAAGGGAAAAAGACCCCCAAAATTTGTAATGCAATTTCTCCTGAGTACGGAAATACCCCATGTGTAAGCGTAAAATGCTCTGCGGACGCACAACAAGGCTCAGGAATGAGAGCACACAATGTACATTTGAGGCCTAAATTGGGGATTTGCACAGGGGTGGCTGATTTTACAGCGGTTCTGACAAACACCCAAAAAATAAATACCCACATGTGACCCTATTTTGGAAACTACACCCCTCATGGAACGTGACAAGGGGTATGGTGAGCCTTAACACCCCACAGGTGTTTGACGAATTTTCATTAAAGTTGGATGGGAAAATGAAAAAAAAAATGTTTTTTTTCACTAAAATGCTGGTGTTACCCTAAATTTTTCATTTTCACAAGGAAAAATAGGAAAAAGCCCCCCCAAATTTGTAACCCCATCTCTTCTGAGTAAGAACATACCCCATATGTGAATTTAAAGTGCTCTGCGGGCGAACTACAATGCTCAGAAGAGAAGGAGCGCCATTGGGATTTTGAAGAGAAAATTTGTCCGGAACTGAAGGCCACACGTGTTTACAAAGCCCCCATAGTGCCAGAACAATGGACCCCTGACACTCATGACCCCATTTTGGAAACTACACCCCTCACGTAATGTAATAAGGGGTACAGTGAGCATTTATGCCCCACAGGTGTCTGACAGATTTTTGGAACAGTGGTCCGTAAAAATGAAAAATAAAATTTTTCATTTTCACAGCCCACTGTTCCAAAGATCTGTCAAACGCCAGTGGGGTGTAAATACTCACTGAACCCCTTATTACATTCTGTGAGGGGTGTAGTTTCCAAGATGGGGTCACATGTGGGGGGGTCCACTGTTCTGGCACCACGGGGGCTTTGTAAACGCACATGGCCCCTGACTACCAATCCAAACGAATTCTCTTTCCAAAAGCTCAATGGCGCTCCTCCTCTTCTGAGCATTGTAGTTCGCCAGGGGAGCATTTTACATCCTAACATGGGGTATGTCCATACTCAGAAGAAATGGGGTTACAAATTTTGGGGGTCATTTTCTCCTATTACCCCTTGAAAAAATGTAAAATTTAGGGGAAAAACTGCATTTTAGTAAAAAAAAATTTTTTTCTCATTTACACATCCAACTTTAACGAAAAGTCGTCAAACACCTGTGGGGTGTTAAGGCTCAGCGGACCCCTTGTTACGTTCCTTGAGGGGTGTAGTTTCCAAAATAGTATGCCATGTGGGTATTTTTTGCTGTTCTGGCACCACAGGGGCTTCCTAAATGCGGCATGCCCCCAAAAAACCATTTCAGCTAAAGTTGCTTTCGAAAAGCCAAATGTGACTCCTTCTCTTCTGAGCATTGTAGTTCGGCCGCAAAGCACTTTACGTCCTAACATGGGGTATTTCCATACTCCGAAGAGATGGGGTTACAATTTGGGGGGGGGCATTTTCTCCCATTGCGCTTTGTAAAAATGGTATATTTGGGGTAAAAACTGTACTTTAGTGTGAAAACATTTTTTTCCATTTACACATCCGATTTTATCGAAAAGTTGTCAAACACCTGTGGGGTGTTAAGGCTACCTGGACCCCTTTTTACGTGCCTTGATGGGTGTAGTTTCCAAAATGGTATGCAATGTGGGGTTTTCTGCTGTTCTGGCACCATAGGGGCTTTCTAAATGTGACATGCCCCCAAAAAACTATTTCAGAAATATTCACTCTCCAAAATCCCATTGTCGCTCCTTCCCTTCTGAGCCCTCTACTGCGCCCGCCGAACACTTGACATACACATTTGAGGTATTTCCTTTCTCGAGAGAAATTGGGTTACATATTTTGGGGGCTTTTTCTCCTATTACCACTTGAAAAAATAAAAAAACTGGGTCTACAAGAACATGCGAGTGTAAAATATGAAGATTTTGAATTTTCTAATTCACTTTGCTGCTATTCCTGTGAAACACCTAAAGGGTTAACAAACTTACTGAATGTCATTTTGAATACTTTGAGGGGTGCAGTTTTATAATTGGGTCATTTGTGGGGTATTTCTAATATGAAGGCCCTTCAAATCCACTTCAAACCTGAACTGGTCCCTGAAAAATTCAGATTTTGAAAATTTTTTGAAAAATTTGAAAATTGCTGTTGAACTTTGAAGCCCTCTAATGTATTCCAAAAGTAAAAACATGTAAACTTTATGATGCAAACATAAAGTAGACATATTGTATTTGGGAATCAATATATAATTTATTTGGAATATCCATTTTCCTTATAAGCAGAGAGCTTCAACGTTAAAAAAAATGCTGAATTTTCAATTTTTTCATCAAATTTTGGAATTTTTCACCAAGAAATGATACAAGTATCAACCAAATTTTACCACTAACATAAAGTAGAATATGTCACGAAAAAACAATCTCAGAATAAGAATGAAAGGTAAAAGCATCCCAGAGTTATTAATGCTTGAAGTGACAGTGGTCAGATGTTCAAAAAATGGCCGGGTCCTTAAGGTATATTTGGGCTGGGTCCTTAAAGGGGTATTCCGCCCCTGGCATCTTATCCCCTATCCAAAGGATAGGGGATAAGATGTTAGATTGCCGCGGTCCCATTGCTGGGGACCCCGGGGATCGCCGCTGCGGCACTCCACCATCATTACTGCGCAGAGCTAGTTCGCTCTGTGCGTAATGACGGGCGATACAGGGGCAGAGCAGCGTGACATCACGGCCCGTCTCCTTAATGCAAGTCTATGGCAGGGGGCGTGACTACCGCCACGCCCCCTTCCCATAGACTTGTGTTGACGGGGGTGGACCGTGACGTCACGAGGGGCAGGGCCGTGACGTAACGATGCCCCTGTATTGCCCGTCATTACGTGCAGAGCGACCTCTCTCTGCGCAGTAATGATAGCGGGGTGTTGCAGCAGCAATCCCCGGGGTCCCCAGCAGCGGGATAGGGGATAAGATGTTAGATTGCCGCGGTCCCGTTGCTGGGGACCCCGGGATCGCCGCTGCGGCACTCCACCATCATTACTGCGCAGAGCTAGTTCGCTCTGTGCGTAATGACGGGCGATACAGGGGCCGGAGCAGCGTGAAATCATGGCTCCGCCCCTCATGACATCACGGCCCGTCCCCTTAATGCAAGTCTATGGCAGGGGGCGTGACGACCGCCACGCCCCCTTCCCATAGACTTGTGTTGACGGGGGTGGACCGTGACGTCACGAGGGGCGGGCCATGACGTAACGATGCCCCTGTATTGCCCGTCATTACGTGCAGAGGGACCTCGCTCTGTGCAGTAATGATAGCAGGGTGTTGCAGCAGCGATGTCTAGCGATGTCTAGAGATGTCTAGGGGCGGAATACCCCTTTAAGAGGTTAAGGGGTTAAAAATGTCCTATTTTGACCTCTATAATTTTTTTAATTTTTTCGTATGTGGGGATGTTTTAGGGCTCATTATTTGCGCCATGATCTGTAGTTTTTATCAGTAAAATTTTTGCTTTGATGGGACTTTTTGATCGCTTTTTTTTGTTTATTTTGGGGGCTTCTGTTTCTACGCAGTGCATATTTCAGTAAAAATAACACCTTATCTTTATTCTTTAGGTCCATGCAGTTAAAATGATACCCTACTTATATAGGTTTGATTTTGTATTACTTCTTAAAAAAATCATAACTACATGCAGGAAAATTTATATGTTTAAAATTGTCATCTTCTGACCCCTATAACTTTTTATTTTTCCACGTATCGGCCGGTATGAGGGCTCATTTTTTGCACCGTGATCTTAAGTTTTTATTGGTGAAAATGTTGTATTGATCGGACTTTTTGATCGCTTTTTATTCTTTTTTTCATTATCTAAAAACTGACCAAAAATACGCTAATTTGGAATTTGTTTGCGCGTATGCCATTGACCCTGCGGTTTAATTAACAATATATTTTTATAGTTCGGACATTTCCACACGTGGTGATACCACAAATGTTAATTTTTATTTACAAAGTTTTTGTTTTTTTTAATGAAAAAAGGGGGGTGATTCTTACTTTTATTAGGGTAGGGGTTAAATGATCTTTAATAACTTTTTTTTACACTTTTTTTGCAGTGTTATAGCCCCCCTAGTGGCAATTACACTGCACATACCAATCTCATACACAGATCCCTGCATTAGCACAGCAAAGATCAGTGTTATCAGTGGTCTATTGCTCAAGCCTGGATTTCAGGCTTGGAGCAATCAATCGCTGATTGGACGCAACAGAGGCAGGTAAGAGAACCTCCTGCTGCATCCTAGCTGATCGAGACATCGCAATTTCACCATAGTGGTCCCGATCAGCCCTACTGAGCTGTCGGGAAGCTTTCACTTTCATTTTAGACGTGGTGATCAATTTTTAATGCCGCATCTAAAGGGTTAATAGCGCGCGGCACAACGGTACCGCACGCTATTAGCCCAGGGTCCCAGCTTTTATTAGCCGCTGGGACCGACACAGTATGACACGGGGTCACGGCGTGACCCCTTGTTATATTTTGGGACAGGGCGCACGGCATCCTTAAGAGGTTAAATCAAATTTTTTTTTTTTACTTTTTTTTCACCATTTTATAGTCCCCATAAAAGATTATTACATGCAATCCTTGGATTGCATACACTGTTCAATGCCATGGATAGCATAGCATTGATCAATGTTATCTGTGCTCGATTTCTCGAAGCTACTGAGGCATCCTGGAGCACCCTAGCAACAATCGGATGTCAAGGAGGCAGGTATCCTAAAACCACAGTTTTACCGCATTGGTCCCAATCAGCTCCGCTGAGTTGCTGGGACTGCTTGTTCTTTAGATACTGCGATCAACTTTGATTGCGGTGTCTAAGGGGTTAATGCCGGGCATCACCGGGATCAGTGATGTCTGGTATTAGCCATAGGTCCTGGCAACTGATTGCTGTCAGGACCACCTTACTATGACGCGGGGTCAGCACCTGAGCATCATAGAAGGGGAGCGGGACGAGGGTGTACAGATACTCCCTTCGTCCTTAAAGAGTTATGGTGTATATTTGTTTTCTGCCATTTATGGAGAATGTAGCATATATATACTAAAAGCATGTAAAAAGGTGACATGAACACAGTAAAGACCTTCTTGATTTATTCATAATCCTGAAATGCAAAAATTAAGAATTCAAAAAATGAATAGTATACATATTTGAGAAACTGAGTATAAAACATGCATAAGACCAGTCAACTCTATCATTCATAGAGTTAAGCAATAGCAGACTAAAGGCTTTTTATCCTGGTTTAAAAAAGTTTGTCAGGACTTTAATACTGATGACTTATCCTTAGGATGTTCTGTCAAAATCAGATCAGAAGGGGTCCAACTACTGACACCCTAACTGTTCAGCTGATTGAAAGGGGCTCAACATTCCACTGGGCGCTGCAACCTCTTCATTGTTTACCAGGCACAGTTCTGTAAATCTTGTCTGTGTCTATAACATCAGCGTCTCACAGTTCTGTCCACACTCATTCCCAGCTCAGCACTACTTCCACTCTTGGGATAAAGGTGCTCAATTAGCACATAACATGTACACATATTGCATATGTACATACATATGTGCATTGCATATAAAGATATACACAGCACTACAAACTTTTTAGTTGACACACTACATATGTAACAACGCATGCCATGTTATTAGGGTAGAAAACTTTGCAAAGAGGTAGGACTCGTATCTTTGACAGATATCCATCCTCCCTGTACTACACCCTATGCCAGTGCTCCATGGAAAAAAGAGCAGGGACACTTGAGAGAGTTACTTGTCAATAGAGTTACTTTAAATCACTCGGCACTCTGGGACTTGGAGGTGCAGCTGTGGTGCAGCTGTGATGACTTAACTTGGCTTAGCTGGACATTAGACTGACTTTGGAGACAACTTGCAAAGACTTAAGGAACACCACACTCCATCCACGGAATTGCTTACTGCCAGTGGTGAACTTTGACCTTTAGACTGGAGCTGCCGGAAGCTTTCTACTCTCGTACGTTTCCTGTGTTGCCCCAGGGTTTACAACATGGGATATTCCTTAAATGGGCATAACAATTAAGTAATAGTGTTCATGGCATGTACCAAAATGAACAAAATTTGTTAAAAGTGTTTTCTTAGGAATGGCAATCAACAGCAGATTGGTGGTAGTCCAACTCATGGAACATGTTGCCCTTTAGATATGTTTAGGACATATGTTGGGATCACATCAAGACATATGCCTTAAACACGCTCAAGTAAAACAGCAACATGTGTTTGAAAAACCAAGGTCACTTTGTAGTGTTACAAATTATTGCCCACATATAAATAAATACATGGCATAAATTGCAGCCATTCTACAAATACTGTATAGCTAGGGAACTCTCTACTTATAGTTATTCTTTATGTTGAATGGCATTATCTACAAATTGTCTGTAGTTTATTTTGTAGATGCGTAAAGTATGATAACATGTTGTAAATAGCCTACAAAACAAATAAAAACTATAACAATACTGATGAAACATAGCCACCATAATAAAAACACAATGAACGGGAATTTAATTGGTTTAAGAAAAAAGCTAAACATATAAAAAAAGAATGTAATTCTAGCCCTGTTTCCCAAACCACACATGGTGTCATTACTGTATCGATCATTCATGTCAATCACCATGATTGCCAGAGAACCGTCAATACTTGAATGTCAAGCCATTGCTTCTTGTAGATCTGTAAAAGATCTGTAAATAATGCAATAGATTGTGTAAGTCTAAACTGGAAAACTATCAATGAACACCGCGAATTAACAGCATTTCATAAAGTGTCCATATCAGAACTGACCTCGAACATCTCAACGTCTTCATTTATTAGGACATGTGAAGAAAAAACAAATTGATAAATGAACTATATGAATAGTATGCATTGTAACGTGTATAACTTCATTCAGCTATATTTCATAGTTACATAAATACAATGTCATTCTATTAACCTGTTTTAACCTTATTATATTTGTGCAATCGACACATTTTTAAAGGGGACCTGTTGCCATGAAAATGCTCTCCAATCCACCAGCATCATGTTATAGAGCGGGAGCAGCTGAGGAGAAGGATATTTACTGTCATGTAAAACATTCAATATAACTTGCAACTTATTAACCCCTAGAGGACACAGAGTGTACGATTTATGAAGTGAGCACAGGAGCTGCGCTCGCTTTATAGACCACAGGTCAGCGATGCTATCGGCAGACAAAGACCTGCAGCTAAAGGCAGACATCAGCGATAATGTTCATGCCCACCATTAACCCTTCAGATGCCGTGATCAATACTGATCACAGCATCTAAAGCATTTGCAGGCTCATCAGTACACCCACAGCACAATTCTGGTGGCTCAATGGGTCTCCTCGAGTAGATCGCCGATATCACTGATAAGTGCTATGCCAGTAGGGGTAATTAATTATTATTTTTTTAGGGGGGGGGGGGGGCATGTCCACAATCTTTAAAAACTTTCTGTAACTATTTAATTTACACTTTTTATGTCCCCATAAGGGACTAATCATTTGATTGCTATTACCTTTCAGTGCTATGCATGGACATAGCACTGATCATTATTATCAGTGTTCTACTTCTCTAATCTGCTAGAAGACAGACCAGAAAAGAAGACCCCATGAGAGTGACCGGAGGCAGGTAAGGAGACCTCCGTCTGCCATCTTGGCTGATCTGACCCCCACAGTGATCAGATCAGCCATCGGAACCAGCAAATTGCTGCAGATGCCATGACCAATATTGATCACGGTATTTGAGGGGGTTAATGGCAGACATCAGTGTGATCGCTGATGTCCGTCATTACCAATGTGTCCTGCCATGTATGAAGCAGTACTCCAAAATGGTACCACAAAAATGTGAAACTCATACCCAAAAAAACAAACCATCCATGTAATTTTGCATGAACAATTACGCTAAAATAATAAATAAAAACAACGGCAATTTTTTTTCTTTTAATTCACCTTATTAAAAATGTAATAAAAAGCAGTCAGAGTATCATATGTACCCCCATATGGTATCAAGGGAAATGTTAACGTCAAAATATTTATTAGAGTTATTAAGGGTTTAAATGAAGCATCCAGGATGAGCAGCTTTCTTTTAGAAACAACACCAAATGCCTACAGTTTGTGTGTGGTATTTCAGCTCAGTTTCAACAGGCCACATTCACACAGAGGAGTTTCCAAGAGGAATCTGGCGGAATCTGCTGCACTGTGCGCACAGAAGTTTTTCAAAAAATTCCAAATTCCTGTCACATTCACACAGAGGAGTTTCCAAGAGGAATCTGGCGGAATCTGCTGCACTGTGCGCACAGAAGTTTTTCAAAAAATTCCAAATTCCGGTCAATTTCCGGACATGTCAATACCGGACATGTAAATTTTTTTCAGCGAATCCAATCGGAAATGCATTGCCGTCTGTCAAATCACCATTTTTTAGCAGTCCTAGCTCAAACTGATAAGTCGGCACCTGCTGTGGATGGAATGTCTGGCTGAAAATGTTCTGTGTGAACATAGCCTTAAAGTGAATGAAGAAGTGTTCTAATACCTCACACACGCTGAGGATAAGTAAGGTACTTTTTATGAAATGAAGCATATTTTTTTTTTTATCCGGAATCACCCCTTAAGATTGTGGCTGTCCCCATGATATAGTAGCCTGGTTTAGTAGCATATGTACAGTAGTTCTGAGGAATCTTGTTAGTTTGCTTATCTGCCCACTCTTACTGATGATAATAATAAGAGGTGTAAAACTAGTTTCTCTCCTTGAATCTTTAAGGCACTATAAGAAGAACCCTGCTCAGTGGCGTTACTGTAAAGAATGAGTCTGTCTGAAGCAGTGGGGACTACCTGTACTCTGACATCACCTCCAGGATTCTACACTATAAATTATATGATCTCATCAGGGATGGTCTGCAGAAAGACATTTAACATATTACTTGCAATGATATTTATTATTTGACTGATAACTTTATCTCATTGTGAAAATATATATATTTCTCAATATTCCGTCTTGAAGATGTTGTTTAAGATTTAGTGACAATTCATTACATGAAAAATCTCTTCTTGCAGAAAAATGTTTTAACTTGAAGAAAGCAATCCTTGATCTTTTTCTTGAGACACTATTGTATCTGGGGCACAGTAAGAAGCCTATTAGCTCTGATGTCTACACATAAGAAAGTGAAGGGAAAAGAAGTCTTTATTAAATTTGTGAAAGGGTTTAGAAGTCTGCACTGCAGGTGTAGGGTGTATGACTACCCATACAGGCAGCTTGCCTCGAATAATGAGATCCGTAAAGGAGGTTAGATCCTTTGTTGTACTTTTCAAAACCAACAGATTTTATTTAATTTAGAATTCAATGAATCCGATGTTGATATATTTTTTATATCAACTCACTGTTTAAAAAATAAATAAATATATATATATATATATATATATATATATATATATATATATGCATATGTATATTTATAAAATGGATCGAATGGAATCTAAAATATTTTTTTCTTTTACACAATAGTTATTTTTGTATGTGCCAGAAAGTTAAACAGATTTGTAAATTACTTCTGTTTAAAAAAATCTTAATCCTTCCAGTACTTAATAGCTGCTGTATACTACAGAGGAAATAGTTTTCTTTATGGAACACAGAACTCTCTGCTGCATCCCGAGCGCAGTGCTCTCTGCTGACATCTCTGTCCATTTTAAGAAATGTCCAGAGTAGGAGAAAATCCCCATAGCAAACATATGCAGCTCTGAACAGTTCCTAAAATGGACAGAGATGTCAGCAGAGAGCACTATGGTCATGATGTCAGCAGAGAGCTCTGTGTTCCAAAAAGTAGTATGCAGACCCTAAAAAGTACTGGAAAGATTAAGATTTTTTAATAGAAGTAATTTACAAATCTGTAACTTTCTGGCAAAAGTTGATTTCAAAGAAAAAAAAAAAAAAGCTTTCCACGGGAGTACCTTTAACATTTGAATGGCTTTACTCTCATAAAAAAAAATATAAAATAAAATATTTTATATACACCTTTATGTATTTGGCCATATATATATAAACAGTGAGACCCCTCCAAAAGACCACCTTTTTGAGAAGACCACCTTCATATTCAGATAGGTTTTTCTGTGATAGATTATCTGGCCCACCATTCATTATAAATACTGGTAATGTTTATTGAGAAGACCAACATCCATGGAAGACTACTTTTTAATAACATTTTTAGTGGTTTTACTGTATGTAGTGTAATAGGTGGCACTTTTGCCGTAGAACATGGGGGCCTTAAATTCGAAACTGTGGGGTTCACATGGTTTAATGCTAGGTTCCTACTTCATTTTGACTATCTGTCATAGGTGTTGGTCAGACTAGATGGGCCACATGGCTCTTATCTGCCGACACATTCTATGTTTTTATGCATGGGTATTTGTAGGCCCCCTTTATCAACCTATTAAATATTAGGCCCCCTCACTGCCCCATGTAGTAGTTATATCTATTGGTATTTTATACAGTAGTTAGTCTACCTCTGTGCTCCCATATACTAGTTGTGCACCCTTTACTCCCAGTGCTTCTCCCTGACCCTTTTCTGCACTCCTGGTGCAGGCAGCATGGTACAGTAATGCTTACTACATCAAATGTCCTGGCTGTCTCCTCTTAAACGTTGTGATGTGGAACCAACGCAACAAACTTTATAACTGTGTGTCTATCCTATGGACAGACATTCAGTTAAAAGCTGCGCTTGCCTTGAAGTACACAACTTTTTTCCCTGATCCCTGAACAGGCCTCAATTCCCTAGAGCATAAATACATGTTGTTGCAGTAGTTTAACCATAGTCCATATCAGTGTTTTTCAACTCCAGTTCAAGTGAAAGCATTATTTCCAGTAAAAGGTTACAGTATGTTCACACATTAGGTTTTTAGAGTTGTTCCAATTTTATTAGGGTTTTCAATAAATTTAAAACATTCAGTAGGGTTGACACAGTGGCAAAACTAATAATACATCATTCGGGAACAAAATGATTTTAGTCCCATAGCTTAAATGCTTCCTTAACACAAAGTGAGTGCACAAACTTCTACTGGGTAAGTCCCTATCAGCATAGAAATAATAAAAATCCTTGTCAACTTTCTTACTCAAATCCTGCCATAGTTTTAAAACCTTACAAAACATAAACATCAAAGAGAGAGAGAGAGAGAGAAGAAAAAAGGAGAGACGGAGGGGAAAAAAAGGGTGAAAGGGGGGGGGGGTATTGTTGTATCCTCTCTCTTCCAGATATCTCTACAGAAGACGTATACATTTCTGTGAACAATATCTACCCACTCCATACTCTCCAAAATATCTCAAAACACCCCTGTGGCTCTGCCATCTTTTCCTCTGCCCTCATAATAAAATATACTTCTTGAAACCATTCTAGCATTGACTAAACCATTTTAAATTTCCAGTATCTACAGACTGTGTAGGCACCAATAAAGGGGTTATACACCATAAGGTGACTTTAGCGCTTACCTGCCAGACACTGCTGCTTTATTTTTTGTAAAATTAATATTTTCTGCTAGAGTTCCCTCCTCCCATCTACAAGTCCCAGGATTCCTTGTTTGTAAGTGTGAGTTCACTTTTCTCCCTCCCACACATCAGCCAAACCACACATTGTAGCACACCTGAGCAGAGCTCAGAGCTGTGGAGAATGTCCCCCCTCACACACACCCAATGGTCACTCCACCTATTGAAGCAGACAGGCTCCATTCAAGACCTGTAATGTCAAATAAAATAAAAAATCCTGAAAAACCCCTTTAAGTCATACATAACTTATCCTGTACTGATCCTGAGCTATATCCTGTATTAAACTCCAAAGCTGCACTCACTATACTGCTAGTGGAGTCCTGGTTACGAACATTACATTACAAATCCTATAAAAAATGGGAGACTGGTCTGACCAAGTTTCATTGCCCATAGTGGTTTTTTATTATGTGAAATAACATATTGCGATATGAAAAACATATCTAGACAACTATTAATCTTGTGAGATGGCAAAAAATATGTATAACCTCTCTCCTTTGAATTTAATACTTGCCATATAAGTGCTGGTTTATGTAAATTCAATGCAGAGTGAGAAAAGGCAATCAATGATCTAAAGACAGAAGATCTATCAGAAGAAGTGTCTATTTTGGGGTAGGAAGTAATATTGAAATCTCCACCCAAAAAAAAAAAAAAAAGAATTACCCTCCACAAAAAATCGGCTCCCAAACGAATTTCACTCAAAACCTGTAGGTGATTCATGTTTGGTAGGTACACATTGCCTATAGTATATATATATATATATATATATATATATATATATATATATATATGTGTGTGTGTGTGTGTGTGTGTGTACTAACTTTCATCTTTAAAAAAGTATTGCTTCCTACTGGAGTGTTACGTATGGGATGTTGCAGGGACTTGTAAATGGATATGGAATCTGCCCAGGACTTTGATACCTTGTTCGTACTGTGGAGCCAATATAAGTAATGTCTGGAGTGCACACGAGGTACATGGTGTATTTTGAAATGCGTCTCCTGTAGTCTCAAGTAGGATTTGGACATGCTGTTTATGCATCATGTGATAAGATATAACATTTAGATGCATATTGATGGAAGATAACTTCAATGAAGTATTCATACTGCAATCAACTAAATAGTGAAGATAGGTATTGCAAAAAAAAAAAGGAGTGGTTTTGCTAGGGTGTTGTAGGGGGTTCAGACCACACCAGGTGACACCCCCCAAGAATGGTCATACAACCAATCAGGAAGTCACCCTTTCCTGTATTCAATTGTAAGCTCATATTTAGGACGCCTTTAAAATTAAATCATCGGTTGCCGATGTTCTCTACTCTTAGCTGGCTCTCCCCCTGCACACAGCGCTCCTGGCTGGTCACAACCGGCTACACTTATCTGCTGTAGTAGGTTGCATAGACTAATGTGTGCACTTTGTAGCTATTATCAGAACTGTATTATCACTGTATCATCAGATCCCCAGTAGCCCCATCTCCTTAGAAGACAGCAGAGGAGAAGGAGGATGAGTCCTGCCTGCATGGAGGAAGTTAGCTAATCGGCGCAGGGCTTTTCTATAGTCACACCAGGGCACGGCCACAGTCTGGACTTGGAGAAGAGGCAGAGTAAAGTAGAACGCCGCTCCAAGCTGGACAACAGGCTACCACAGACACCATGCCCCCTCCATTCATGTCTATGGGAGGAGGCGTGATGGCTATATACCATTTTGTGTCTGGTTTTAAGTGGTTTCATGAGTGCTTGCCCGCTCTAAACACTGTAGGCCATGCATACTCCCCTGCATGTTGTTCTGGTATTCCAACACCTGTCATGATCATAGGTGATCCATTATATTTCTGGAATTAGGGGATAAAGAGGACATCCCTATGGCCTCAATAGATCTACTCTATCAAATGCTTAGATCATAGATCCTGCTGTTAAATGCTCTGACAGGCAGAAGGACTATGCAGACTCCAACCATGAAAATATTTTTGTTTGTTTATTTTTTGTGTATTTTAGGCTTTAGAAAGAAAAAAAACCTTAAAGAGTTGTTAGTGCTGTGCTAAATTACTTTACTTACAATTCTTGTTAAAGGTCTTATTTGCAGTTCTTCAAAATATACTTATACTGTATTTCACATAAAAACACCTTTGTTAAAAGGTAGGCAAATAGAATGTAACAAAAATATATTTGTAGGGCTAATTTTCTCACAATCTGTGAAGTGGTTCCACTTTAAAGAAGGCATTCACAGCCTAACAAAACCAAGAAAACCTCTTTGAAGGCAGTGGCACGATAATTATATATTTTTTCTTACCTATTAGAGCCAGATAATAAAATTAGCTGTCCTACTCGTCCCCTTCCCATCTGGCCACATATTTTATATATATATATATATATATATATATATATATATATATGTGTGTGTGTGTGTGTGTGTGTGTCCGTGGCCCACCTGCTGCCAGTTAACTTTTGTGGTGCCTGTTACACGACACTTGTGATGTAGGAACAGCCTCAGCGCGACCCCAACCTTGACAGCCCCGATCAGCCACAGGCTGCCAGGCACCCACCGACGTCCAGACAGTAGCATCTGAGATTTCCATCAATCATTTATAGCCCAAGATTCTACAACAGGTAATTAAAAGGGGGCTCCTGTACCTAAGTACTTATCCACTACCCCCTGCAATATTCTGCTTGGGACCCCAATTCTTCCCATGCATGGGAAGAACAACCTCTGCTCTGTGCACGAATTACTGTTTACCACGGGAAGAAGCAGTGGCCATCACGCTCCTCTATGTATCTCTATGGGAAAGCTGAAGATAAAATGAGTACTGTAACTCTGACATTTTAACTCCCACCCCTATAGGTTACCCATAATGAGCAACAGCCCCAGTACACCACTTGAGCTAGCTACTGTTACGCCGAGCGCTCCGGGTCCTCGCTCCTCCCCGGAGCGCTCACAGCGTTCTCCCATTCGCAGCGCCTGCGATAATGTTCCGAGCCAGGATGTGATTCGCGATGCGGGACGCGCCCGCTCGCTATGCGCATCCCGACCCGCTTACCAGACTCGTTCCCCATCTGTGCTGTCCCGGCGCGCGCGGCCCCGCTCCCTAGGGTGCGCGTGCCGGGTCTTTGCAATTTAAAGGGCCGCTGCGCAACTGATTGGCGCATGGGTTTTCATCAGTACCTTCACCTGTGCACTTCCCTATTTATACCTCACTTCCCCTGCACTCCCTTGCCGGATCTTGTTGCCATTGTGCCAGTGAAAGCATTTCCTTGTGTGTTTCTAACCTGTGTTCCAGACCTCCTGCCGTTGCCCCTGACTACGATCCTTGCTGCCTGCCCTGACCTTCTGCTACGTCCGACCTTGCTTTTGTCTACTCCCTTGTACCGCGCTTATCTCAGCAGTCAGAGAGGTTGAGCCGTTGCCGGTGGATACGACCTGGTTGCTACCGCCGCTGCAAGACCATCCCGCTTTGCGGCGGGCTCTGGTGAAAACCAGTAGCATCTTAGAACCGGTCCACCGACACGGTCCACGCCAATCCCTCTCTGGCACAGAGGATCCACTTCCAGCCAGCCGAATCGTGACAGTAGATCCGGCCATGGATCCCGCTGAGGTCCCGCTGCCAGTTGTGTTCCTCCGCAGCGAGTGGCCGCATCCAGCCTCCGTTTATCATTGCCGGACAAATTTGATGGGGACTCTAAATTTTGCCGTGGTTTTCTTTCACAATGTTCCCTGCATTTGGAGATGATGTCGGACCAATTTCCAACTGAAAGGTCAAAGGTGGCTTTCGTATTCAGCCTTCTGTCTGGGAAAGCCCTGTCATGGGCCACACCGCTCTGGGACCGCAATGATCCTGTCACTGCCTCTGTACACTCTTTCTTCACGGAGATTCAAAGTGTCTTCTAGGAACCTGCCAGAGCCTCTTCTGCCGAGACTGCCATGCTGAACCTGGTCCAGGGTAATTCTTCTGTTGGCGAGTACGCCATCCAATTCCGTACTCTCGCCTCCGAATTGTCCTGGAATAACGAGGCCCTCTGCGCGACCTTTAAAAAAGACCTATCCAGCAACATCAAAGATGTGCTGGCCGCACGAGAAATCCCTGCTAACCTGCATGAACTTATTCATCTTGCCACCCGCATTGACATGCGTTTTTCTGAAAGGCGTTAGGAGCTCCGGCAGGATATGGACTTTGTTCGCAATAGGTGGTTTCTCTCCCTGGCTCCTCTCTCCTCTGGTCCACTGCAAACCGTTCCTGTGCCTTCCGCCGTGGAGGCTATGCAAGTTGACCGGTCTCGCTTGACACCTCAAGAGAGGACATGACGCCACATGGAGAACCTTTGCCTGTACTGTGCCAGTACCGAACATTTCTTGAAGGATTGTCCTATCCGACCTCCACGTCAGGAAAGATGCACACCGACTCCGCACAAAGGTGAGAAAGCTCTTGATGTGAACTCTGCTTCTCCACGTCTTACTGTGCCTGTGCGGATTTCTTCTTCTACCTTCTCCTTCTCAGCTGTGGCCTTCTTGGATTCCGGATCTGCAGGAAATTTTATTTTGGCCTCTTTCATCAACAGGTTCAACATCCCGGTGACCAGTCTTGCCAGACCCCTCTACATCGCCTCTGTTAATAATGAAAGATTGGACTGTACTGTGCGTTACCACGGAACCCCTCTTAATGTGCATTGGACCCCATCACGAAAAGATTGAATTTCTGGTCCTCTCTAACTGCACTTCGGAAATTCTTCTTGGACTACCGTGGCTTCAACGCCATTCCCCAACCCTTGATTGGACCACCGGGGAGATCAAGAACTGGGGTACTACTTGCCACAAGAACTGTCTTAAACCTGCTCCCTGTACTGTCAGTCAAGACCCTGTGGCTCCTCCGATACCTGGTCTCCCCAAGGCCTATCTGGACAATGCTGATGTTTTTTGCAAAAAACAAGCAGAGACTTTGCCTCCTCACAGGCCTTATGACTGTCCTATTGACCTCCTCCCTGGTACTACTCCACCCCGGGGCAGAATCTATCCTCTTTCTGCTCCGGAAACACAAGCCATGTCGGAGAATTTAAAAAGGGGGTTTATCCGCAAGTCTTCCTCCCCTGCCGGAGCTGGATTTTTCTTCGTTTCCAAAAAAGACGGCTCCTTACGTCCTTGCATTGATTACCGCGGACTTAATAAAATCACTGTAAAAAAACGCTATCCCCTACCTTCTTATTTTGGAAGTCTTTGACCGCCTACGAGGCGCCCACATCTTTACCAAGCTGGACTTAAGAAGTGCATATAATCTCATCTGCATCAGGGAGGGGGACGAGTGGAAGACCGCGTTTAACACCAGAGATGGACACTTTGAATATCTGGTTATGCCCTTTGGGCTTTGCAACGCCCCTGCCGATTTCGAAGACTTTGTAAATGAAATTTTTCGTGATCTTCTATATACCTGTGTTGTGGTCTACCTGGATGATATTTTGATTTTTTCTGCTAACCTAGAAGAACACCGCCGGCATGTCCGCATGGTTCTTCAGAGACTTCGGGACAATCAATTACATACCAAAATGGAAAAATGTCTCTTTGAATGTCAATCTCTTCCCTTCCTAGGATACTTAGTCTCTGGCCAGGAACTCCAAATGGATCCAGACAAACTATCAGCCGTATTGGATTGGCTACGCCCCTCCGGACTCCGTGCTATCCAACGTTTTTTGGGGTTTGCCTATTATTACAGACAATTTATTCCGCATTTTTCCACTATTGTGGCCCCTATCATGGCCCTGACCAAGAAAAACGCCAACCCTAAGTCCTGGCCTCCTCAAGCGGAAGATGCATTCAATCATCTCAAAACTGCCTTTTCTTCTGCTCCTGTACTCTCCAGACCTGATCCATCTAGGCCCTTCTCGCTGGAGGTAGACGCCTCCTCGGTGGGAGCTGGAGCAGTACTCCTACAGAAAAATTATTCCGGACATGCTGTTACTTGTGGTTTCTTTTCTAGGACCTTCTCTCCGGCGGAGAAAAACTACTCCATTGTGATTGAGAACTACTGGCCATAAAATTGGCGCTTGAAGAATGGAGGCACCTGCTGGAGGGATCCAAATATCCAGTTATTATATGCACTGATCACAAGAATCTCTCTTATCTTCAGTCTGCCCAACGGCTGAACCCTCGCCAGGCAAGGTGGTCGTTGTTCTTTGCCTGTTTTAACTTTGAAATTAATTTTCGCCCTGCTGACAAGAACATTAGGGCTGACGCCCTCTCTCGTTCATCGGATGCCTCTGAAGTGGAAGCTTCTCCGCAACACATTATTCCTCCGGACTGTCTGATCTCCACTTCTCCAGCCTCCATCAGACAAACTCCTCCAGGGAAGACCTTCGTCTCTCCACGCCAGCGCCTCAGGATTCTCAAGTGGGGACACTCCTCACACCTCGCAGGCCATGCTGGCATCAAAAAATCCATCCAGCTCATCTCTCGATTTTATTGGTGGCCTACCCTGGAAGCTGATGTTGTTGATTTCGTGCGGGCTTGTACAGTCTGTGCCCGGGACAAGACTCCTCGCCAGAGGCCTGCTGGTCTCCTCCATCCTCTGCCTGTACCTGAGCGACCATGGTCTCAGATTGGTATGGACTTTATTACTGACTTACCTTTATCCCATGGCAACACAGTTATTTGGGTGATCGTTGATCGATTCTCCAAGATGGCACATTTTATCCCTCTTCCAGGTCTTCCTTCTGCGCCTCAGTTGGCGAAACAATTTTTTATACACATTTTTCGCCTTCATGGGCTTTCAACGCATATCGTCTCGGACAGAGGCGTTCAATTTGTGTCAAAATTCTGGAGGGCCCTCTGTAATCAACTTAAAATCAAATTAAACTTCTTGTCTTCTTATCATCCCCAATCCAATGGGCAAGTGGAAAGAATTAATCAGGTTCTGGGTGACTATTTGCGACATTTTGTTTCCTCCCGCCAGGATGACTGGGCGGATCTTCTACCATGGGACGAATTCTCGTACAATTTCAGAGTCTCTGAGTCTTCCGCTAAATCCCCATTTTTTGTGGTGTACGGCCGTCATCCTCTTCCCCCCCTTCCCACTCCCATGCCTTCTGGTTTGCCCGCTGTTGATGAGGTGACTCGGGACTTCTCCACCATCTGGAAAGAGACTCAAAATTCTCTCCTACAGGCCTCATCCCGGATGAAGAAGCATGCCGATAGAAAAATAAGAATTCCCCCCCATTTTTTCTCCTGGAGACAAAGTATGGCTCTCCGCCAAGTATGTCCGCTTTCGTGTCCCCAGTTATAAACTAGGACCACGTTATCTTGGTCCTTTCAAAATCAAGTGCCAAATCAACCCTGTCTCTTACAAACTCCTTCTTCCTCCTTCACTCCGTATTCCCAATGCTTTCCATGTGTCTCTCCTTAAACCACTCATCCTTAACCACTTCTCTCCCAAGGTCGTTGTTCCCACTCCTGTTTCCGGGTCCTCTGACATCTTTTTGGTGGAAGAAATTCTGGCATCCAAGACGGTCAGAGGTAAAAAAAAAATTCTTGTTGATTGGGAGAATTGCGGCCCAGAGGAGAGGTCATGGGAACCCGAGGACAACATCCTTGACAAAAACCTTATCCTCAAATTCTCAGGTACCAAAAAGAGGGGGAGACCCAAGGGGGGGGGGGTACTGTTATGCCGAGCGCTCTGGGTCCTCGCTCCTCCCCGGAGCGCTCACAGCGTTCTCCCATTCGCAGCGCCCCGGTCAGACCTGCTGACCGGGTGTGCTGCGATAGTGTTCCCAGCCGGGATGCGATTCGCGATGCGGGACACGCCCGCTCGCAATGCGCATCCCGACCCGCTTACCAGACTCGTTCCCCGTCTGTGCTGTCCCGGCGCGCGCGGCCCAGCTCCCTAGGGCGCGCGAGCGCCAGGTCTTTGCGATTTAAAGGGCTGCTGCGCCACTGATTGGCGCATGGGTTTTCATCAGTACCTTCACCTGTGCACTTCCCTATTTATACCTCACTTCCCCTGCACTCCCTTGCTGGATCTTGCTGCCATTGTGCCAGTGAAAACATTTCCTTGTGTGTTCCTAGCCTGTGTTCCAGACCTCCTGCCGTTGCCCCTGACTACGATCCTTGCTGCCTGCCCTGACCTTCTGCTACGTCCGACCTTGCTCTTGTCTACTCCCTTGTACCGCGCTTATCTCAGCAGTCAGAGAGGTTGAGCCGTTGCTGGTGGATACGACCTGGTTGCTTCCGCCGCTGCAAGACCATCCCGCTTTGCGGCGGGCTCTGGTGAAAACCAGTAGCAACTTAGAACCAGTCCACCGACACGGTCCACGCCAATCCCTCTCTGGCACAGAGGATCCACTTCCAGCCAGCCGAATCGTGACAGCTACTTCCAGGATAACAGTGCAAGAGGAGTACCCTATACCACTTTAATAGCAGCCCACTCAGAACACTGTAGCTTTACAAAGTCCTGCACTGCAGGCCACAAGTCTCTTGACCACCAGTGTCTCAGCAGGCTCCATCCCTTCTGCGTCTCCTGCAGAAGGACAAGCTTGGCCCCTGATGTCCAAGCCAAAGACCTACTTGTTTACTACACAGGCCAACAGCACTTCCTCCTCCCACTTGTATCCTACTTGTACTAGGTTCTTCCAGTACATATACCAGTACCTGCACCTTACCTGTGACTGGAAATCCAAAAGATTTGCAAAAATAAAATGTGCATAATAAAAACAGAGCAGAACCATTTGAAGAGACTAAAATCCTTTGATTTAATTGCAGGAACTAAAAGAATAGAGTTGTTCTTTGTATACTAAATGTATTCAGTGTTGCATATTGTGAGATTACCAGCCTCTCACAGTAACATGATCTTCAGACAATCACTTCATAGGATACATAGACTTACACAAAGTTTTAACAGAGACAGAGTTTGTAAATATAGCCTTTTGAGTGTTCTAAGGGCCTGTCCTGATATTTGTTGATTGGCTTTCACGAGAAGGAAAGGTTTGGCTAAACACATCTGTAGGTGACCACAACTCTGTTAGGCAAGATAAAACTGATACATTCTTAAACAATCAACAAGTGGACATTGTGAGTGACACCCAGGAAAAATCTGTAGCAGATACCATCTGCGAGACATCTGGAGAAACTGGAGTGAAGTGTCAAGATTCTTGTAGCACCATGTAAACCACACAGTGTGGAATGAGGTAGGATTCCAAGTTGTTAAAATGTTAAATCAACTTTTGTAGAGGTATGTCCTGGAAGATCCTTTGTTCTAGAAGAAATTGATGATGTGTGGCCGCAACCACGGTGTGGGTCCCTAAGATGCTAAAGTGCTGGACGTAACAAAGTCAAAGTAATAAACAACCATAGTAGAGAAATCAGGAAAAAAGTCAACAAAAGGGTTACCTAACAACAGCACAGTACCAGTAACTGAACAAGTCAAGGTCCGAATACACGGGATTAAAGCAAAGCACAAGACAGGAGCTAGTTTAGAATTGGAACTCTAACACAGGCAAAGTATAACAGATTGGGTGAGGTAATATAGCTCATCTTAGAAGGGAGTGGACAGAGAGGCCAAATGTAATTGTTCGTCATCCAAGCCCTTTAATTGGCCAAAGGGTCACAGCAACAAAGGGTGCATTCGCCAAACACAGAAGGAATTAACCCTTCTGCCAGAACCAGATACACCCATTACTGCAGCAGTAAAAGAAAAGAAAAAAAGGTGACCTGCATGTAGCATAGGATTTATACCCTCAGGGTAGAGTCACGCTGAACCGATCAGAAACTTATTTTACGTTGTAGATCCACCGATAATGGGCCCTACAGTATACCTCTAGCTGTGCCTGTCTGCTTGTATTGGCAATCCACCACTACGAACAGACATACAGCGATCTGCAAGTCACCAAACGCATGCGCAGTGTACTTACAGATATTGCGACTGCTCTCTCTGCTCCCTGAGCTATGCTGAGAGCAGGGCTTGTAAAATGATTTTTGCCACCCTTGATGCCACCCATTGGCTCCACCCTTTGACATGCCCCACCTTACTACTGGGGTGACACACTGTAACAAACCTCTTCCTCATGTAATCACCTTACTACTAGCGTGACACACTATAACAAACCCATTACTCATGTAATCTCCCTACTACTGGGGTGACACACTGTAATAAACCCCTCCTCATTTAATTACCATACTACTGGGGTGACACACTGTAACAAACCCACTACTCATGTAATCTCCCTACTACCGGGCTGACACACTGGAATAACCCCCTCCTCATGTAATTACTATACTACTGGGGTGACACACTGTAACAAACCCACTACTCATGTAATCTCCCTACTACCGGGCTGACACACTGGAATAACCCCCTCCTCATGTAATCACCTTACTACTAGCGTGACACACTGTAACAAACCCATTACTCATGTAATCTCCCTACTACTGGGGTGACGCACTGTAATAAACCCCTCCTCATTTAATTACCATACTACTGGGGTGACACACTGTAACAAACCTCTTCCTCATGTAATCACCGTACTACTGGGGTGACACACTGTAATAACCCCCTCCTCATGTAATTACCATACTACTGGGGTGACACACTGTAACAAACCCACTACTCATGTAATCTCTCTACTACCGGGCTGACACACTGGAATAACCCCCTCCTCATGTAATTACCATACTACTGGGGTGACACACTGTAACAAACCCACTACTCATGTAATCTCCCTACTACCGGGCTGACACACTGGAATAGCCCCCTCCTCATGTAATCACCGTACTACTGGGGTGACACACTGTAATAACCCCCACCTGATGTAATTACCATACTACTGGAGTGACACACGGTAATAACCCACTCCTCATGTAATTACCATACTACTGGGGTAACACACTGTAACAAACATACATAATTGTGCATACATAATGGTGCACTTACACATACTATAAGAATCCATCAGTATTAGTAAGATTCTGTAGTCAGTAGTAGTCATAAGTAGTGCCATTATTGTCCTTTATAGCCCGAGCTGTGGCGGAAGGGTGGAGACGGAGTTGTGAAGTCATGAGGCAGAGGACATCAGCGATTGTGCCTGTCTGCCTCTGAGGAGCAGTAGTCCTCCGAGGCAGACTGTCGTGATCACTGAGGGGTATGGGGTGGATGTATGGAGGTGCGCAATGCGCAATGTCAGGATGTTGGGTAGTCCCTACCTGCCTGTTTGCCTTGGAGGTGGCACTGCGCTCTTCCAGCAGGCTGTGGAATTCAGATTATTAATGGGGGGGGGGGGGCATGGTGGTACTGGCTGGGCGGGTGCTTTGGATGAGCTGGTGCTTTAGATGCTGGCTGGCTACTAGCTTTGTCACAGAGAAGCGCCTTCATCAAGAGGGCGCTCTAGGCAGCTGCCTATTTTGCCTATAGGCAGAACCGGCCCTGGCTGAGAGCAGCCATGATGTGTGCGAATAAACTACGTATGCATATAGCAATCCGTCGCATGGATTATAACTTATCATCTTTCCTTAGGATAAGTGATACATATTTGATCAGTAGGGATCTAACTGCTGGGACCCCCACCAATCTCAAGAACAGAGGTCCCTTATCCAACATGTCCAATAGTGTGGCAGCACGTGCTTGATGGCTTCTCTATTCAATTGTTATGTGACTACTGAAAATAGCTGAGTACATAGGCTAAACATGTATGATATAATATAAACATATGATAAGATAAATATGATAAGTTTGATAGGATATGATATGAAAAATATGAACTGCATTCAAGAAATATGAATGTTCATTTTTCTCTGATAATGCAAGAAAGTTTGCTTCATATCATTTTCTATTAAATGTGTAAATTGTGTAAGAGTTGTGTTGTTGCTATTACAGATTTGACAATTTGACAAGAATTCTGAACAAATTTAGGACTTTTGATGTCCATATAGTTGTTGACTGAGAAACTCTCTGAACCTCTCTAACACCACTATTATATTTATTAACACTTTGGGAAAAGTAATGGATCTGGACAACAGTCATGCCAAACTGGAATTTCTCTTCAAATGGTTAAAGCTAGGAAAAAAGCTATACAGTTGAGCAAGATAAGGTGGATTCAATTTCAGATTTTATTATGTGTGAGAGAATTCATGTAGAAAATGCAAATATCATATTTACCATGTTATTTTCCAGCGTGTTTGTGATTTCAATGTAGTTACACCAAGCTCCACACAATTTTCTGCTTCTTATGAACCATATATAATTGTATTGCTTTATTTTTCTATCTGTCTCATGTCTGTGAATAAAGTTTCTTGTATTACACTACAGGTATGTAAATGGTCATGGCTCTGTAAATAAATAATTGCACATTCATATATTATTAACCTTCATGAACAGGGGTGTTTTGGGCCTTGGTGCCCAGAGCAAAATTTTTACATTTCGAATTGCTGTTTTCTATGGCCATGTTACACAGCTTTTTTGCTAAAAATATCAATATCTCATGTTTATCTTTCCAGGGTGTTGGTGTTATGAAATTGCTGTCTCCGGTCTGATAGTACTCCTCTATGCTCTCTCCTGTCCTATCAGACAGCAAAGCAGAGTGCTAGCCCACCCTCCCTTATTGGACTTATTGGACCCTGGACAAAACCATGATTTTATAAGACATGATTTCTATAAAAAAAAATTGTTATGAAGTATATTTGAAAGGTTAATGTTTTGCCAAGATGTACAACATATAAAAAGTTTTTGTATATGACATTGCCCATTTAAAGGGTACCTCTCATCAAAAAAACTTTTGATATAATATAGATTAATGTATGCAGAATAACTTTACAATTGCATGTTATTAAAAAATATGCTTCTTTCTATTTAATTTTCCACTTTGAAGAAATGACCACTAGGGGTCTCCCTACCAGTCCTGGCAGCAAGCATTTCAGACTCATGCTGGAGTCCTAAACACTACGAGCTGCCAGTCTGCTTTGTTCACAAAGGAGAACACTCAGAGCTGCCAGCCTGCTTTGTTCACAGCCTGTTTGGCTGTGAATAAAGCAGGCTGGCAGCTCTGAGTGTTTAGGACTCCAGCATGAGTCAGAAATGCTTGCTGACAGGACTGATCGGGAAAAATACAATAGAAAGAAGCATATTTTTCATTAACATGCTATTGGAAAGTTATTCAACATTCATTAATCTAAAATATATCAAAAGTTTATTTGATGAGAGGTACCCTTTAAGCTAATAGTTGATCACCAACTTAAAAAAAATGAAAAACAGATATCCAAAAAAAACTAAAATTACACATCAAAGGGTCTAGCATAAACAATATAAAATCATTCTAATATACATTTGATTCTTAGATTTAAAACATAGCCCTTATTATAAGCACTCTTAAAGGAAATCTGTCACCAGTGTCACCTGCACTAACCTATCGATACTCACCTTGTCCCGTTTCGTGGCGGGGATCTTTGGTAATCTTCTCCGTTAGCTCCGCTCCGGGTACCTGCTTGGTGCACGGGCGGAGGTTAGTGACGTCACCGCTGCTGTTCTCTCACAGCAAGACTCAGCAGAGAGCAGCAACGGCTGGGGCATGGGGTGGAGCTTACTGACATCACCGCTGCTGCTCCCTGCTGGGTCCCGCTGTGAGAGAACAGCAGCGGTGACGTCACTAAGCTCCAGCCATGCCCCAAGCCTGGTGCCCGGAGCGGAGCTAACGGAGAAGATTACCGAAGATCCCCACCAAGGAACGGGACAAGGTGAGTATCGACAGGTTAGTGCAGGTGACACAGGTGACAGATTTCCTTTAAAACATTAATGCATAGCATAAATAACAAGAAATATTCCCCATCCAATTTTTTTTTACTAACCAGGTGTATACTCTGCTCCAATGTTCAACTACTTAGTTCTTCTAACTACTGCATTCAGGCTCATCAAGTAACTCAGTATGATGGGAATAGTTATGATAAATGTTGTGCGCAAAATGCAAGAATGCAACAGTATTTCCAAAAATCCCTTGTTAAAACACCAATTTAATACAAGGCTCAATACTGACACATTTTACAGACAAGATTTATCATAACTTCTCTCACCATACTTCCCTAATGAGTCTGATTGCATTAATCAGACTTAATTCATTGCAACAGAAGATATAGATGGGGTATATAAATTATATGTAGGCCATGATCTTTTTGCTTGTTTATTTAAGCGTGCATTCCATGTATTTAGTTTCTATAGCAGGTAAATGAACATTTACTTTTTCTTGTCATTTTTGCTATGAGTTAGTGTTTTAAGAGCACTTATGTTAAAGGCTACATTTGAAATCTTAGAATCAAGGTCTATTACAGTGATGTTAACTAATAGGTGATCTAAATTTAGGCTAGATAGTCTGAAACTGCTACAGACTTATCAAACAACCTGACACTATAACATACTTGCCTTTCCACGCTCCATCAGTGATCGCAACTTCCTTTTCATTCAGTGCCAACGATTTTGCTCAAAGTCAGTAGCTATGGCTACCAGCGCCACTGTGGGGCTAGTTAGTCTCAGGGGGCTGGGAATTTCACACATATTTACTCGTGCTGGATCTACGGTGCACCTGCCCCACCTCTTCCCTACCATTTTGTGGATTCTCCTCCTGCCTGAAATTGAATTGTTTCCTGAATAGTGTTGAGCACGAATATTCGAAATGCAAATTTTTACCGCAAATATTGGCACTTTGCGATTTTGCAAATATTTAGAAAATAGTGATATATATACCTAATGATGAATGTTCATGTTTTTTTATGTGTATATATGCAAATATTTATGTGAATATCGGCACTTCCAGACTGGACACTGATCCCTCCATTCTTTTAGGTGAGAGATATAATTGCGCATGTGTACTATGCGAATTTCATTAGGAATTTTCGCATGGAAAAAAAAAGAGAACTAACATAGCCAATATGCAAATTTCACAAACATAGGAAAAATATTCGTCTATATATTTGCGAAATATCGCAAATTCGAATATGGCACCTGCCGCTCATGACTATTCCTGAAATTCATAGTCCCTATTGGCTAATGAGATTTTCCCAGTGTATTCCAAAATATGGTCATTCTTTTGGTGGAATCAAATTCCACATCAGAAGTTCCGCTATGGAGTTTCCAACATTTGTAATGAGCAGCAACTTCCCATTTAGAGCAATGAGAGGCTGTTGTAAGTGGAATCCCCTCTGAATTTCCTCTTGGAAATAAGAGCAGAATGTCTGTAGTATGGAAAAGCTGTAACAATGCAATAGGTGTGGGCCTGCTGTGCTATCTAACTGGTTTGGCTTAGGACCACAATTAGGAGTGGAGTCTAAGTACCTGTAGATTTTCACCATGTATCCTGTCAACGATGCTGCTCAGATACTAGCTATGGTTAACAGTGCCACTGCGGGGCTAGTTAGTCTATCAGAGGGATGGGAACCTCATAGATTTACTCGTACTGGATAGTGATGAGCAGCATTCACCATATTCAAATTTGCGATATTTTGCAAATATATATAGACGAATATTCTTCCTAAATTCACGAATTTCGCGTATTTGTTATATTCACATATGTGAATATTCGCATATTCGTGTATTCGAGGAAGAAAACAGTGAGGGGGTGGGCAACTTTACTATTGGTTGCTAGGGGTGTTGTTGATAACATCTGACAAGTGTATTTGCATCAATCCAATTGGCCCACAAGTGAAAAGAAGGAATATGCGAATATTCACATATGCAACTGTGCGCATATGCGATATTCGCATATGCGAGTATGCGCATATGCGGAAAAAAGTGAATACTTGTAATTTTTTATATATAGCGAATATATTCGCAATATTCGCAAATTTGTGATATTCGCGATTAAAATTTGAAATGCGAATATTCGCTCCCAACACTAGTGCTGGATCTACTGTGAACCTTCCCTAATTCTTCCTTACCATTTTGTGGATTCTCCTCCTGCCTGCTGACTTGGCCCTGGCATTGACCTCTAACTTTGGCACTGTATCTGATTCTGCCTCCGATACTCCCTCCTGACTTGGATCTTGGCTCTATGTTTGGACTACAGTTTTGTTCTGAATCTTTTCTTGTTTGTCCATCTTTTACTGCCCTAGCTTGCTGACCATTCCCCAAGCTATTTGCACTCAAGGGAGCTTCATCCATTTTGGACCATCACCTCTTTTGGTGGGAATTCCTAGTAGGTAGGAATTAAGGAACAGGTGAGTTAAGGGCTAAACTTTCCTGTCCCTCCACTCATTACACATACAATGTGATAAATCCGGAGGATTTCTGGACTTTTTAGTGTAAGTTTATGTTCTGAGGTAAGAAGTTTATTCAATATTAATTACACTGAAAATTAATTTTCTAAATTGTATACATAGTGATGACAAATTTTGTATACTGCAGAACATATGACCTTGCAATAATGCAACAAAAACAAAGACCATATTTTAGTTTTAGATAAGCATTCTGTTAAATAACTGATATTAAAGTTAGCTTTTACAATACAAGATTGCTCTGTCAAAAAGACAGGGACCAGTGGATGGAATTGTGGCAGCCCAGTACAGGAGTTGCACCCCTGTACCCTTGCTGCCCTGTCAGGCAGCCTCCATACAGTGCCCTTTGGGCCCCTTGTACTTGTTCCCCTTGTTCCTGTACTTTTATGCTTATGTTATGCTGTGTGTTGTTTATAAAATGTGTCATAGCTTTAAGAACAGTTGACTTGATTAACCTGTTGTCATGTGATTGACCTGTTGTCATGTGATTGTAACCCAGTGAAGTATCAGTGACCATGTGACCTAAGGGTGACATATGGGACCCCTCAGAGTCTCCCCCATATAAGCCCTGGGTGGAGCCTCTGCTCTTACTCTTCCTGCTTAGCTAAGTTGCAGCAAGGTTAAGTCCTAGGTGTGTGTCTGGAGTCCAGAGGGGGCCTAAAGTCAGTCAAGAAGCCACAGATTCTCAAGTCCATTGCCCCACAGGTCAAGTCAAAGCCTGGTAAGCTACAGAAGGGGTGAAGTCAGTCATAGTCAAGTCAGTCCAAGTCATTCTGTTTCAAGTCAGCATGGCCTGCATCCAAATTGTCCAAGTGTCACCTCCGTGGGCCTAACCAAGCTGTATAGACTGTTACACCTGTCTGACTCAATAAAGCTGCTGTTGTTCCATAACTTGGCATTGGAGTCATTATTTGCCCCCGTGCCTAGCCCAGGATCCAGCGGTATTCCTTCGGTTGGTGTAGAAGATAAACCATGCCCTGGCATCACGAACACAAGGGGTTAATGTCATCTGTCCTTAGGGTAATTCCATCTACCCTCATCCCTTCCTCATCACAGAAGCATGAGCAGGAGTTAGCAGGACTATCAAACAGATCATGTTAAATGGTAGAGACTGTGTCATTAACTTATTTATATGGCAAGGTGGAAAGGGGTTATTCACAGTCTCCTATAGTAGATTGAAATCTGATAGAGATTATTTTTGTTTAATGCAAATTTACAGTACTCGGTGACCTTAAACAGATTTCTCATTTATGTAATTTACTTTGTCAGTACAGATGATATCCTATAAATAGTTCACATTTCTGAGACATTGTTGTTGCCACATCATTACACCAGAATTGTGCTTAAATTATAATTTAGTTAAATTTTTTTGTAGCAGAAAGGGGGAGGGGGGTTGTATGAGTTATAGGGTGCAGAAATAAATCTGTAACCTGGAATCTACAGATCTTGCAAAATGTGAACAAAGCAGCATGGCTTAAGATTCTTGTGCAAGATTCCGGCACAGTTTAAGCCAACAACCAATAGTTGATCAAAACACTAATGCATCTGAACATGTACCAGATTTACCCCACAGTCTCATACACTTTGACAACTCGGGCACATTCTTAGACTGTCCAGCCTAAATTTAGTTTAAGAGTATGTTCGAAATAAGGCAAGAAAGATCCAACCTAGACCTTTGCTTTATGTGGGAGAGCATTATCCTGCTGAAAAATGCCAGTTGGAAGCCCTGCCATAAAAGGCAACCCATATCTCTTTGTTATTAAGTGTTCTTGGTATCTCTTATAGTAACCCACTGTTATGTGCTATGGCTCCCAAGATAATATCACCAGTAGTGATGTCGCAAACATAAATTTTTGGTTCGCAAACTGTGAACCGGGCGAACTGCCATTGACTTCAATGGGCAGGCAAATTTTAAAACCCACAGGGACTCTTTCTGGCCACAAACGTGATTTAAAAGTTGTTTCAAGGGGACTAACACCTGGACTGTGGCGTGCCGGAGTGGGATCCATGGCAAAACTCCCATGGAAAATTACATAGTTGATGCAGAGTCTGGTTTTAATCCATAAAGGGCATAAATCACCTACCATTCCTAAATGGTTTGGAATAACATGCTTTAGCCCCCTTTAGGCAGCACGTAGAGCCCCCATTTAGGCAGCACATAGTTAGAGCTTGCCTTTAGGCAGCACATAGTTAGATCACCCCATATTAGGCAGCACACAGTGGGATTTGAACCCTAACACTGCGGTGGCTACAACTTTTTTAAAGGCCTCAGACTCCACCAGCTTGTATGGTAAAAGCTGGCGGACTAGTAGCTCCGACAAGCCAGCTTTCAAACGCTGGGCTAGGGGGTGACTTTGAGACATTGTCTTCTTGCGCTCAAACATCTCCTTGACACCTGACTGTGGGCAGATGAGCAGGAACTGCTCAAGGCAAGAGACGGAGAGGCGGATGGTTGAGAGAGGGCAAGGAGGGTGTTGGACTTCCCATGACTCAGTTTCTTCTGGCACAGGTTGCAAATGGCCTCGCTGTTAGAGGCAGACACACACAAAAATGCCACACTGCTGAGCTCTGCGATGACTGCATTCTGGTGGTAGCAACAGCATGCAGTGATTGGCGTCCCGTCTGACTGACCCCAGGTGCCGATGCTTGCTGTCTGACTGTGCTACTAGCTCCTTGCGATGACCTCCCCCTGCTTCCAACTCATCTCCTCCTCCTCTCTGTCTCTCCATCTGAACTTTCCCCCTCTTCTTCTTTTCTAGCAGGCACCCACGTGGCATCCACGGACACATCGTCATCATCAACACCTTCACCGCTATTTGACACCTGAAGAAAGGAAGCAGCAGCGGGTACAACATCATCATCACAACGTACGTCCATGTGTGTAATGCTGCCTGACTGAGACATATCGCTGTTAACTACATCCTCTGGCAATAATGGTTGTGCATCACTCATGTCTTCAAACTGATGTGTAAATAACTCCTCTGACGGATCAAGTAAAGCTGCTGTGGTGCTAGTGTTGGTGGTGGCGGCAGGCGGGCAAGTGGTAGCATGAGAGGTGCCTGAAGCTAAGCTAGAGGAGGAGAAGGATGGTGCGTCAAGGTTCCGAGCGGAAGCTGTAGTAGATTGGGTGTCTTGTGATAGCCAGTCAACTAAGTCCTCAGAACTTTGGGGGTTCAGGGTACGTGGCCTCTGAACACTGGCCATTCTAGGGCCAAAGGGAATCCCAGCACCACGACGGCCCCTGCGGGGTAGCCTTCCTCTGCCTGTCATTTTTTTGGTTAAATTTGCACAAGTGTCACACCAAATGTGATTTGCACTAGGGAGACACAATTTGCCCTGAAGGCAAAAAACTGGCAACTGTGACGTGAACTGACAGTGACGACTGGTTTTATTTAACAGCCAAAAAAGGTATTTTTTTTTAAGTTGCACAACTGTCACACCTAATGTGATTTGCACTAGGGTGACACAATTTGCCCTGCAGGCAAAAAAACTGGCAACTGTGATGTGAACTGACAGTGACGACTGGTTTTATTTAACAGCCCAAAAAGTTTTTTTATTTTTTTTATTTGCACAACTGTCACACCTAATGTGATTTGCTCTAGTCTGACAATGAGCAAAAAAGCTTGCCAGCGGAGTTCCCCTTTTAAGCAGTGGTCCCCAACCAGGGTGCCTCCAGCTGTTGCAAAACACACGGACTGATATATTTCAGCCCTTTGAATACTGTAGTAGTTAGTTGCTTTAAAGAAAAAAAGCTTGCCAGCGGAGTTCCCCTTTTAAGCAGTGGTCCCCAACCAGGATGCCTCCAGCTGTTGCAAAACACACGGGCTGATATCTTTCAGCCCTTTGAATACTGTAGCAGTTAGTTGCTTAAAGGAACTAAAGTTTTATACTGGAGTACCCCTTTTAACCAGCCGTTCCCTCCCAACCAGGGTGCCTCCAGCTGTTGCAAGACACACGGACTGATATCTTTCAGCCCTTTGAATACTGTAGTAGTTAGTTGCTTGAAGGAACTTAAGTTTGATTCTGGAGTACCCCTTTTAACCAGTGGTTCCCTCCCAACCAAGGTGCCTCCAGCTGTTGCAAGATACACGGACTGATATCTTTCAGCCCTTTCAATACTGTAGTAGTTGGTTGCTTGAAGGAACTTAAGTTTGATTCTGGAGTACCCCTTTTAACCAGCAGTTCCCTCCCAACCAGGGTGCCTCCAGCTATTGCAAGACACGGACAGATATCTTTCAGCCCTAAAAAGGGCTTTTTTGGGTGCTGTCCACAAAGCAGATGTTACACTAGTGCTTTAGGAGTAAACTGGACCCTTAATACACCACCTAGCAGCAACCTAGCTATCGCTTTCCCTATACAGCAGGAGCAGCTTCTCTAACCCTCCACTTCCTAAGCCTGCAGCATGCTGAATGAGGGTAAAATGGCGTCCGTGCAAGAGGTAGGAGGGTCTGGAAGGGAGGGACTGCTGCTGATTGGCTGTAATGTGTCTGATGACTCTGACTCACAGGGTCAAAGTTTACTGCAATGTTAAAGTATAGGGGGCGGATCGAACTTCACATATGTTCGCCCGGCGATGCGAACGCAAGCATGCTAAATTCGCCGGGAACTGTTCGCCGGCGAACAATTCGTGACATCTCTAGTCACCAGCAGTTCGGGCAGTGTGTCACTCTACAGCAAAGGCAGGATAAAGAACTCACCACAAGGCACACCACATATCCAAACCCAACCGTTGTCAGATCTGAAACAGAACCTGATTATATTGCTAAAGGCAATACAGTTCTAGTCTGTAGCAGTCCAGATTTCTCATTTACGACATCACTGCAAGCAAGGGAGACAGGCTGTAAATGGCAGGACATGTTATGGGCACCATAACACCTAATTTCCTTCTGCTTAACGCCTGGGAATAATACAGACAGAGACAGGAATATGTAATGGTACCACCAGTGTCTGGATAGTGGACAAAGAAACTGTCTGAGCTGCTCCTGCTTGTTGGCAAATCAAACAATCCTCTCTACTTATGGTCTGTCTAGGCTGTCCAGGCTTGATGTATGTTGGTAAAGAGAGGGTAGGTGGAGGATATTTTGGGGTTCAAGTCTTTGATATTTTTAAATACACATAAATGAACCCCCAACCTTCGGACATTCATCTGTGATTTACAAATCTTGCTTGGCTCTTTTAAGTGGTGAACACATTATCACTATGCTGCACCATTTGCTATAACCATTAGCAATTTTTTTTAATACTATACTTTGTGCAGAACTATGATTGTTTCTTCCGTAGCCATGATAAGAAAATGTTCCAATTATATAGTCTGCTTCATGTGAGAAGTTTATATATCTTTTGTAATACTCATTAATGAAGGAATATGGGCCAGGAGACTCATTATTCTTAAGTGATGTAAGTGCTAAACGAACCTCATCATTCTTTATCGGCCTATTTAATTCCTTACACTATTGTCCAATGAAGGTTAGAAGTTTAACTGTACCTAAAAACCAATTTCCTGAGTCTACAGATGGTTGGAGAATATTATTATCTTTTCTCAGGTAATATAAATTACCACAACATGAGAGATAAGTGTTAGCAACATTGTGACTCTTCAAATGGATAATAATAATAAAAAAAAGTATACACTAGTTCTGTACAAGTAATAGTACTGTATGTTGTGCTATCTCAAATCCTAACCTTCTGAATAATTCTCACTTTGCTTCCAGTGTCAAAACAGTTTTGTAAAAATGTATAAATACATTTCTACACATTAACACAGTGGGGGAGATTGCTCAAAATCTGTGCATGAGGAAGAGAGATGGAGTTGCGCATAACAACCAATTAAATTGCTTCTTTTATTTTTGTCCCTTAACCATTTAAGGACATAGACCATTTTCACCGTGAACAGGCGTTTTTTGGTTTTTGCTCTTTCGTTTTTTCCTCCTTACCTTTAAAATATCATAACTCTTTAAATTTTGCACGTAAAAATCTGTATTATGGCTTATTTTTTGTGCCACCAATTCTACTTTGTAATGATATCAGTCATTTTACCCAAAAATTCATGGCGAAACGGGCGAAAAAATCATTGTGCGACAAAATTGAAAAAATACAGGCATTCTGTATTTTTTGGGGGCTTCCATTTCTACGTAGTACATTTTTCGGTAAAAATGACACCTTATCTTTGTTCTCTAGGTCCATACGGTTAAAATGATACCCTACTTGTATAGGTTTGATTTTGTATTACTTCAGAAAAAAATCATAACTACATGCAGGAAAATTTATACGTTTAAAATTGTCATCTTCTGACCCCTATAACTTTGTTATTTTTCCGTGTTCAGGGCGCTATGAGGGTTCATTTTTTGCACCGTGATCTGAAGTTTTTGTCGGTACCATTTTTGCATTGATCTGACTTTTTGATCGTTTTTTTTTTTTATTGATATCAACAGTAAATTGTACAAACAATCAGAAGAAGAGGGTTAACCATATGAGTCAAGCAGATATCTGGAGAAGGCGAAAACATGCTGTCTGGACAAAACACCACATAGTATAGTATCTATGGCTACGGTGCGGGAATATGACTGCATCCTAACTGGTAGCGTGGGAGATGATGTCCTAGTCACATATCTTTTCATAGAGACCATATTTATCTTGGTAACAAGACATAATTAACAACGTAGAATACATAGTCAACAACATATGGCCATAAGTCGTAGATCGAAATGCATCTCAATATGGCGGTGTATTGACATCTGCTCATCTCAAGCTAGGGGAGTGAAACCGGGGCAGGAGTAGGGAAGAGAGGGGGAGGTGTGAGAAGAAAAAAAAAGGGAAAGTGGGCAGGGACAGAGAGAGGATAAGAGGTAAAGAAATAAACAAGACATAGGTAGAATCTGTGGGACAAGTAGGCTTACCTACTAAAAATTAGAATTTTTTTTTTTTACTTTGAAGCTCTCTGCTTGTAAGGAAAATGAACACACCAAATACATTATATATTGATTCACATATACAATATGTCTACTTTATGGTTGCATCATAAACTTGACATATTTTTACTGATCTTTAACAGTGTTCAATGCATCTCCATAGGGATGCATTGATCAGGGTTTTCGGCGATTGATTGCTCAAGCCTGGATCTCAGGCTTGAAGCATTCAATCGGCGATCGGACTGCAGGAAGGAAGGTAAGAGACCTTCCTCCTGTAGTACAGCTGTTCGGGATGCCGCGATTTCACCACGGCGATCCCGAACACCTCCCTGAGCCAACTGACACTTTTTACTTTTACTTTTAGCCGCGTGGCTCAGCTTTGAGCGCGCGGCTAAATGGTTAATAGCGCGCGGCACCACGATCAGTGCCGCGCGCTATTAGCGGCGGGTCCCGGCTTCACTATGACGCCAGGCCCGCCGCGATATGATGCAGGGTCACCGTGGGACCCCACGTTATATCACGGGAGCGGGACCAAGGACGTACTCATATGTACTTGGTCCTTAAGGGGTTAAGGACCAGAGCGTTTTTTGCACATCTGACCACTGTCATTTTAAGCATTAATAATTCTGGGATGCTTTTACTTATGAATTTGATTCCAAGATTGTTTTTTCATGATATATTCTACTTTAACATAGTGGTACATTTTTGTCGATACTTGCATCATTTCTTGGTGAAAAATTCCAACATTTCATGAAAAATTAGAATTTTTTTTTTTTTTACTTTGAAGCTCTCTGCTTGTAAGGAAAATGAACATACCAAATACATTATATATTGATTCACATATACAATATGTCTACTTTATGGTTGCATCATAAACTTGACATATTTTTACTTTTGGAAAATATCAGAGGGCTTCAAATTTCAGGGACCAGTTCAGTTTTTGAAGTGGATTTGAAGGGCCTTCATATTAGAAATACCCCATAAATGACCACATTATAAGAATTGCACCCCGCAAGGTATTCAAAATGACATTCAGTAAGTGTGTTAACCCTTTAGGTGTTTTACAGGAATAGCAGCAAAGTGAAGGAGAAAATTCAAAATCTGCATTTTTTACACTCGCATGTTCTTGTAGACCCAGTTTTTGAATTTTTGAAAGGAGAGAAATCCCCCCAAAATTTGTAACCCAATTTCTCTTGAGTAAGAAAATACCTCATATGTGGATGCAAAGTGTTCGGCGGGAGCAGTAGAGGGCTCAGAAGGGAAGGAGTGACAATGGGTTTTTGGAGAGTGAGTTTTTCTGAAATGTTTTTTGGGGGGCATGTCACATTTAGGAAGCCCCTATGGTGCCAGAACAGAAAAAAAAAAACCACGTGGTATACTATTTTGGAAACTACACCCCTCAATGAACATAACAAGGGGTACAGTGAACCTTAACACCACACAGGTTTTTGACAACTTTTTGTTAAAGTTGGATGTGTAAATAAATAAAAAAGATTTCACTAAAATGCTGGTTTTCCCCAAAATTTTACATTTTTACAAGGGGTAATGGGAGAAAATGCCCCCCGAAATTTGTAACCCCATTTCTTCTGAGTATGGAAATACTCCATGTGTGGATGTCAAATGCACCATGGGCGCACTACAATGCTCAGAAGAGAAGGAGTCACATTTAGCTTTTGGAAAGCAAATTTTGCGGAAATGGTTTTTGAAGGGCCTGTATTTAGGAAGCTCCTATGGTGCCAGAACAGCAAAAAAAAAAAAAAAAATACACGTGGCATACTATTATGGAAACTAAACCTCTCAAGGAATGTAACAAGGAGTACTGGTGTTTTGCGACTTTTCATTAAAGTTGGATGTGTAAATGAAAAAAAATTTCACAAAAAATGCATTTTTACCCCCCCAAACTTATCATTTTTACAAGAGGTAATAGAAGAAATGGGGTTACAAATTTTGGGGGGTATTTTCTGCTGAGTATGGAAATACCCCATATCTGGATGTAAAGTGCACTGCGGGCTGACTACAATGCTCAGAAGAGAAGGAGCCCCATTGGACTTTTGGAGAGAGAATTTGTTTGGAAAGGAGGTCGGGGTCATGTGCACTTACAAAGCCCCCGTGCTACCAGAACAATGGACCCCCCACATGTGAACCTATTTTGGAAACTATACCCCTCACAGAATGTAATAAGGGGTGCAGTGAACATTTACACCCCACTGGCCTTTGACAGATTTTTGGAACAGTGGGCTGTGCAAATGAAAAATTAAATTTTTCATTTTTACGGACGACGATTAAAATAATCTGTCAGACACCTGTGGGGCAGAAATGCTCACTGCACCCCTTACTAAATTCCTTGAGGGGTGTAGTTTCCAAAATGGGGTCACATGTTGGGGGGGGTCCATTGTTTTGGCACCATGGGGGCTTTGTAAACACACATGGCAGACACATTCCAGACACATTCTATCTCCAAAAGCCCAATGGCACTCTTTCTCTTCTGAGCCCTGTAGTTCACCCGCAGATTACTTTACATCCAGATTTGGGGTATTTATATACTCAGAAGAAATGGGGTTACAAATTTTGGGGGGCTTTTTTCCTATTACCCTTTGTAAAAATGAAAAATTTGGGATAACATCAGCATTTTAGTGAAAAAATAAAAATTTTTAATTTTCATGTCCAACTTTAACGAAAATTTGTCAAACACCTGTGGGGTGTTAAGGCTCACTGTACCCCTTGTTACGTTCCATGAGGGGTGTAGTTTCCAAAATGGGGTCAGATTATTATTTTTTTTACAATAACATGCTGGAGTAGACACCAACTTTACCTGTTCATAAGGGGTAAAAGGTGAAAAAGTCCCCCAAAATGTGTTAGGCAATTTCTCCCGAGTACAGAAATACCCCATATGTGACCCTAAACTGTTGCCTTGAAATACGACAGGCATTTGAGGCCTAAATAAGGGATTTGCATACCTTCAGCTATTGCAAAATTACCACTACCAGTGTGCCCTTTGGCTGTCCGTTCATGCTAGGGGTTGTAGTTATGCAATAGCTGGAGGCACACTGGTTGCAAAACACAGAGTTTGTTACTTAACTCAGTGTTTCGCAACCAGTGTGCCTCCAGCTGTTGCAAAACTACAACTCCCAGCATGTATGGTCTATCAGTGCATGCTGGAAGTTGTAGTCTGCCACAGCTGGAGGCACACTGGTTGCGAAACACTGAGTTAGGTAGCAAACTCTCAGTGTTTCTCAACCAGTGTTCCTTCAGGCGTTGCAAAAACTACAACTCTCAGCATGCAGTGACAACTGAAGGGCATGCTGGGACTTGGAGATATGCAACAGCTGGAGGCATACTACTAACATTCCTAGTATGCCCTTTGGCTGTCCGTGCATGCTGGGGGTTTTAGTTATACAATAGCTGGAGGCACACTGGTTGCAAACACAGTTTGTTACTTAACTCAGTGTTTTCCAACCAGTGTGCCTCCAGTTGTTGCAAAACTACAACTCCCAGAATGCCCAGACAGCCAAAGGACATGATGGGAGTTGTAGTTATGCAAAAACTGGAGGAGAACAGTTTGGAGACTAAAGTGCAATGGTGTCCAAACTGTAGCCCTCCAGATGTTGCAAAACTTCAACTCCAAGCATTCCTAGACTGTCCAGGAATGCTGGGAGTTGTAGTTCTGCAACATCTGAAGGGCCAGATGTTACAGAACTACAACTACCAGCATGCCTGGACTGTCCGGGCATGCTGGGAGTTGTCGTTTTACAACATCTGGAAGGGCTACAGTTTGGACACCACTGCACAGTTTTGTCTGCACTGCACAGGATTTGTAGTTTGGCATCTCCTGAAGGGCAGCAGTGAAGATCAATTACCGCTGATCTTTTCTGCTGCCTTTGCAAATCCCGCCGCTGCCTGCTGCTGGTCCCGCCACGATCGCCGCAGGGGACCATTTTAATTGGCCCCAGCTGCATAGTGTCATTGGTCAGCTATTCAAAACAGCTGCGATGACATTTCTATCACCATGCCACCGGACATGGTGATAGAAAATGTATTGGACATTTATGAATGTCCATTTGCCTTAAGTGACAGGAAAAATGGACGTTCATAAATGTCCATTTGCGGAAAGGGGTTAAGGACCAAGGGCGTACATGTAGACCCTGAGTCCGCTCCCTTTATATAACGCAAGGTCACGGCGTGACCTCGCGTCATTACGGGTCGGGCCCGGCCTCTAACAACGGCTGGGACCCGTGGTTAATAGCGTGCATCACCGATCGTGGTGCTGTGCGCTATTAACCCTTTTAGGTGCAGTGTTCAGAGTTTCTCGCAGTGTCTAAAGTTGTAAAATATCACTCCTGGATGCTCAGTCGTGCTGATTGGGACCGATCAGTTAGGACGCATCAAGAGGGTCTCTTCCCTGTCTCCTGCGCGTCTGATCGCCAAATGACTGCTCCATGCCAGAGATCCAAGCAGGAGCAGTCAAGCGGCAGAATCACTGATCATTGCTATGCTATTGCATAAAAATGATCAGTATAAAAGATCAGTGCAATGTATGTTATAGCCCCTAGAGGATGCTATAGCACTGCATAAAAAAAAGTAAAAAAATAAGTTAATAAAGATAATTTAACCCCTACCCTAATAAAAGTTTGAATCATCCGCCTTTTCCCATTTAAAAAACAAAAAACTGTGTAAATAAAATTAAAATAAACATATGTGGTATTGCAGCGTGTGGAAATGTCCGAACTATAAATATATAACATTAATTAAACTGCACGGTCAATGGCGTACGCGTAAAAAAACTTCCAAATCCAAAATAGCGTATTTTTGTTCACTTTTTATACCATTAAAAAATTTATAAAAAGCGATCAAAAAATCCGATCAAAACTAAAATGGCAGCAATAAATACGTCAGATCATGGCGCAAAAAATTTGCCCTAATACCGCTCCGTACGTGGAAAAATAAACAGATTAGAGGGGTCAGAAGATGGCAATTTTAAACGTAATAATTTTCGTGCATGTAGTTATGAATTTTTCCAGAAGTACAACAAAATAAAACCTATATAAGTAGGGTATCATTTTAATTGTATGGACCTACAGAATAAAAAGAAGATGTCATTTTGTACAGAAAATTGTACTGTGTAGAAATGGAAGCCCCCAAAATTTACAAACTGGTGTTTTTTTTTTTTTCAATTTTGTTGCACAATTATATTTTTTTCTGTTTAGCCATAGATTTTTGGGTAAAATGACTGATGTCATTACAAAGTATAGGTGACGCAAAAATAAGCCATCATATGGATTCTTAGGTGCAAAATTGAAAGGGTTATGATTTTTAAAAGGTTAGGAGGAAAAAACGAAAGTGCAAAAACTTAAAAACGCTTGGTCCTTTAAAGGCCTGTGAAAAAATGAAAGAAGTGATCTAATTGGCATCTATGGGCAACTGCACCACTCTTCTTATGCACGTTTTAATAAATCTCCCCAGTATTTATATACCATAATTCTGAATTAAGATATATAAAGAACAAGGCACAAATTCTGATGTTTATTTTTTAGTACAATGTTTATAAAGGGGTTATCCAGGAATAGAAAAACAGAACTAATTTCTTTCAAAAACAGCTCTATTTCCCCAGGTTGTGTGTGGTATTACAACTTGGCTCCATTCATTTCAACGGAACTGAGCTGCAGAACCACACCCAACCCGGAGACAGAAGGGGAGCAGTTTTTGAAATTAAAGGGGTTATCCTGGCTCCAGAAAATTAAACAAATTTGTAAATGACTTCTATTAAAAAATCTTAATCCTTTCAGTACTTGTGAGTTTCTGAGGTTGAGATTGTTCTTTTCTGTACTCTCTGATTACACGTGTCTCCGGAAACGCCCAGTTTAGAAGAAAATCCCCATAGCAAACCTCTTCTAAACTGGGCGTTTCCTGAGACACGTGTCATCAGAGAGCACTTAGACAGAAAAGAACAACCTTAACTTCAGAAGCTCATAAGTACTGAAAGGATTAAGATTTTTTAATAGAAGTAATTTACAAATCTGTTTAACTTTCTGGAGCCAGTTCATATATAAAAAAAAGTTTTTTCCTGGAATACCCCTTTAAGTAGCTCTGTTTTTCTATACCTAAATTACTCCTTTAACTGTCTGTAGAAATATGAGATAATATATTCTTTTTTTATTCTGTAATAATATGGTTCCAAGACTCTTTCATATGGGGCTTGGGTTGTTTAGCTGCACTAAATATTGTAAGGAAAAAATTATAAGACTCAGTGATGTGACTTTTAGGCAGAATTCACACACATTTTTTAAAAGTGTTTTTTTTTTTTTTTTACTCCTTAAGGACCAGGGTTTTTTCCGTTTTTGCATTTTCATTTTTTCCTCCTTACCTTTAAAAAAATCCTAACTCTTTGAATTTTGCACCTAAAAATCCATGTGATGGATTCTACTTTGTAATGACATCAGTAATTATTCCCAAAAATCTACGACTAAATGGAAAAATAAATCCTTGTACGACAAAATTGAAGAAAAAACTAAATTTTGTAAATTTTGGGGGCTTCCGTTTCTATGCAATACATTTTTCGTTAATAATGACACCTTATCTTTATTCTGTAGGTCCATACTATTAAAATGATACCCTATAGGTTTGATTTTGTGGTACTTCTGGAAAAAATCATATCTACATGCAGGAAAATTTTTATGATCTAAAGTTTTTAGTGGTACCATTTTTGCATTGATCAGACTTTTTGATCGCTTTTTATTCATTTTATCATGATATAAAAAGTGACCAAAAATACGCTATTTTGGACTTTGGAATTTTTGTGCACATACACCATTGACCGTGCGGTTTAATTAACAAAATATTTTCATAATCCGGACATTTCCGCACACGGTGATACCACATATGTTTATTTTTATTGACAATTTTTTTTTTTATGGGAAAAGAGGGGTCATTCAAACTTGTATTAGGGAAGGGGTTAAATGATCTTTATTACCTTTTTTTTCACTTTTTTTGCAATGTTACAGCCCTCATTCGGGGCTTTAACACTGCACTAACTGAACTTTTACATTGATCAATGATTTCTCATAGGTAACCATTGATCGATGATTCTGCCGCTTGACTGCTCATGCCAGGATCTCAGGCACTGAGCAGTCATTCAGCAATCGGACACCAGGAGGCAAGTAAGGGAACCCTCCTTGTGTCCTACAGCTGTTCAGGATGCTGCAATTTCACCATGGGGGTCCCGAATAGCCCACTGAGCTAGCCGGGGGTAGTTTAGTTTCACTTTAGACACCGTGATCAACTTTGAATGCCGCATCTAAAGGGTTAATAGCACTTGGCACCGCGATCAGCGCTGCGCCCCGGCCGTTATTAGAGGCCAGGCTCGACACGCCGTGGCCCTGCGTTATAGAAAGGGAGCGGATTCAGTGCATACAGGTACGCCCTTGGTCCTTAACAGATTAAGCAAAAAATGCTGCATCAAGAAGATACTAAAAAAGTACAGTAAATGTTATAAATATAGACTCTGAAATGTATTTTTTAAAGTATTGCTGAAGACAATGGGGGAGATTTATCAAAAACTGTCCAGAGGAAAAGTTGCTGAGTTGCCCATCGCAACCATTAGATCCCTTCTTTCATTTTTCAGAGGCCTTCTCAAAAATACATCAGATTGCCCCCTAGCAATCACTGGCCAAGATGGGGCATTGCAGAGCCACAGTGTGACACGTTAACCACAGGGAACTTAGAATGTGTGTTCTGCTAAATGTGTGTTCCGTAAAAATTTTAAACCTTTTTGAAAGTGAAACATAGTAAGGTTGTAGATACTTTAGGTTGGACCCCCCCATGATCAGACACCTATCCTGCCAATAATGGATAAGTTTAAAAGTAGGGGAGTATTCCTTTAAGATGGGGGTACTGAGCGTTATGATTTTTAGAAGGGGAGGAGGAAAAAATGTGCAAAAATGAAAAATGAAATGAAAAAGTGCAAAAATGAAAATTGGCCTTGTCCTTAAATGGGTACTCCACTGGCCAGCCTTCCAGATGCATTAGGAACATTCAGTTCCGAACACTGTGCTTGCGCTGCAGAGGTTGATCACACCCCCTCGTGTCATCAGGCCACGCCCCTTCAATGACTTCAGTCTATGGAAGGGGACATGTCCTGATGTCATGAGGGGGTGTGGCCATCCCCCACAGCGCGAGCACAGCGTTCGGATCTAAATGTTCCGAATGCAGCCGGAAGGCTGGCCAGTGGAGTACCCCTTTGAGGACAAGGACAATTTTCATTTTTGCACTTTTATTTTTTCCTCCTCCCCTTCTAAAAATTATAACACTTTCAATTTTGCACATACAAGCCCATATAAGGGCTGGTTTTTTGCTCCACTAATTGTACTTTGCAATCACATCAATCATTTAGTAACAAAATATACTGCAAAACCAAAAAATATATATTTGTGGGGTGAAATTTAAAGAAAAATACAATTTTGTAAATTTTGGGGGCTTCCGTTTCTACACAATTTTTGGTAAAAATGACACCTTATCTTTATTCTGTAGGTCCAATATGGTCGCAAGGATACCCGATTTATGTAGGCTTTATTTAAGGTTACTACTTTAAAAAAAATGATAACTACATGCACCAAAATTAGTATGTTTAAAATTGGCATATTCTGACCCCTTTAACTTTTTTATTTTTCCGCATATGGGGCTATATGAAGGTGCATTTTTTGCGCCGTGGTTTGTAGTTTTTATCGGTACCATTTTGTTTTGATGGGACTTTTTTATTGCTTTTTATTAGTTTTTATGGTAAATAAAGTGACCAAAAATGTGCAATTTTGGACTTTAGTAATTTTCTTTTTACATGTACACCATTGACCGTGCAGTTTAGCTAACCTTTTTTTTTACTTTTTGTTACACTTTATTTTTTTAGCTGCAACATGCAATCTTCTGATTGCATATACTGATCAATGCTATGCCATAACATAGCATTGATCAGTGTCATCGGCGCTCTGGTGCTCTAGCCTGCATAGCAGGCTAGGAGCAACTAATCATCGAACGGACAAATGTTGCCGCAGATGTCCCGATGAGCTCCACCCTGCGTTAATCCTGCATTTTAGATGCCGCAATCAACTTTGATTGTGGCATCTAAAGGGCTAATGTCAGGCATTGCTCGTGAGCCGCACATAAGAATGGTTTAAACCCTGTTAACGGACCAGTGCGTACAGGTACACCCTTGATCCCCTTGATCCTTGAGTCCCAGGATGCAAGGGTGTACCTGTATGCCTTTGGTCCTGGTGTTTTTAATGTTTTACTCACCACATTGGTTTGGTTTAATCACAACATTTCATGCAGAAATATGAGGAATTTACTATGTTAATATTTACACTGCCTGTCTTTTAAAAAGGTTAGTTCTGCATGTTCATTATTAAACTTTGTTCATTCATGTGCAAAAACATTAACGATGGATGAATTCTGTGCAAAATTTTAGGTGAATTGCAGTATGTACTGGAATTTTCGGATTTCTATCTTGGCTTATATATGTGCCACTTTTTTTTTTTTTTTTAAAGTAAAGTTTTATTAAGCATTTTCAAATTTCCAAAACAACAAAACATACAGAACATATTAGGCAAATGTGCCACTTTTTTGCGCTAAAAGTGTCTAGTCAATTTTGTAAATGTGTCTCAGCCATAGCAAATCCTTAACCAAGCCCCTTTTGTTGTGTGAAAATGGAAAATGGAAAGTATGGTGTATTTTACTATTATTTCCGGTGTAGACAGAATAATAAATGTGCCGGCCAATCAATGTCAAGTTTTGGTTCATGTTGCATAAAACACAAGCATAGTAAATGTGAAACACAGTATATAGATCTGTACACCCTTGGATACAAATTAAGATGTATTGTCTAATCTATTTAGTGCAATAAAATTACTGGAAAAAAGATGAACAATGTGAAGAACATTCGTCATTTTATTTCTACAACTTAGAGTGCCATGATTCTCCCTATAACACCCCATATTACAGTTATCATGCAGCCCATTGCACGCTATAGTTACTGTCTGTGACATAATTTTCACATTAGTGAAAGTGAAATTATGTTCTCAGTTTCCACTAGTGCACAACAATATCTAAATCTGCCAGCATCTAAAGAGTCACATGAAGAAAGTCATTGGTACATGCAGCCTCATGAAAAATAAATGTACAGCTTGCAGTCTAAAATGTGTTTTTGTGCAACTCTATGCTGGCTGGGCAGTGACAATGTCTGTCAAACCTAGCAAATGTTCCATAGACACAATGTATCTCATCTGTTTTCTATAGTTTAGCGCAGGGCCCCACTATTATCCCTCTGTGAAAAATCAGCTTAACCTCGAGGTTTCACATCCACAAAGGGGATTTCTTCGACCATACCATCAGCCCCCAACATTTTAACCATTGGTACGTATGTTTGTATGGACACAGCCATGGATCTAACAAAGAATCCCCCAACTCTCCAGAGATAACTTCTTACTGCATACATTGGTTACCCCTTAACAGATTCATACTTTTAGGCATAGGCCAGACTTATACTGTAGCATGCATATACATATAGGCTTCTATTATGCAAATATATATTGATCCCATTTTTTAACTACCATATTTATCGGCGTATAACACGCACTTTTTAGGCTAAAATTTTTAGCCTAAAGTCTATCTGCGCTTTAAATCAATGAACTGCAGTGGCTTTGCAGGTGCAGAGACCGCCAGCGCTGCCGGCTTCTCTGCCCCTGCCTGCCCTGGGGTCTAGAGCCCTGCTGCCGGCCCTTCTCTCCCCCTGGCTATCGGTGCTGCTGCCCGTTCTCTCCCCCTGACTATCTGTGCCGGAGCCGATAGCCAGGGGGAGAGAAGCGGCGCCGGCAATGGAGCAGCGGCGCCGACAGACAGAGGGAGAGAAGAGGCAGCGGCACCCATTGCCGGCGCCGCTGCCCCGTTGCCTCCCCCATCCCCGGTTGCATAATTACCTGTTGCCGGGGTCGGGTCCGTGCTGCGTCAGGCCTCCGGTGTGCGTCCCCTGCGTCGTTGCTATGCGCTGCACGGTGCGGCGCAATTACGACACTCGTCATTGCGCCGCGCCGTGCAGCGCATAGCAACAACACAGGGGACGCACACCGGAGGCCTGAAGCAACGCGGACCCGACCCTGGCAACAGGTAATTATGCAACCGGGGATGGGGGAGGCAACGGGGCAGCGGCACCGGCAATGGGTGCCGCTACCCCTTCTCTCCCCCCTGGCTATCGGCGCCGGCAATGGGGCGCCGGCACCGATAGTCAGGGGGAGAGAACGGGCAGCGGCGCCGATAGCCAACGGGAGAGAAGCGGCGGCAGCAGAGCTCTAGACCCCAGGACAGGCAGGGGAAGAGAAGCGAGCAGCGACGGCCTCTCTCCCCCTGCCTTTCCTGGGGGTGTATTGGGGTATACACATGCACACACACGCACCCTCATTTTACCATGGATATTTGGGTAAAAAACTTTTTTTACCCAAATATCCTTGGTAAAATGAGGGTGCGTGTTATAAGCCGGTGCGTGGTATACCCCGATAAATATGGTATTGAAAAATATGGATGATGATACTTTTCTGAAAAAATGTATATGTGTTTAATAACAGAGGTCAATAGATTGACATAAATGTATGCATTTGAGTTACTCTACAGTAGAAATAAAAGTTACCAAGAGTTACTACTCTATATAACTGTATACTTTTTTATAGATACGTTTGACGTTTTTGTTTATTCATCAGTTTATATACAGTTATAGTACATCACTTTTTTGTTCGATACATGTTTTAGGCATAGGGCACAAACATTGCATCATTGGAGCTATACATCCATATTAATAAGAAAAAATAATAATAAAAATAATTGTAAAAAAAATATATACTGTAGTCAAGCTGTTTAAAAGCATAACAGTAGGAAATATTCAAGAAAAAAAGTATTTTTGTTTACGTTTAATGTAAAAGTAAACAGTTAAACATTTATGTCTTTTTTTTATATCTTTGAAAAGTGCAAGATAGTTGTCTTCCAGTGTGAGCGCCTCCATTTAGAGGCTCTAAAGTAAACATTTTATGAACGTAATGCTATTTTGTGTTTTATACACAGGTGCATTCGGGCAGATGCCCTGCTGCTTAGAATAGTAATGGTAATAATAGTGATCAATGTTTACGTTTAACGTAAACAAAACAAATTGCATATAACCACCATAATTATATCACCATTATAATGAAAATGAATTAGGGCTTTTTCCTATAGGGTGGCTAATTATAACACCAACTTTCTGTTGATAAGTAATATAAAAGGTAAAGCAAATATCCTATGTGTAAAACTATAAGAGGTGCAACACATTTCCAAAAATACCGGGAGCTTCAATCAACACTTTCATTTTGCACTCAGCATGAATGAAACTTCAAAGGTTTATGAAGAAAGGGAGGAAAAAAAATCAAATTGTATTTGCTCGTCCACTGAAAGTTTATGCCTGCCAGAACCATTTAGTGGGGCTGCTTAACAGCTTTGTTGAGGTGTTTATCCTTTTCGAGAGAGTTCATAGCTCTCGGCATTCAGGGCAATGGAAATAGATTCAGACTATGCCAAGCATTCAGGACAATGTTTCCTAGTAAGACACAATGTTGCAAGTCATCTGCATAATCCCTTCATCCTGCTAGAGATAGAGAGAGGCAGTGGTGGATAGTGGCATGTCAAATTTGACAGCTTTATTAAATCAGAAAAACTATACTGCTTCCTCCTGCTGCTTTACCATGAAGGCACAAATCCACCGATCCTTGAGAAAATTGCTTTTATTTTTGGAAACTATAAGGTATAAGTGTAAAGAAAGAAAAAAAAAAAAGAATCCTATGTTTGCATTTCAGGCTGATGTCGAGGTCACCTGTATGAAGGTGAAGATGATGCATGAACAATAATATACGGAGAATACTCGTGAAAAAAGGACATGACTGTGTTAGAACTCATTCACATGGCTTGAGTTGTGCGAAGATGTTATATGGTCCCCACAGATATACAGTATATAAAGCTATGCTGCATCTTATAAATCTTGGATTTCATGCAGAGGTATACAAAGTTTTTTTTCAATTGAATTAATGCAGAATCCAACAGAAAAAATGCTACATGATTGATTAGAGGTCATATTTTGGGGGATTCTTCTCTAGAAACAATGTTCCCAGGAGAGAATATCTTCATAGGAATGTATCCTTCTGGGGCCCAATACATGTAACTGTGTTCCAATGAAAAGCTTAAGACTGAAAACTACACACTTCTTGTTTTAACCACACTACTATTTTCTTGCTATGTTCATCTAGAAAAGAATGTTACATGTGAGGTTTCTGACTCCTAATGTAGAAAACAAAAATAATAACGAAATAAATGATCAAGTAAAGTAATACAAAGTAGTCTATTAGCTTAATGCCTTTGTACTAAGTAGGCTGACCATACAGTGTGTCCCGGTTTGAATGGGACAGTCACCTTTTTTTAAAAAAAAAATATTTTAAGACTGTCCCATCTTTTTATTGAAAATGCTCATTTTATTCCTTTGTTTAACAAGAAACAGGACAAAATTGACACCCCTGCTTTTTTTTGTGCTGCAGCAGCCTCTGGTGATATGGTTCTCTCATAGTGGTCATGGTATGGTATGTGACGAGTGACACCCCTGACTTTGCATCCCGAGAAGTGGAGAAGGAGAAGCATGACCATGGACCCTGGCATGGACCCAGGGCCGGTTTTAGGCTTAACGTGGTCCTAGGTAAAATCAAAAGAGGGGCCCCAAAAGTCGTAATAGTGCACAAACCAGATTTGCACATTTTTGGTCACTTCAAATACCCTCATACATCCCCATATACAGAAGAATAAAAGAGTTAAAGGGATCAGAATAGTACAATTTTATATTTTGTATAGTTCCCCCACATTAGTTTGGCAGTATAGTTCCCCCACATTAGGTGGTAGTTCCCCCACATTAGATAGGCAGTATAGTTCCCCCACATTAGGTTGGCAGTATAGTTCCCCCACATTAGGTTGGCAGTATAGTTCCCCCACATTAGGTTGGCAGTATAGTTCCCCCACATTAGGTTGGCAGTATAGTTCCCCCCTTCCCCACAACATTAGGTTGTCAGTATAGTTCCCCCACATTAGGTTGTCAGTATAGTTTCCCCACATTAGGTTGTCAGTATAGCCCCCCCCCCCCCACATTAGGTTGTCAGTATAGTTCTCCCACATTAGGTTGGCAGTATAGTTCCCCCCCTCCCCACCACATTAGGTTGTCAGTATAGTTCCCCCACATTAGGTTGTCAGTATAGTTTCCCCACATTAGGTTGTCAGTATAGCCCCCCCCCCCCACATTAGGTTGTCAGTATAGTTCTCCCACATTAGGTTGTCAGTATAGCTCCCCCAAATTAGGTGCTCAGTATAGTTCCCCCACATTAGGTACAGTATAGTTCCCCTACAATAATTGCAGTATAGTCCCCCCACATCAGGTGCAGTATAGTTCCCCCACATTAGGTGCAGTATAGTTCCCCCACATTAGGTGCAGTATAGTTCCTCACATTAGGTGCAGTATAGTTCCCCATATTAGGTGCATTATAGTTCCCACATTGGGTGCAGGATTGCTCCCCACTTTAGGTGCAGTATAGTTCCCCCATATTAGGTGCAGTATGGTTCCCCACATTAGGTGCAATATAGTTCCCCCACATTAGATTGGCAGTACAGTTCCCCCACATTAGGATGACAGTATAGTTCCCCCACATTAGGTCCCCCCTCTCCCCCTGCTTTTTCTATTTTTCTTATTTCCTTATCTGGCCTTGCTCGGCAGGCTCAGGTAATGCGGCAGGTCTTGTGGGCAGTGTGGATAGTATGACAAGTGATGTCCTACAACTATATATGGGGGAAAGACAGGAGCTACAACCATATATGGGGGCATGCAACTACATCTAACCCTGCCTCATTTTTGCTATCTCAATTTCCAATTTTTGACTCAAGGAAATGCAGCCTAGTACTAAGTCTACCTATCTGTAGGGGTTTATGAGGTGACTCTGCAGGTGGCTTTTAGTGTTTAAGCAAAATTTGCATTTACAGTATAGAAAAGATTAAAGACATACATAAAGTATGCATAGCTAGAGGTAGGCAGAGCATTGTAATCAAAATACTAAAGTGTTTTAGGCTTTAATGGCAGGGACAGGGTGACTTTTTGGTGCTTAGGAAATCATTCATATAGTGGCATATATTCTTTGTGCAGTATGGATTATATAAAAGGCATAGAGGGGGATATTTATCATTGCTTTTAGAGCATTTTGTTTGTCTATGTTCAGGTGCAGTTCAGGCGCAAGCAGCATATTTTGAGAATTTTATGCGCCTTTTGATATAGACAGTTTTACTCTTTTTGCCTACCCCTAGAACTTTTTCTTTTTGACAATGCAGTGGTCACGTATTTATCATTTGCGACTTTTGTCAAAAGTCGCTATTTTGTGCGCAAAGGTACATTTTTAGGTGCAAATCTACACCACCTACCAGTAGGCGTGAGAATAATTTCTACCTTCCACAATTCAACCTTTAACCCCTTCCCGTAAAATCCCGTCTATAGATGGCGACTTGAGCAGGTCCTTTGCGCATTCCGCCGTCTATAGACGGCATTCATTAACCCGGTGATGCACGGCATCGCACGGGTTAACTGGCAGAAGTCCCGGTGCTACCAGTGGGGGACAATTTCTGCTAGCCCCCCCCCCCCCCCCAGGACTAGGGATCGACCGATATCGATTTTTTAGGGCCGATACCGATAATCTGTGACCTTTCAGGCCGATAGCCGATAACTTATACCGATATTCCAGTATAAGTTATTGGCTATTTGCGTATTTGTGTACCACGGGTTGAGAACCCAGGCCTCTGGTTGTTGGTCTGACTCTTTATTAGAAAAGGCGTACGTTAGACAACTTTTCACGCTAAAGGAGAGCTGCACCTTATTCATCATTACGCTGCACATTATTGATGAATAAGATGCACGCTAGTCAAAGTATAGACAAAAAAAAGTGGAAATTTGATCTAAAATAGACATTTCTTGATAAATCTCCCCCAGAGTGCGTAAATTTCCCATACACACACACACACACACAAAAAAAAAAAAAATCCTAGTAATTATCACTGGCTTTAATGTTACTCTTTGATTTTCTATACTTCTTTATTGTTTTGGATAGCTTAATTATTGTTATAAGTAGTATTAGTATTATTATTCCATGTTGCTTTATGCATGCTTAAACATTGTCCAGTTGTCATTTATCGGTGTATTGTGTTCTATTTTTATAACATAAAATAGGACTTTTCTGGGTAGCCAATAACAGTACCATTTTTTTTTTATGTTTAATGTTCGGAAACTAATTTTCGCTGTATGTAATATTTAATACAATGCATATAACCCCTACTTTAGTTCAGTGTTCAGCACTTCTGCTCCACATCATTACCACAAACTCAAAAGTTTCAAAATCAGTCAGGTAGGCTGCGGCCCTGAGTTTCTCTTTATCAAATATTTTGTTATGCTTGCCCTTAGTTCATATAATGGATAATATTGTCATGTATTTATTTTATTTTTTTTTAAAGCTTGGTGAAAATAATCTCTTCAGATTTATTCAGTTCTTCATTTATTTCACTCAAATTGTGTTTACAAAATTTTACTTAAAATTTGTATTAATGGTTGTGGATCTGGGATAGTCGAATCCTACCAGTATGATGAGCACATAGCTGTCTGCCACAGATGGACATGCCATATATGAGTGCCTTACTTTAAATAACTTAGCTGAACATAAGCTTTTTTTTTAAAAAAAAAACTAGGGCTCTATCCTAGTCAATGTCTACCCCTGCTGTCCATAGTTATCTTTTGTCCACTTATATTCCTGTTACAATATATTTTTTTCAGCACATATTTACTAAATAATTGGAAGATGTATGAAAAATGATAAGCTGGTATTAATATAATGTACTATAAGGAAGTCCCAAACATCCTCTACAGTAGACTGAACAAAAATGATGGCTTTTTTAGTTGGTGTGATCTCACAGGTCACTATTGTATTCGGACATGGATTATTTCAAATGATTCTCCTTCTGTAGACTCCTGAACATTCTAATTATCTTGTTACATGTAATTTGCATTTTACCGCCTGAGACGTTCGTGATTTCAGGTTGGCGCAATAAATAAAAATGTGAATTCAGGTAGAAGACAGACATGGTCGCACATCTGCAATCTTGTATAATGATCTAATTGCTTCTCAGCATAATTTCAAAAACTAACAGGTTGTTAGTAGATACGTTTTGATCAAAAAGTACAAAGCCCACTCGCCACGTCAAGGCCACCTATTTAGAGTGGGTCCCTTACGTCCCTAGCATAAAATGGTGTAGCACTTGGCGGCGACCACCACCGCCGCGACACCAGTGCCCACAGGGGGAACGACCCACTGGCAGAGCGGCCCCAATGCCACTCAAACCAGTCCATGGGTCACACTTCCCCACAGACACGGCGCCACGGCAGCAACAGACGCCTCACAGCACCACACCAGTGTAAACAGGGTGCTACAGCTCACTTACCAAGCTCTCCCAGTCAGACTGGGAGGCTGCTAGGAAAGAAATGGCCCATGTGTAGCTAGCTACTACTTATATAGGGTTGGGCTGAGGGGGTGGGGAAGAGTCCAGACACATGTTCAAACAAAACAAAAAAATAATAATGTTGGCGTGAAATAAAAAAAAAGTGGCACGAAATCGAACGAAGTGTTGCCAAACAGAAACCTCACATATTTTCAAAGCAACACAAGTGAGCTATAAAAATGTGGTGAGAAAAAAAGGGATTAAAATTAGACAGAATTACACAGGTTTTCGAATATGTCCCCCAATGTGTAGAGAAAGAAACATCCTGGGAATCACTTAGTTGAGTATAAATAAGCATTGGGCAACATTTTCTCAGTAAAAAGCAAGCCACATTGGGGGACATTTATCAACGTTTGTTTATGTATTCCTTTTTTTAGTAATTTTTTCTTTACTTTTTTTTTGCTTATGTGTGACTTATTTATCAACTGGTTTCAGCCTGTTGCTAAATTTCTTTCACTAGCTTTTTCTGCTCCATGTTTGAGCCGGAGTAAATTTAGTAAATTTTTATCCTTGTTGCGACTTTTTTTTTGCGCAGTTGCGACTGTCGCAGTTAATAAATACCAGACTACCCGTAGTCCATTTTAAAATTATTACTACATAGTTATGTTTTGGAAAACTTGCTTTTCTCGCTTTCCAGTCAAAATGACGCACGGAAAATCGTGTAGTCGCAGGTGCAACATTTGTGCAACATTTTTAGTAAAAAAAATATAACCAAATCACTTGATAAATGTCTGTCATTGTTTTTACAAAATCACAACTGCTAAATTTAGTTAAAATTATGAAAGTCTATGGAAAAGTTGCATCAGTGCATGCATTGTATAAAATGGCCTATTTGTCATTTCTAGCAGCCATTTAAATAACAAGCATGTTTCAAAGTAAGAAACAACATCCGAGATAACAAAATCCGACTGTAAAGCAGAAAAAAAAGGCCAATAGTTGTAGTTTTTACTTAGAAATACAAACAAAAATATGTTCTCTTTTAAATATGGCCTACATATTTTATTTCCTCATAGTGGAACATGTCAGATTTGAACTATAGGGCTGTGTCATTAATGTTAAAGTGGCTGTGGGTGGCAAGGGGTTAAAGTATTTCTAAGACTCATACATGATATATAGGTATACAGGTAGGTGACAATGTTATAAATAGAGTTATTTCAACTGTTCATGATCTTTATGCATATGCAAAGTTTAGACAGCCCTCAGATTAGGGCTACACTGTGACTATTTTAGGCTATTGACTATAGTGACTATTACCTATTGAGTGGCAGCTGCAGTCCACAACATGACATAATTCAGTGTATTTCTTTAGACTGCTGCTGGAACCATCAGTTCTACAAAGTCTAATTGTAGCCCTGACCATGATCCGAGTTCTGGTCATATGTTCTTACTTATGCTTTACTATTTGTTCCTGTAATGATTGGGTTAAAAGCGCGGTGCTGTTGTACATTTCAGCTCTTGTCAATTCATTTCTCGGTTCAGCAGCTAAAATACTTAAATACAAAATACTTTTATGTTCTACCAGTAGGGAGTGAACAATATTTAATCTGTTCTATAGTGATTAACCAGTGAAGCACACCAGCCTTGTACCACGTCCAAATATCATGTTCAGTACAGTGGGCTACCAATAGATGGCGGTATTGTTACCTCTAGCGTTTTACATGACTTTAGAATGTTCTGAGTCAGAAATGTTGGGAGGTCATCAGGTTATAATATTACAGTTCTTCTTTCATTCCTGAAATTGCCAATAAACTCAACTATATAAGTTATGACATTTACCTTGTTGAATTATTCTAAAAATAAACCTGGATAATTTATGATAAAAAGACTAAAAATAATAATAAGTTATGTAAGACTACTGTAGTCAAAAGCCGACAAAGTCTACATCTCTATACAAAATAAGTACATTGCTATGAGACACAGGCGGATGGATGGATGGACGACAGACAGACAGATAGATAAATAGATAGGATGAGATATATAATATACATGAGAGAGAGAGAGAGAAGATAGATAGATACATATGAGATAGATAGATAAGAGATAGATAGATAGATAGATAGATATGAGATAGATAAGAGATAGATAGATAGATAGATAGATAGATATGAGATAGATAGATAGATATGAGATAGATAGATATGAGATAGATATGAGATAGCTATGAGATAGATAGATAGAAATGAGATAGATATGAAAAAGATAAGAGATAGATATGCGATAGATAAGAAATAGATAGATAGATATTAGATAAATAGATAGATATATATGAGATAGATAAGAGATAGATATATATGAGATAGATAGATATGAGATAGATAGATAGATATGAGATAGATAGATATGAGATAGATAGATAAATAGATACGAAAAAAATGCAGCAGCACTCCGTAAGTTAAAACGCTTGGAATTAAAATGGATCTTCGAATTACAATCTTTAAGACCGAAAGGTCTAAATGTCGACTTTAAGGTGACACACAATATTTATAATGCATAGGAATTCTGACGCTCTAGTGTCACTGTATGTTGTTAACTATCATTTTATCATATTTTAACATTTCTTCACTTTATTCACAGAGGGGGCCGCACTGGATGGGAGACGCGTCACTCAACCTCTACAGACCATGTCACTGAATTGCATCTATCATCTTTCTAAGGACGGCTGGGATGACTGTCACTGAGCTCCGATAACTCGGCATGTTAGCTGAACGTGAGAACTTGAGGTTCTGGACTGTGTGCTAATGTATGTCTGAATAGGTACTAGCCCCGTGTGACTCTATAGTCCGATCCCAAATATGCACCTGTGACAGGCAACTCCGCTGCAAAAGGTGGCCGGAGTCAACAGACACAGTTATAGCTGAAACTGTCCTACAACCAGTACCTGGAGTGGGACAGCTGAAGCATGTGCTAGGGATCAGGGATACCGCTGTACTTTGTACAAATGCACCGCTGTATGTGATTCTGAACATTTGTAAACTACTGTGGACACTTTGGGCATTCCCTTTTCTGACATGGCCGATAGGAGCTCAATGCACACACGGCGCGTGCGCTGCTATGCCCACACTTTGTGCACTAGTATGCGCAGGCGCGAACACGAGCGATCATGTGACAATGAGCTAGTCACATGACGCCAGCCGCCCAGCTCCACCGGAAGCTGTACTGGCATACAGAAGATGCATTCCGACATGGCACTGTATGTAATCATCTACACTATACGATTGGGTGAGTGACTCCCCTACAGTGCGACTCCTCCTATATTTTTACACATCCACTGATAATAATGTTGATTTTGCGCACTATTTTTAATATAATCCTATATAATCTTTGCCCATAAGGGGTCTTAAAAGCACTTAATAGTATGATGTGGTTTTATATGAATGTGAACACTATAGATTATATTATATCTGAACATGTTTTGTATTGTTCTTACAATTATGTATGCATAATGAGATGTAATGATGTCATGGAGATACACCCTATTTAAGCAACCATTTGTGCACATGTTACTTGCTTGACAAAGACCGTGAGAGACGGTCGAAACGTTATATACTGCACCTGATGAATAAAGCCTAACTCTATTTTATTTATTTTTTTCCATCTACTACGGAGTGCTGCTGCATTTTTTTTCGTATATTTGGGGACCCTGCCCGGGTTGGACCAGCCTGCACCCGCAACTCATATGGGAGTGCGGTTCTTCTACAAGACTGTATCTACTAGATAAATAGATAGATATGAGATAGATAGATAGATATGAGAGAGAGATATGAGATAGATAGATAGATATGAGATAGATCGATAACTAGATAGATATGAGATAGATAGATAGATAGATAGATATGAGATAGATAGATAGATAGATATGAGAGATATAAATAGATATGAGATAGATAGATATGAGATAGATAGATAAGAGATAGATAGATAGATAAATAGATCAATATGAGATAGATAGATAGATAGATAGATAGATAGATAGATAGATTTGAGAGAGAAAGATAGATAGATAGATAGATAGATATGAGATAGATAGATAAATAGATAGATATGAGATAGATAGATATGAGATAGATAGATATGAGAGAGAAAGATAGATATGAGATAGATAGATATGAGATAGATAGATATGAGATAGATAGATAGATAGAAGTTAGATAAGAGATAGATAGATATGAGATAGATAGATACATAGATAGATATGAGATAGATAGATAGATAGAAATATAGATATGAGATAGATAGATAGGAGACAGATAGATAGGAGATAGATAGATAGATAAATAGATAGATAGATAAATAGATAAATCCAAAGAAGCAGCAGCACACAAGGTATACGGTGCAAAAAAAGTATGTGGTTTTATTGCATCAGTGCATACAGAGCAACATTTCTGCGACCTCCTCGTCGCCTTTCTCAAGCTCAACTAAGTGACCCCTCAGTGCAGTTTAAATACATTCAGTAATTACAACAATTGTTAACATAAGTGTGAGTATAGGGCATGACATAGTATACAACAGAGCGTCATACATTAGTGGTCCAGTGGTGGTGACGATAATTCCTCATTAGTGATTCCTCCCAGTGCAGGTGGATGTGGGCGGATACTTGAGATCTACGTTATTTAAATATATACATAATGTACAGAGTTATCATAAGCACTTACCCAACAGAGCATATCGCGAACTATAACACGTTGAATGAGCGGGGCAAAAAAGTGACTGCGCAGGTCAGAGCAGAACTGCCAATCAGAGGCAGACTGCGCTGATCGCGTGCACCCAATCGCATTCTGTGCAGTGTTGACATGCGTACTTGTAAAAAGAAGTCATGTGCGCCATCTTGGTAAAGGGAAAACGTATCACATACTGACCATAGTATCTCGCGCTAGCGCAGCGCCATGTCAGTATGTCGCTATTATCAATATTCCAAAGTCATCAATCCAGTAGTGTATGAAGGACAATTACTGCATTTCAGCAAACACTAATGGGCATTCCCGTGTTCTTTTTGCATGGGGCATAAAGCAGGTAGAGCTGGTATGGCTCATACCTTCCGGCCATACATGGGGTTACGGGTATATACATGCAAATTGACACACGTTTACACATATGTCATGCAAGTATGCGATGGGGAGCAGACTAACACCGGCTAGACAACCACAGATGCTGCACCTGACGCTACCCGATATTCCCGGCCGTGACATAGTATCCTGCAACCCCCAGAACAATGTGGATACCTCTATATAGTATTTGTTTTCAGTATTGCAGATAAACTGTCCTGCAGAGCTGGATGTGTGGATGCTTAAACATAATGAACATATTTTTAGTGTAGTAAACATATTTTAGAAAGAGCGGAAAGTCTTGAAAAAAACAACATGTTTTCAAAATCCAAAAAGATAATGCTCTGTTGGTGGCTATACATATTGTGTTTCCATACATCTGAAAATTAAACAGAAAGAGAAAAAAATATTAGAAGGGTCTGTTCACATACAGTACACAGAGAGTAATATACACAAAACTTCAAGGGCTACATTGGAGGGCTATCTTTGACTCATTTTGGAAGTGGTTTTAAATTCTGCATTAAGACCATGCGGTCTCATCGTATTCAACCTGAATATCCATCGAAGTTCACATTTTTTTAACATAGTTATACGGTCCCCACCCCGTTTCGGGGGTGGAATATGGTCAATGACCATAAATTTTAGTTCCCGTTCCTGGTGGTTGGCTTCAGCAAAATGTTTAGAGACTGGCAAGTCAAGTCGTTTTTTTCTGATAGTGTAGCGATATTGGTTGAGACGAGTCCGAAGAACCAGACTCGTCTCACCAACATAGAGTTTCTGACAAGGGCACCACAATAGGTAGATGACAAAGTCAGAATTGCACGTCAAATAAAATTTAATTACGTGTTCTTGTTTCGTCTGTGGGTGCACAAATTTAGTGCCTTTCTGCATGTAGCTGCAGTTAACGCAGCTGCGACATGGAAAGCATCCCTTATTACTAACCGTCAGGTATTTTTGTTGTGTCTTTGGTTTTTCAGATATGTCTGTCCTGACAATTTTATCCTTTAAGTTAGGAGCCCTGCGGAAGGACATCAAGGGGGGTTCCTGAAACTCTTTCACCTGGGAGTGTCCCTCCCTAACCAGATACCAATATTTACGTACAATTTATGAAATTTGATATGAGCAATCACTATATGTGGAAATAAATGGAATTCTACTGTCCACATTTCTTGAAATTGTACTGTCAGTTTGTCAGAAACGGACAAACTGACAGTACAATTTCAAGAAATGTGGACAGTAGAATTCCATTTATTTCCACATATAGTGATTGCTCATATCAAATTTCATAAATTGTACGTAAATATTGGTATCTGGTTAGGGAGGGACACTCCCAGGTGAAAGAGTTTCAGGAACCCCCCTTGATGTCCTTCCGCAGGGCTCCTAACTTAAAGGATAAAATTGTCAGGACAGACATATCTGAAAAACCAAAGACACAACAAAAATACCTGACGGTTAGTAATAAGGGATGCTTTCCATGTCGCAGCTGCGTTAACTGCAGCTACATGCAGAAAGGCACTAAATTTGTGCACCCACAGACGAAACAAGAACACGTAATTAAATTTTATTTGACGTGCAATTCTGACTTTGTCATCTACCTATTGTGGTGCCCTTGTCAGAAACTCTATGTTGGTGAGACGAGTCTGGTTCTTCGGACTCGTCTCAACCAACATCGCTACACTATCAGAAAAAAACGACTTGACTTGCCAGTCTCTAAACATTTTGCTGAAGCCAACCACCAGGAACGGGAACTAAAATTTATGGTCATTGACCATATTCCACCCCCGAAACGGGGTGGGGACCGTATAACTATGTTAAAAAAATGTGAACTTCGATGGATATTCAGGTTGAATACGATGAGACCGCATGGTCTTAATGCAGAATTTAAAACCACTTCCAAAATGAGTCAAAGATAGCCCTCCAATGTAGCCCTTGAAGTTTTGTGTATATTACTCTCTGTGTACTGTATGTGAACAGACCCTTCTAATATTTTTTTCTCTTTCTGTTTAATTTTCAGATGTATGGAAACACAATATGTATAGCCACCAACAGAGCATTATCTTTTTGGATTTTGAAAACATGTTGTTTTTTTCAAGACTTTCCGCTCTTTCTAAAATATGTTTACTACACTAAAAATATGTTCATTATGTTTAAGCATCCACACATCCAGCTCTGCAGGACAGTTTATCTGCAATACTGAAAACAAATACTATATAGAGGTATCCACATTGTTCTGGGGGTTGCAGGATACTATGTCACGGCCGGGAATATCGGGTAGCGTCAGGTGCAGCATCAGTGGTTGTCTAGCCGGTGTTAGTCTGCTCCCCATCGCATACTTGCATGACATATGTGTAAACGTGTGTCAATTTGCATGTATATACCCGTAACCCCATGTATGGCCGGAAGGTATGAGCCATGCCAGCTCTACCTGCTTTATGCCCCATGCAAACAGAACACGGGAATGCCCATTAGTGTTTGCTGAAATGCAGTAATTGTCCTTCATACACTACTGGATTGATGACTTTGGAATATTGATAATAGCGACATACTGACATGGCGCTGCGCGAGATACTATGGTCAGTATGTGATACGTTTTCGCTTTACCAAGATGGCGCACATGACTTCTTTTTACAAGTACGTATGTCAACACTGCACAGAATGCGATTGGGTGCACGCGATCAGCGCAGTCTGCCTCTGATTGGCAGTTCTGCTCTGACCTGCGCAGTCACTTTTTTGCCCCGCTCATTCAACGTGTTATAGTCCGCGATATGCTCTGTTGGGTAAGTGCTTATGATAACTCTGTACATTATGTATATATTTAAATAACGTAGATCTCAAGTATCCGCCCACATCCACCTGCACTGGGAGGAATCACTAATGAGGAATTATCGTCACCACCACTGGACCACTAATGTATGACGCTCTGTTGTATACTATGTCATGTCCTATACTCACACTTATGTTAACAATTGTTGTAATTACTGAATGTATTTAAACTGCACTGAGGGGTCACTTAGTTGAGCTTGAGAAAGGCGACGAGGAGGTCGCAGAAACGTTGCTCTGTATGCACTGATGCAATAAAACCACATACTTTTTTTGCACCGTATACCTTGTGTGCTGCTGCTTCTTTGGATTTATCTATTGGGATCCCGAACCAAGGCTCCTACACAGCGTGCACCAGGTACCTGAAGTACTATCTGGTTGTGCTGCTCTCCTGGGATATTTAGATAAATAGATAGATATGAGATAGATAGATGTAGACACTTTTTCAGCCCAGTACTCTTTATTTACTCATTTCCTATATTAGTATTTACAAGTGTAATATCTTTCTACAAAAAGGCTAAAACTTTAGATTAAATGGTAACAACAAAACATTTTTTTTTTCAGAGAGAAAAGCAAATGTCAAGCCAACATTAGATATTTCATAACCATTTGTGGTTTTGGCATTTATTAGACAAACAGCACACTAGGGATCTTGATGCTAAGGTAAAGTTTAAGATGTGAAAATGTAAGACAGTACAAATCTGAGCACACTTTAATATCCCACATATGAAACAAAAGATTGAAAAGATTAAAAAGCATGCTGAAATATCTGTAGAAATTAAAAATAGATATTTTAACTATGTTATATGCCACTTTAAAGGGGTATTCCAGTTTATTGTTTTATTTGACTATGCTACAGGGGCTGTAAAGTTAGTGTAGTTCATAATATAGTGTCTGTACTTGTGTGTGACGGTTTTCTCACAATTCTTCTGTGACTTTCACCCCAATATTTATTTTTATCAGCATACAAAATGACTGTTGTCTCAGATTTTTCCCAGATTGCAATGCGGCCAAGACCTGATTCACTAGTCAGCTGATGACAGGGAGCCTGTCTGCTTCAATGGATGGAGGAATCAATCTGCAACTAATGCAACAGCTGTAGGCACCCTGATTGAAAACCACAGGTCTTTTGTTTCAATGGGTGGAGTGGCTGATTTGTGAGAGGGAGGAACATGGCCTTGTGGGATTTGTAGTCAAAAAAACATAAGTCAAACAGGAAATACAAGTTCACAAAAAGATAGCCCCCTCCCATAGACTTGCATTGAGGGGACGGGCGTGACGTCACACGGGGGCAGAGTCTTGGCCTCACCGACTTCCTTTCCCGTAGTCGCGACTCAGACCCTCCAGCGCTTCCACACAAAAAAGAGGTAAGGACCTCTAAGGTAGAATTTTCTGAATTACTACCTGTACCGTACCAGAGAGGCAGAGGGAGATGAGGGAGGTAAGTGGCTAAAAAACTGGCGAAGAAAAGAGGGGTTTGGGTTTATGGAGAAATGGGCTGACTTCTCTGTTAGTTAAAGACTTTATGATAAAGACGGGCTACACATTTATGGCAGTCTTGATGACCAAAACATAGATTTTTTTTCAGTCCATGACCAGAAAACTCACAGAACTCAATCTCATTGAAAACCTATGTTCAATATTCAAAAAAGAGGAAGACAAACAAAAACACAGACATTGTGATAAACTCCAAGTACTGATGCGACAAGAATGAGTCAGTCAGGATTTGATCGAGAAGCCGATATCCAGCATGCCAGGGAAAATTGCATAAGTCTTCCAAAAGTAGAGGCACCATTGGAAATATTAAGTCTTTGTATAAACATGATGTATTATGTCAATAAAAGTGTAAAAACTTATGAAATGCTTATAATTGTTCTTCAGTATACGAAAGAAACATTTTGTCTACGACTGTACTGTATAGGAGCAGAAATCCCTACCTTTGTACTGTACATACTTTGTGTAAGCAATGGTGTGGCACTTAGGGCACAAATCCGATTCTTTGAATCAGACCCAAAACTAATCTTGGGAGATTTGGGCATCTCTATTAAGGGCTTGTACTAGACATTTTCTATCAGTAAGGCTGGGTTCACTTATGTCCGGCATAGGTAAACTCAGCCTAGATCTTGACGTAACTGATGCCACAACTGATGACAAGTTGTCATCAGTTGTATGGCATGCGGCGTTCATTGTTTCTGCCCTCTGGTGTGTCCAACCATCCAGCGTTAAAATCGCTGGATGATTGTGAACTGTCCCCTTCAAATGAATGGGATCAGTTCTAGCATGATATATGTGAACCCATCCTAAATTAGAAGTCTTATTGACTCCCTGGTTTACAACATGACTTTAAATCTGTCAGTAACTTTTCAAACTGCTTCTAAGAGGAAGCGGTTGGAAAAGTTGCCATCTATTTCAAATTTAACAAAATGTGCTGTATGCAAATGTTAAAGGGCAGCCACTACTCTTAGGCGAGGTTCATACTACAAAATTTCTAGCTGGACAAAATCCACCCAGAGATTCAGAGTGCGGACCCATAGGCTTTGAACGAGCTCATTCTTTTGGTGGTGGAATTTCAGCAGCTGTTGAAATTCTGTAGAGTGCACTAAAATTTCAAACTGAAATTCCTAAGCAGAATTTTGAATGGAAATTCCGTAGTGTGAACCTATTTACAAATGTGATCAGGCTATCTGATTAAACAAAACAAAGCTTTACTTACTTCCCGGCCTACAGTTTTACTGTTCCTCGTCTCCGCTGCATGGTTCTGGGGTCAAAAAATTACTTTGCCGCTCAGCCAAAAAGTGGTGCCCAGTGACTGGCTAAACAGCAATGTAACACATCAACCACAGCCCTGGTCATCACTGTGCTCCTCTTCCTGTTTCTAGGGGTTAATACATTACTGTACATTTCCGCATAGCCCATCATTGGAGGACCCTATTATGCACATTCATTGGCTTAGTGGTGATGTGACTTCATGTCTCTGGGACCAGGTAGAGTATCACAGGGGAGACTGGGAGCAATGATACCAGAGGCAGTGGGAGAGCTCAGGAGATGAGTACAGTTTTAATTTGTTAAATCAGGCAGCCTAGGCACATTACTGTCTAAGTGATCGCAGGGACCCTGGATTTACCATCCCCTGTAAGAAAAATAAATACAAATAAATTAACCCCTTAAGGACCAAGCCCATTTTGACCTTAAGGACAAGGCCAATTTTTGTTTTTGCACTTTTGTTTTTTCTTCTTCTCCTTCTAAAAATCATATTGCTTTCAATTTTGCACCTACAGATCCATATAAGTGCTTGCTTTTTGCACCACAATTGTACTTTGTAATGACATAAATCATTTAATAACAAAATATACTGCAAAACTAAAATAAATATATTTATGGGGTGAAAGTGAAAAAAAAACACACCATGTTGTAACTTTTGGGGGCTTCAATTTCTACCCAGTGCAATTTTTGGTAAAAATGACACCTGATTTTTATTCTGTATGTCCATACAGTTAAAAGGATACCCAATTTATGTAGGTTTTATTTTATTTTTTTCAATAGTAAAGTTTATTAAATATTTTAAACATACAAAGTAGTAAATGTGCAAGTGACCAAGGGGCCAAAATATGTGGTGCACGTGCGCCAAAAAGAAATAGACAGGTAGTATGGCAAACAAGTCATATTAGGAGCAGTAACACTAGTCTTTTAGGACTCCAACATGACAACAATAAACACTTAGGCATACATGGCAGACAATAAACAATCAGCACCTAGTCTGGCACAAGTGTTCCTACAAGAAAAAGAGAAGAGCAAGAATAAATGAGAAAGGGAGAAGGCTCCCAGGTAGACCGGAAGGAAGACAGGAGGAGTTGGAAGGAGACAGAAAAACACAGGCAGAGAGAGAGAGAGACAATAAAGAGGACTAACCTTTCAGCACGGTGCACTGGCGAAAACCCCAACATCGGACAGACTGACATCATATGTAAGGGCACACGCTCAAGGCATCAGTCAGTAGACATTTCTTGAGAGTTCAAGTGGAGAGTTCTGTATGTGTCAGAGGAGAGAAAGGATATCCACGGTCCCCATATGAGATAGTGTCTCTCCACTTGCCCTCCGGAGTCTGCCAGCAACTCCTCCATCCTATGTAGATGGGAGAGTTCCTGGAGCCAAGAAGTGAATGTGGGAGCAGAGGAAGATTTTCGCAATCGGGGGATGACCGTACGAGCCGCCAGAAGCATAAAGCTAACTAGTCGGGCGGACCACTTTGGCAAAGAGGGTGGGAGCATGGAGAGAAGAAGGGGGCCTGGGGACACAGGTAAACGGATAGACGTCAATTGGTGAATTACATCCAGTACTTGGGACCAAAAAGTTTCGGGCATAATAACCATATATGGGACATTGACCCTCCTTGCTCACCACATCTCCAACAGGCATCAGAAACATCTGGGTAAAATTTGGATAAAAGGGTTGGTACCCGGTACCATCTTGTTAGAATTTTGTAATTAGTTTCCTGTGCCCTGCAGGAAATCGACAACTTATGGCAAAGTCGGAATGCTTTCTTCCACTCATCATCATCGAATGCTGTGGCTAATTCCCTCTCCCAACCGATCCGAAAAGGTAGTGGATCAGTCCGAAGCGTATCAAGAAGAAAGGCATAGATGGAGCTAATTGGACAGAATGTCCGAGAATCTGAAATACACAATTTCTCGAAGGTGGAAAGGGGGCGGTGTAATTTAAGTGTGTCCCTGGCCTGTACATAAAAGTGACTAAGCTGAGAATATTGAAAGACATTTAGGAAGGAAGCTTGAGCCCCTCCCAAGATGTCGTGAAGTGGTCTCAAAGACGTTGATGCAAGGAGACTAGAGAAAGTGGGGGACTCTGATTCAGAAAGCCCAAGAAAGAGGGAGGTGGAAAGGGCGGGCGGAAAGGATGAGTTGCCAAATATAGGGGTAAGAGGGCCATCGGAAGTGAAAAGGGCCGTGGAGGTCAGGAAAACACTACGGACATGAGCCATACTCGCTAGGACCGGTGGCAAAGCAGTGAGAGACCGTGTCGTGAGCTTACCATCAGGTAGCCACATAAGTGTTTTGGGGTCTAATTCAGAGACATCACGTTCAAGACCTATCCATAGTTTGGCAGGGGAGGGTGAGTAACAGTCCAGAGTCCTGGCCAGAACCGCAGAAATGTGATAACAGAGGCAGTCAGGCATGCACAGGCCTCCATCCAATCTACGTCTGACCAGGATCCTGCGTGTCAGTCTCGGGTGTCTATTTGCCCAAACAAAGCCAGAAAGGAGCGCAGAGAGCTCCCTGTAAAAGGATTGGGGGGAGGACAAATGGGATTGTGGAGAATAAATACAGGAGACGAGGTAGGATATTTATCTTCAGTATGTTGATCCTCCCTATCCATGAAAAATCCCTGCTCTCCCATCTGGCCAAGTCTGTCCTCAATAGGTGTAAGAGAGGGGGGTAATTGAGGGTAAACGTGTCTGAGAGGGTAGCAGGGACCTGAATCCCTAGATATGTGATCGATTTGCTACACCATTTGAATGGAAAGGAGTCACGCAGGTGTTGAAAAATGGAAGGAGGGAGAGTGATATTGAAGGCCTCGCCCTTTGATGGGTTTAGTTTGTAGTTGATGTGGTGGGAAAAGGTGTGGATGGTAGAAAGAAGAGATGGTAAAGTAATGAGGGGGGCGGATAGAAAAAGGTAGGTTTTATTTTATTTTACTACCGTATATACTCGAGTATAAGCCGAGTTTTTCAGCACGATTTTTCGTGCTGAAAACACCCCCCTCGGCTTATACTCGAGTGAACTCCCCCACCCGCAGTGGTCTTCAACCTGCGGACTTCCAGAGGTTTCAAAACTACAACTCCCAGCAAGCCAGGGCAGCCATCGGCTGTCCGGGCTTGCTGGGAGTTGTAGTTTTGAAACCTCCGGAGGTCCGCAGGTTGAAGACCACTGCGGCCTTCAACATCATCCAGCCCCCTCTCACCCCCTTTAGTTCTGAGTACTCACCTCCGCTCGGCGCTGGTCCGGTCCTGCAGGGCTGTCCGGTAAGGAGGTGGTCCGGTGAGGAGGTGGTCCGGGCTGCTATCTTCACCGGGGAGGCCTCTTCTAAGCGCTTCGGGCCCGGCCTCAGAATAGTCACGTTGCCTTGACAACGACGCAGATACGTCGTTGTCAAGGCAACGGCTCTATTCCGGGCCGGAAGCGCGGAGAAGAGGCGCCCCCGGTGAAGATAGCAGCCCGGACCACCTCCTCACCGGACCACCTCCTTACCGGACAGCCCTGCAGGACCGGACCAGCGCCGAGCGGAGGTGAGTACTCAGAACTAAAGGGGGTGAGAGGGGGCTGGATGATGTTGAAGGCCGCAGTGGTCTTCAACCTGCGGACCTCCGGAGGTTTCAAAACTACAACTCCCAGCAAGCCCGGACAGCCGATGGCTGCCCGGGCTTGCTGGGAGTTGTAGTTTTGAAACCTCTGGAGGTCCGCATGTTGAAGGCCGCAGTGGTCTTCAACCTGCGGACCTCCGGAGGTTTCAAAACTACAACTCCCAGCAAGCCCGGACAGCCGATGGCTGCCCGGGCTTGCTGGGAGTTGTAGTTTGGAAACCTCTGGAGGTCCGCAGGTTGAAGACCACTGAGGGCGAATGATGAGAAGAGGATGATGAAGGGGGGGGGGGTGTGGGGATGATGAAGGGGGGTGGGGATGATGAAGGGGGGGGGTGTGGGATGATTACAAGGGGATGATGAAGGGGGGATGTGTGGGATGATAAGGGGATGTGTGGGATGATGACAAGGGGATGATGAAGGGGGGATGTGTGGGATGATGACAAGGGGATGATGAAGGGGGGATGTGTGGGATAAGGGGATGTGTGGGATGATGACAAGGGGATGATGAAGGGGGGATGTGTGGGATAAGGGGATGTGTGGGATGATGACAAGGGGATGATGAAGGGGGGATGTGTGGGATGATGACAAGGGGATGATGAAGGGGGGATGTGTGGGATGATAAGGGGATGTGTGGGATGATGACAAGGGGATGATGAAGGGGGGATGTGTGGGATGATAAGGGGATGTGTAGGATGATGACAAGGGGATGATGAAGGGGGGATGTGTGGGATGATAAGGGGATGTGTGGGATGATGACAAGGGGATGATGAAGGGGGGATGTGTGGGATGATGACAAGGGGATGATGAGGATGTTAATGACGGGTCTGGATGATGACAGGGGGGGGATGAGGTATTTCCCACCCTAGGCTTATACTCGAGTCAATAACTTTTCCTGGGATTTTGGGTTGAAATTAGGGGTCTCGGCTTATACTCGGGTCGGCTTATACTCGAGTATATACGGTACTTTAAAAAAAATTCTAACTACATGCACCAAAATTAATATGTTTAAAATTGTCATATTCTGACCCCCATAACTTTTTTATCCCCTTCATACAGGGCTTATGAGTGCTCACTTTTTTGAGCTGTGGTCTGCAGTTTTTATTGGTACCATTTTAGTTTTGATGGGACTTTTTGATTGTTTTTTATTTTTTTTATGGCATATGAAGTGACTCAAAATGCACAATTTTGGACTTTGGTATTTTTTTACGTGTACGCCATCGACTGTGCGGTTTACCTAACCTTATATTTTAATAGTTCTGACATTTACACACGTAGCGGTACCACATATGTTTATTTTTATTACATTATTTTATTTTACCCCTTAAGGACCCAGCCTATTTTCACCTTAAGGACCTGGCATTTTTTTGCACATCTGACCACTGTCACTTTAAGCATTAATAACTCTGGGATGCTTTTACCTTTCATTCTGATTCCAAGAATGTTTTTTTTTTCTTTACATATTCTACTTTATGTTAGTGGTAAAAAAAAATTCAATACTTGCATAATTTCTTGGTGAAAAATTCCAAAATTTGATGAAAAATTTTAAAATTTCGATTTTTTTTTACTTTGAAACTCTCTGCTAATAAGGAAAATGGACATCCCAAATAAATTATATATTGATTCACATATACAATATGTCTACTTTATGTTTGCATTATAAAGTTGACATGTTTTTACTTTTGGAAGACATCAGAGGGCTTCAAAGTTCAGCAGCAATTTTCAAATTTTTCACAAAATTTTCTAAATCAGATTTTTTTAGGGACCAGTTCAGTTTTGAAGTGTATTTGAAGGGGCCTTCATATTAAAAATACACCAAAAATTACCCAATTATAAAAACTGCACCCCTCAAAGTATTCAAAATAATATTCAGAAAGTGTGTTAACCTTTTAGGTGTTTCATAGGAATAGCAGCAAAGTGAAGGAGAAAATTAAAAATCTTCATTTTTTACACTCGTATTTTCTTGTAGACCCAGTTTTTGAATTTTTACAAGATGTAAAAGGAGAGAAATCACCCAAAAACTTCTCTTGAGTAAGGAAATATCTCATATGTGTATGTCAAGTGCTCTGTGGGTGCACTAGAGGGCTCAGAAGGGAAGAAGCGACAATGGGATTTTGGAGAGTGAGTTTTTCTGAAATGGTTTGTGGGAGGCATGTCACATTTAGGAAACCCCTATGGTGCCAGAACAGCAAAAAAAACAACATGGCATACTATTTTGGAAACTACACCCCTCAGGGAACGTAACAAGGGTTCCAGTGAGCCTTAACACCCCACAGGTGTTTGATGACTTTTCGTTAAAGTTGGATGTGTAAATGCTTTTTTTTTTCACAAAAATGCAGTTTTTTCCCCAAATTTTACATTTTTACAAGGGGTAATAGGAGAAAATGTCCCCCAAAATTTGTAACCCCATCTCTTCTGAGTATGAAAATACCCCATGTGTGGACGTCAAGTGCACTGCGGGCGCACTACAATGTTCAGAAGACAAGGAGTCACATTTGGCTTTTGGAAAGCAAATTTTGCTGAAATGGTTTTTGGGGGGCATGTCACATTTAGGAAGCCCCTATGGTGCCAGAACAGCAAAAAAGAAAAACATATGGCATACTATTTTGGAAACTACACCCCTCAAGGAACGTAACAAGGGGTACAGTGAGCCTTAACACCCCACAGGTGTTTGACGACTTTTCGTTAAAGTTGGATGTGTAAATGAAAAAAAATTCGGCTAAAATTCTGTTTTCCCCCCAAATTTTAAATTTTTACAAGGGGTAATACGAGAAAATGCCCCCCAAAATTTGTAACCCCATTTCTTCTTAATATGGAAATACCCCATGTGTGGATATCAAGTGCTCTGCTGGCGCACTAAAATGCTCAGAAGGGAAGGAGCGCATTTACGAAACCCCCCTTGGTGCCAAAACAGTGGACCCCCCACCATGTGACCCCATTTTGGAAACTACACCCCGTACAGAATTTCATAGGGGACGCAGTGAGCATTTACACCTCACTGGTGTTTGACAGGTCTTTGGAACAGTGGGCTGTGCAAATGAAAAATTTAATTTTTCATTTTCACGGACCACTGTTCTAAAAATCTGTCAGACACCTGTGGGGCGTAAATTCTCACTTTACCCCTTATAACATTCCGTGTGGGGTGTAGTTTCCAAAATGGGGTCACATGTGCGGGGGACGGTCCATTGTTCTGGCACTATGGGGGCTTTGTAAACACACGTGGCCTTCAATTCCGGACAAATTTTCTCGCCAAAAGCCCAATGGCGATCCCTCTCTTCTGAGCATTGTAGTTAGCCCGCAGAGCACTTTACATCCACATATGGGGCATATTCTTACTCATAAGAAATGGCGGTTACAAATTTGGGGGGGCTTTTTTTCCTATTTTCCCTTGTGAAAAAGAAAAATTTAGTGTAACACCAGCATTTTAGTTAAAAAAAATATTTTATTTTGTTTTCCCATGCAAATTTCATGAAAATTCGTCAAACACCTGTGGGGTGTTAAGGCTCACTATACCCCTTGTCACATTCCGTGAGGGGTTTAGTTTCCAAAATGGGGTCACATGTGGGTATTTATCTTTTTGTGTTTATGTCAGAACCACTGTAAAATCATTAGCCACCCCTGTGCAAATCACCAATTTGGTCCTCAAATGTACACAGTGCGCTCTCACTCCTGAGCCTTGTTTTGCGTCCGCAGAGCATTTTACGCCCACATATGAGGTATTTCCGTACTCAGGAGAAATTGTTTTACAAATTTTGGGGGTCTTCTTTCCTTTTACCTCTTGTGAAAATAAAAAGTATGGGGCAACACCAGCATATTAGTGTAATATTTTTTTATTTTTTTTACGCTAACAGGCTAGTGCAGACCCCACTTTTCCTTTTCATAAGGGGTAAAAGGAAAAAAAAATTGTAATGCAATTTCTCCTGAGTACAGAAATACCCCATATATGGGGTATATATCTAAGACTCCCAGCCAATAAAAGTAAGAGTTGTCTCAACTTCCCCTCCTTTGTCTGTGAAAAGATAGAGCCTAGGTTTAACTAGAGTCAGGCATACTTTTAACAAATAAGTCCCAAGTTTCAAAAGTCCTGACTACAATCAAAGTCAAGCCTGCCTAGCCCTTACATGCCACTGCAAGGATTTATCAGCTTTTCAGCATTGTCTTCAAAGGGGTTTAGCTAAGTTAAGTTGCACAAGGACTTTATTATTTACACTGCATCTAGTTTTTCCTCAGTCTCTCAACTAATAAATTCAGGGGAACTTCCCCTGGATGTCATATGTATTGCTCGCAAAAAAAAAAAAAAAAAAATATATATATATATATATATATATATATATATATATATATAGGTTGCTCTCTGCTGCAGTAACCATTAGTGTAGGTACAGTATTAGATATGGAAAGAAGAAAGGTGCTCAACTTTTGATGTTGATCTGAGAGCTCAACACCTATACTGGCACATATCGATATTATATCGATCATTATATGCCATCTGCTTTTCGAACTGCTATCCTCAACAAGTGATTGAAAAGTCAAAGTGCAGGAGGAGACACAAAGGAGTCTCTGTGAAAACGGGCTAGCTAGAGGGCGCAAACTGATTTGTGGAGTAAGATATTATGGAACACAATTAAAAATGTTAAAATCTGTTTCTCAAATACAATCCTTGTGGAAAATTATGTCGCTGATTTTCATAAAAAGTGCCCTACTAGACCACCACCCCTTCATGAGAATCCAACTGAAGTAATAAGAACACATAAAGCTAATGCATCAGAGAGTCACCCACATCTGTCTACATCTACATTAAACATTCTCAAGTACAAGAGCAAAAGGACCAAAGTAAAATTCATGCAAAAAAAGCCGCAAAAATATTGTGTAACTCTTTTACACTTCATTAAAACAACTTTAATTTACAACTTTATTTAAAAGATATTGATTAATACAGACAATGATACATTCCCTCCATAGTCTGAAAGTTGCATTTACTTAAAAGGACAATGACTAGATTCTACTCTTCCCAAAGCTACTCTAAAGATGTACCAACTGCAAATGTTCACCAAAACTCAGGCTGGTTCTAAGGGTACTGCTATGTTGAGAGGTTGGTAAAAGGTTAATCCATTTATGTGTCAGCAATTATATTTTCTCCTAAAAACCATTAATCTTATATTTTTCCATCGGCAGACCCATATAAGGGATATTTTTTTTTGCGGGACCAGTTGTACCTTTTTATGGCATTTTTTATCTTACCATATAATGTATTGTGGAACAAATGTATTGTAGTATGCTCGGGTTAGGAAGATGGCAGGCTCATAGGTTAGGCAGAGCATGTCTGGCTTCAATGTGAGTTCAGAAGGGGGACACAGGGAGGGAAAAGGTGGGCTTGCCCCTACTCTAACACAGAACGCACACTTTACATCTTATCATCTTTTTACTTACACAGCCAGTCAGCCACAGAGATACAGTGAGTGACTGGGGGTCCTCCTGCTCCCTTGTGGACAAGTTTGAGGCTGACAATAATAAATCCTTTATTTATTATACAGACCAAAAATGATAAAATTGATAAAGAAATATATATAAAGAAAAAATCATTTTAAAATGTGTGCATGAAAAATAATTATTATACCCCATGTACAGGGGAAGAAGCCCAATAAGAGGAGAAAGAAGCAATTTTTTTTACATGTACTTGGACTATTGATTTATGCAATGTTGAAATGATGGTGATCATTTAAAATAAAAGCTTTTTCTCTTTTTTGTTGTTGTTATAGTTACCTTTTTGCTCAGGCTGCTCTACTTGTAGTTTACTATTAAGTTATCTTGGTGGTGCTATAGGGGTACTCCGGTGAAAAACATTTTTTTCCTCATCAAGTGGCTCCAGAAATTTAAACAAATTTATAAATTACTTCTATTAAAAAAAATCTTAATCCTTCCAATGCTTATCAGCTAAGGAGTTGAGTTGTTATTTTCTGTCTGACAACGGTGCTCTCTGCTTACACCTCAGTCTGTCTCAGGAACTGTCCAGAGCAGTAGAGGTTTGCTATGGGGATTTGCTCATACTCCAGACAGTTTCTGAGACAGATAAATACACAGCGAAACAGCGTATATAGATCAATGTATCAAAACCTTTATTAAACATGAATAAAACAGACATTTAAAATCACATAAAATTGCAAATATAATACATATAGCCCTTGTAATGGGCCTACCCAACCAGGGACAACCAGGGGGAAAGAGAAAAGGAGGTCAAGATAGTGTGCCGCAGCAAGTTCTGGCCATAAATTAAGCCAATGTATTGTAAACATTAGACACTAAGGTGCGATAAACAGTCAGCACCTTTGATGGATTGCCCTCTATTATGAAAAAGTTCCGGAAGAAGTCTGGTGACGAAACGTCGGGTGCAGGAGGTCCAACTACTGTCTCCACTAGGCAAGTTATATTATATACTCTTATTGTTAGTGTTAGGCAGCGGCCTTTGCCCCTATTGGCACTTTTTCATAATAAAGGTGCTGACTGTTTATCGCACCTTAGTGTCTAATGTTTACAATATATTGGCTTAATTTATGGCCAGAACTTGCTGCTGCACACTATCTTGACCTCCTTTTCTCTTTCCCCCTGGTTGTCCCTGGTTTGGTAGGCCCATTACAAGGGCTATATATATTATGTTTGCAATTTTATGCGATTTTAAATGTCTGTTTTATTCATGTTTAATAAAGGTTTTGATACATTGATCTATATACGCTGTTTCGCTGTGTATTTAACTTAGTTAGCGTATGATCGTTTGCCATTGGCGATTGCTGTTTTGTTTCAAGTTTCTGAGACAGACAGGACTGTCAGCAGAGAGCACTGTTTTCAGACAAAATAATAAATAAATGACTTTAGCAGCTGATAAGTACTGGTAGCATTTAGATTTTTTAATAGAAGTAAACAACAAATCTGTTTAACTTTCTGGAGCCAGTTCATATGAAAAATAAAAATAAAAAAATCACCGGAATACCCCTTTAATTCATTTATAAAGGACAATAGGAGTCAATAGGAGTCATCAGATTCTTATACCACAAATAGCAAGCAAAAGTTATATTGTCATTCAAGTGCAATGATATCATAGATTGCATGTTAAAGAGATGCTGCAAGGTCCCTAGCAGTCCCAATCTGTGACAGACAGGAAGCACAACATTCCAAAAACAACTTTGATGGGCCATAGCACCATATGATAAGCAGTGCTATCCAGTCAACAGTTTTCCTTTATACATCCAAAGTGATCCAATGTCCCTCTTGCTGTAAACACGTTTAACAAGCTAAATATAAAAACTACTGAAGTATGTGAACTGTAAAGTGTGCTGCAGAATGTGGCAGTAAAAAGTTAAATATGCTTGAGGTCATCTCAGGACAGAAGTAGTGTGCAGGTGCCATACAGAGCCCTGTTAAACCTTGAATGTCTTTGATTTCAAAGTGAATTTTAAAATCCTTTGAAAAAGAATGTGTTCTAACTAAAACTAATAATTAAACCAAAGCAGAATCAATTTTGCATTGAAATAGACAATTCAAATGTTTCATGATAGTTAGAGATGAGTGAATCGAAGCTGACGAATCCAAATTCGTTATGAATTTTATGAAAAATTCAATTAAAAACTAATGCAAATATCGCCGCGATTCTATCGCTTCATTAAATTCTATTTAGTGTGGTCCAGGCTCCAGGGCATCTAAAATGGCGGATCCACATGTAAGGACATGGGGCAAGGAACTCTGGGAAGGTGGGAAGGCAAGGAAAGAATGCGGGTAGGCGGAATGACCCTGAATCAAATGCAGGATGGATCAGCAGCCAGTCACCCATGTGATGTCACAGCCCTATATAATCGGCAGCTATAATGCGGCTGTTCATATAATTCATTACACTGCATACAGATAGGACAGACATCGCTGTGTGTGTTACACAGAAAGCTCATTCCAGCAGTGTTTCACATCCTAGTCACATCAGCATTCTGGTGGACAGAGAGCAGTGCGTTTTTTACTGAAAAGGATTTTTACTGCAGCCATTAACATCCCAGTTACTTTCTTCTGCATTGTACTACAGATAGGGGCAGAGAGCTGTGTGTTGCCTCATACATTTCAACAAGCTACCTCAACTTCATAAACCTTAGCAGAGGAGGCAGGAAGAATTTTTCTGCACAATTCTGTGTCTTTGATCCACAACAAATCATCTGCTGGTTATACTATTCTGTAGACGGTATAATACTCAGCAGTCCATTCCTAATTGTCTTTGACAGAGTGCAGTTTTGGGTTTAGTTCACAGTTTTTGTGTGCTGCAGCACTGTTGTGTACTGCTGGTGTTATGCAAAAATACTTTACTTTTTTAATCGTACTATATAGCATTTTTCTGCCCTCATAAGTGCATACCACATATGTACATCTAAGTAGTGTACTATTTTGTAGCTGTTAATCTGTCAAGGGCCTAGATACTGTTAAAGTACAGGCAAAAGTAATCACCGGCTGGTGTTTTACTCCAATACATTTTTTTTATCATACTGTAGCACATTTTTCTGACCTCTTAAGTGCATACCACATTCATACATATAAGTAGTGTACTATTTAGTACCTGTTAATCTGTCAAGGGCAAAGATACTGTGAAAGTTTAGTACTCACCGACTGGTGTTGTATTCAGATACTTTTTAAGTGTACTGTAGAGCATTTTTCTGCCCTCATAAATGCATACCACATACCTACATCTAAGTAGTGTCCTTTTTTGTACCTGTTAATCTTTATCAAGCCTACACACAGTGAAAGGCCAGGGAAAAGTAATCACTGGCTGTTGTTTCATGAAAATAAGTTTTACAAGTGTACTGTAGCGCATTTTTCTGCCCTCATAAGTGTATACCACATACGTACATCTAAGTAGTGTACTATTTTGTACCTGTTAAACTCTCAAGGGCCTAGATACTGTGAAAGGCCAGGGAAAAGTAATCACCGGCTATTGTTTTACTAAAATATGTTTTTTTAAGCTTACTGTAGCACATTTTTCTGCCCTCATAAGTGCATACCACATACCTTCATCTAAGTAGTGTACTATTTTGTACCTGTTAATATGTCAAGGGTCTAGATACTGTGAAAGTCCAGGAAAAAGTAATCACTGGCTGGTGTTTTACTCCAATACGATTTTTAATCGGACTGTAGTGCATTTTTCTGCCCTCTTAAGTGCATACCACATACATACATCTAAGTAGTGTACCATTTTGTACCTGTTAATCTGCCAAGGGCCTAGATACTGTAAAAGTACAGGCAAACGTACTCACCGGCTGGTGTTGTACTCAGATACTTTTTAAGTGTACTGTAGCACATTTTTCTGCCCTCATAAGTGCATACCACATACCTACATATAAGTAGTGTACTATTTTGTACCTGTTAAACTCTCAAGGGCCTAGATACTGTGAAAGTCCAGGCAAAATAAAAAACTTAAAATAATTTTTTTTAAGTGTACTGTAGCGCATTTTTCTGCCCTCTTTGTTCCATAACAAATGATCTGCTGGTTATACTAGTCTGTAGGCGGTATAATACATTTCCAACAGCCCAATCCTAATAGTCTGTGAGAGAATGCAATTTTGGGTTTAGTACATAGCGACTGTGTGCTGCAGCACTGTTGTGTACTGCTGGTGTGCAAAAATACATATTTTTAAGCATACCACATACGTACATCTAAATAGTGTACTATTTTGTACCTGTTAATCTGTTAAGGGCCTAGATTCTGTCAAAGTCCAGGCAGAAGTACACACCGGCTGGTGTTGTTCTCAGATACTTCTTTAAGTGTACTGTAGCGCATTTTTCTGCCCTCATAAATGCATACCACAAACCTACATCTATTTAGTGTACTATTTTGTACCTCTTAAACTCCCAAGGGCCTAGATACTGTGAAAGGCCAGGGAAAATTAATAACCGACTGGTATTGTACTAAAATACGCTTTTTAAGTGTACTGTAGCACATTTTCTGCCCTCATAAGTGCATACCACATACGTACATCTAAGTAGTGTACTATTTTGTATTTGTTAATCTGTCAAGGGCCTAGATACTGTGAAAGGCCAGACTGTGAAAGGCCAGGGAAAAGTAATCACCAGCTGGTGTTTTACTAAAATACCTTTTTTGAAGCGTATTGTAGCGCATTTTTCTGCCCTCATAAGTGCATACCACATACCAACATCTAAGTGGTGTACTATTCTGTATCTCTTAATCTGTGAAGATCCTAGATACTGTGACAGGACAGTCAAAAGTACACACCTTCTAAACAAATACTGTTTTAAGCGTAGTGAAGCGTATTGTACTTCCCTCATATATGCACTAAGTATGTCAGGCAGAGAAGTGCCAGGACGTGCTCAGAGGAGTAGCAGAGGCTTAAATTAATCAGGCGCAGGCAGAGGTCGCAGCAGACTAGGGGCGAGTGGCAGCAGGAGTCGCGGTGAGAGGCCTGAGCTCCCGGTATCAGCTAGCGGTTGGTTCTTGACCAGCAACCCATCTGCCATCATCGATTAGTTAACTTCATCGCAAGTGACATCTGATACCCCCAGTCAACAGTCGGTGGGTTCCTCAGACACAACCCTCAGTTGGCATGGCCCGGGAGCAGTCCCTGTCCTCCCATTGCCTCTGTCCTATGCTTTTCCCTCCCCTACAGAAGTATCTTATACTGTGGGTTCAGCTCCACTATTCACTGAGGACGTTTTAATAGAGGACAGTCAGCAGCTACTGCCCAGCCAAGAAGTGGAGGAGACATCTGCCGCTTCCTCCACTAGGTGGACAAGTAGTGATGAGGAGAGTAATGTGTGAGGCGGTGTTACCAGCATTCAGGGTCCTGAAGCAGACACTGTTGAGAAACCTGAGGAGGAAATCAGTGACGTGCACACACTTGTTGATGATAATGAAGCCGATGGCAATTGGGAGCCGGGTGCAGAAGGGGCTTCATCATCATCAGAAGAATAGGGTTGCAGGTTGCCCATGAGGTTGCTGCTGAGCCAACAAGGTGGTAGCATGGTTGGCAGTCAGCATGGTGACAGAAGTGGAAAGTCTGGAGCCAAACGTGCCCGGGGGAGACCATCTGCTTCATGGCAGCCTAACTTCCTGGGAGGAAGTGGAACATGGCATCCTGGAGATGGCAGCAATAACAGTCAATTAGTGCGGACTGTTGGTGGGAAAATCAGCTACTCTGCGGTGTGGCAGTTTTTCATCAAGCAACCGGAGGAGGTTAACATAGCCACATGCAAGATATGTCGGCAGAAGGTGAAGGGTCACAATGTTGGCACCACGGCCCTGCGTCAACATATGCTGCACCACCATAAATCTGCCTGGGAGAACCGTGGCTCCGATGTGGTCCAGCCTGTTGCATCACCCAAAGGCACACCGCTCCCTCTTTCCCTCTTTCAGCCAGTCAAGGCTTCACCAACTCAGCTGAAGAGAGCTGTGTGTCATACCCTCCTATCGCTCCAGATGCTCCTGCTTCTCCTACTTTTAGGCAGTCATTCCGCCAACAATCCATCGGCAAAGCCATGTCGAGGAGACAATAGTATGCGCCCACTCATCCAACGGCGCAGAAGCTGAATGTGCTCCTGTCTAAGTTGCTGGTGCTGCAGTCCCTCCCTTTTCAAGTGGTGCACATTTCAGAGAAATGATGGCTTGCAAAGAAGGAAGTACCAGCCTGCACAATTTTGTGGAAGAGAAGGTGGGCCAGTCCTTGAACCTGTCAGTGTGTACCAAAGTGCACGGCAGCGCCGAAGTCTGGAGCTGTAACTATGGTCAGGGACGATATATGTCCTTTACGGCTCACTGGGTGAACGTGGTTCCTGCACAGCCACAACAGCAACTTGGACAGGTCATGGCATTTCCTCCTCCATGCTCTCAGGGCATTGGTCCTATGACAGTGTGCAACTCCACCTCCTCATCCTCCACTGTGTCCGTAGCCTCCACTGCCCATACAAGTCTCAGTGGCACTTCAGCATATCATGTGTGCAGGGCACAGCAGTGTCACGCTGTTCTTCACATGGTTTGCTGTGGTGAACGGAGTAACACAGGGGAGGAACTGCTAAAAGTCATTCAAGAAGAAATCAGAGCATGGCTTACTCCACGAAAACTAGAAATGGGCCTTGTGCCCTGCATGGCACATGTGTTTAATCTGGTTGTCAAGCAGTTCCTGAAGTGTTTCTCCATTTGCAAGACATCCTAACAATGGGAAGAAAACTTTGAATGCACTTCAGCCACTCGTACACCTCAAAGTACACCCTCCTTGAGCTGCAACGACAGAACGGTATCCCCAACATAGTGTGATTTGCGACGTTGCCACACGTTGGAATTCCAACCTCCATATGTTGAACCGACTATATGAACAGAGAAAAGCCATCACCAATTTCTTGATGATCCAAGTGGATAGGAGTACTCCCCTGTGTAACTTCAATGTCAACCAGTGGCAGCTTATACGTGACACCTGCCGTTTGCTCAGGCCCTTTAACCCCTTAAAGGGGATATCCAGGAAAATAATTTTTTATATATCAACTGGCTCCAGAAAGTTTAACAAATTTGTAAATTACTTCTATAAAAAAATCTTAATCCTTTCAGTACTTATTAGCTTCTGAAGTTTAGGTTGTTCTTTTCTGTCTAAGTGCTCTCTGATGACACGTGTCTTGGGAACCACCCAGTTTAGAAGCAAATCCCCATAGCAAACCTCTTCTAAACTGGGCGGTTCCCAAGACACGTGTCATCAGAGAGCACTTAGACAGAAAAGAACAACCTTAACTTCAGAAGCTCATAAGTACTGAAAGGATTAAGATTTTTTAATAGAAGTAATTTACAAATCTGTTTAACTTTCTGGTGTCAGTTGATATATATTAAAAAAGTTTTTTCCTGGATAACCCCTTTAAGGACGCAGGGTTTTCCCGTTTTTGCATTTTCATTTTTTCCTCATCACCTTCTGAAAATCATAACCCTTTCAATTTTGCACATAAAATTCCATATGATGGCTTATTTTTTGTGCCACCAATTCTCTTTTACAGTGGCATTAGTCATTTTACCCAAAAAATCCACGGCGAAACGGAAAAAAATTCCTTGTGCGAAAAAATTGAAGAAAAAATGTCATTTTGTAACTTTTGGGGACTTTTCTACGCAGTGCATTTTTCAGTAAAAATTACACCTTATCTTTATTCTTTAGGTTGAATTTTGTCTTACTTCATAAAAAAATCATAACTACATGCAGGAAAATGTATACATTAAAAATTCTCATCTTCTAACCCCTATAACTTTTTTATTTTTCCGCGTACGGGCCGGTATGAGGGCTCATTTTTTCTGTATCGGTTTTGTATTGATTGGAGTTTTTAATCGCTTTTTATTCATTTTTTCATTATATAAAAAGTGACCAAAATACGCTATGTTGGACTTTGTAATTTTTTTGCGCGTACGCAATTGACCGTGCGGTTTAAATAACAATATATTTTTATAGTTCGGACATTTCCGCATGCGGCAATACCACATATGTTTTTTATTATTTTTATTTACACAGTTTTTTAATGGGAAAAGGGGGGTGATTCAAACTTTTATTAGGGAAGGGGTTAAATGACCTTTGTTAAAAAAAAAAATTCACTTTTTTTTTTTTGCAGTGCTACAGCTCCCAAAGGGAGCTATTGCACTGCACACACTGATCTTTTATTCTGATCCCTGCAAAGCCATAGCTTTGCATGGATCAACTAGATAGGGGCTCGATTGCTGAAGCCTGAAGCTCAGGCTTGGATTAATCAAACGCCGATCGGACGCGACAGAGCAAGGTAAGGGGGTCTCCGCTCTCGTCCTAGCTGATCAGGACATCGCAATTTTATCGCAATGTCCTGATCAGCCTGACTGAGCTGCCAGGAAGCGTTTACTTTCACTTTCAGACACGGCGGTCAACTTTGATCGCTGCGTCTGAAGGGTTAATAGCGCGTGGGATAACAATTGGTGCTGCGCGCTGTTAGCCCAGGGTCCCGGCTATCATTAGCAGCCCGGACCAACCCGGTGTTGGTCACACCATGACCCCGTTTTAAACACCGGGACCGGACCTAGGGCGAACAGGTACGCCCTACGTCCTTAACAGGTTAAGGAAGCCACATTATTGGTAAGTTGCCAGGATTACTGGATGAACAACGTCATTCCACTGCTTTATTTCTTACAACACGTGTTGGAAACAATGGCTGGTCCCTCCGAGTCACTTGCACAAATGGCACGATGCATGCTCACTTGCCCGCGAAGTGACAGCTGAATTGTCACCATTCGGCAGAGGGATGACTTCTGGATCTCCACCTTATTGGACCTTCGCTACCGCCATAAAATGGGGGCCTTTTTTACACTCACTGAGGGGGAGGACAAAATTACCTACTAAAGAGGCATCCTATGTAGACAGTTGGCCGATGCTTATCGGTGCCATCGTCCTTCCTCTCGCAGGTCTGAATTGGGGGGCCCTCTGTGCTCACCTTCCACTGCCATGGCTGCTGGGGAGGGGTGGGGTGGCAGGAGCAGTACCAGCTCCATCAGCAGCAGCCTGAGTCTACAGTCGCTGATGAGTACCTTTCTTCACCCGCATAGTGAAACAACTCATCAGCAGCAGGTAGACCTGGAGCAGGGCCTGAACCAGCAGGTGGTGGCATACCTTGACATGACCCTGCCAACACACTTTCAAATCTGCTGGACTTCCGGGCAGCCAAACTTGATTTGTTGCCACAACTAGCAGAGTTTGCCCTGGAAAAGCTGTCCTGCACGGGCAAGTATTGTGCCATCAGAGCGGGTGTTTAGTGCTGCGGGGGCCATAGTAACCCCAAGGAGAACTAGCCTGAGCACGAAAAATGTGGAGAGACTGACCTTTCTGAAGATGAATCAGGCATGGATCAGGTAGGATTTCCAACCACCAATGCCTGATTCATCAGAGTGGATTGACCATGGTGCAACGTCAACACTTCACAAATATGGATAGTGCAAAACATATTTAAGGTGCTGCTCCCCAGTTACAGAAATTCCTCTGCATCAGACCACAAGTAAGTATTGAGTATATGCATTAGCTAAAACTTAACTTTTCGTAGGATAAAATATATGGACCCCAATTTATTTTTTTGTCTAAGAAATGGAAAGGTGTACAAAAAACACCATGTGCCACCTACACCACCAAGTACTAATGTGATGAAAAGACCTCTAAAAGGTGGAAGGGAACAACGTATGGTCCATTGTAACAACTTGCCCTGTAAGGACCTACTCTCACAATATTCATTTCATTCTTGGCAAATGTTACTCGCCCTAAAAAGGACGGCCCACACAGTAACCTCTCCCTATTTCCACCTTAAGACTCTGCCAGTTCACAGGGTTTTTAGTTGGAAATAAGGAGAAGTTCCTGTGTGGGGCCACCCTTTTTAGTACAAGTAACACTTGCCAAGAAGGGAATTAATAGGGTGAGAGTAGGGCCTTACAGGGGAAGTTTTTACCCCTACCTGCTACAATGGACAATACGTTGTTCCCTTCCACCATTTGGAGGCAAGTGTTACTCGTCCTAAATACAGTAAGCTCTCCATATTTCCAGCAAACCATTGGGAAATGGACAATACGTTGTTCCCTTCCACCATTTGGAGGCAAGTGTTACTCGTCCTAAATACAGTAAGCTCTCCATATTTCCAGCAAACCATTGGGAAATGGCAGTGTTTGTAGGTGGAAATAGGGAGAGGTTACTGTGTGGGGCTGCCATTTTAGGGCAAGTATCAATTGGCAAGAATGGAATTAATTGTGCTTCCTTACAGAGGAAGTTTTTACCCCCATTGGTTACAATAGGCCATCCATTGTTCCTTTCCACCTTTCAGAGGTCTTTGATTCACATCAATACTTGGTGGTGTAGGTCGCACATGGTGTTTTTTGCACACCTTTCCTCTTTGGGTACATATATTTTATTTTTTATCCTAAGAATATTATTAAAAGTTACGTTTTACGTAATACATATCCTCAATACTTACTTGTGCACACTAACACCGTTTTCTTCTGTCTACCTGCCTTAGCTACTATTCTGATGCTGCCACCCGCTTGATGCCATTTAGCCACTATTTGGTCTCATCAAGCTGTTGCCAACTCCAGGCTGTGTCATTCTGACAGATTATGGTCTCCTCATGCTGCTGCCACCTCCAGGTTGTGTCACTGTGCCGACATGCGGTCTCCTCATGCTGCTGGCACATTAAAATAAAACTTTTTAGGTTCATCTATTTGAAATCTTCAATTTAAATGTTAAAAAATATCTTTAATCTTTTCAATTGTGAGGCCCTATGATCTTGTCAGGCTGTTGCCACCTCCAGGCTGCATCATTCAGCCACTATATGGACTCCTTACGCTGCCGCCACCTCCACGCTGTGTCATTCAGCCTTTTTATGGTCTCCTCATGCTTCCGCCACCTCCAGGCTGTGTCATTCAGCCACTATATGGTCTTTTCATGCTGCCGCCACCTCCAGGCTGTGTCATTCTGCTGTCATATGGTCTCCTCATACTGATGCCACCTCCAGGCTCTGTAATTGTGCCTCTCTGCGACTGTGATTCTAATAGCGACGCCTGTAATCTGCATGTCATACTGAATAACAGTATTATTTCACTAACACAGCACACTCCATATGAGTGTTACAACAAGGGAAAGTTTTCTACACCCCTATTGAGACTCTCTGTAGCATAGAAATAGCCATTTTTATAATAGTGATTTGCCGCGAATAAATTCGGACCGAAACTAATTTTTTCGGAAAATTCAGCGAATTGGCCACATCAAATTTTTCAAAAATCTGCTCATCTCTAGTAGCTATAAATCAATATATACAAGAGGATAACAGCACACTGCTAGTGCTAAGCTATATGTGAAATATGACATATTTTACTTTGCAATACTGCTATTGTGAAAAATAGAGGTTCTTAGCTTACTATTTGGCCAAATAGTGTCTACCATCCCACCACGATAAAGTGACCTAATTTGGGACGGACTCTACACTATGAATAAATAAATATAGATGTTTTTCATGTTTCACTATATATATTAAACTAAAATCTTGAGCTCTTCCAGTTTTCACACTGAGCCCAAAGTGTAGCACACATAATGAAGGTGCAAGATCTCTGTAATGAAATTCGAGGAAGTTTCCATCTCTAAAATGCTGGATGAGATGTGTAAATTCCAGCCTGGCATTTCCTTTCTGATAGCCCAGATGCTGAAGTTCAGCTCATTATTGGACTACTTTAGTTCTGCACAAAACGTAACTTAATGGCTCCAAGTGTGAGAAGACATTGGTATTGCCAAGCCTACAGGAGCCAGGAGATCCAAGTATGGGTGAGACATGTATGCACTATTAAGCACAAGGCTCAGAAGGAGACCTCTAGAAAGTGGTTGCTGTATGTTAAAGGAGAACTCTGGCAAAAGTAAACTTATCCCCTATCCACAGGTGAAGGATAAGTAGCTGATCGTGGGGGGTCTGACTGCAGGAACTCCTGCGCTCTCCGGGATGGGTCCCCGGCTCTCTCAGTGAGGAGCCTGTGTTGTCTACTGGTAGACTTCCCACCTTCTGTTCATTTCTATGAGAGCGCAGATGATTCCTGAGCGCTGGACTTGGGTCTTTTTAGCACTGACATAGAAATGAATCGAGCAGCACGTGCTCCATTCATTTCTTTCGGAGCTTCGTATCCCAGCGCTCGCACCCCCGCACTCAACTTCTTATTCCCTATCCCATGGATAAGAGATACGTTTATTTTTTGCCAGATTTCTCCTTTACGATTAGTTAGCACTCAAGCCACACAGGCTTTTGTTTTTGTATACATTTCCGTGTTTCTGGTATTTGCCCATATTGAAGAGGAATAAAGCTGGCTGAGGCCAGTTTTAAAAAAAAACAGACATTGTTTGCAGCCTCTAAAAGGAGGTGTTATGACCAGTGTTAATAACACATTTGTTGTCTAATTTGTTGGGTGGCTGGTAGTAAGTCACGATGTAGACAGGGAACTATTAGGTTAGGTATACATGGAGGCTGTATTTCCACACACAAGTGAGAGTGCTCTCTGCTGACACCTCTGTACATTTTAGGAACTGTCCAGAGTAGAAGCAAATCCCCTTAGAAAACCTATCCTTCTTTGGACAGTTCCTAAAATGGACAAAGGTGCAGCAGAGAGCACTGTGGTCAGACAGAAAGAAAATTCAAAAAGAAAAGAACTTCCTGTGGATCATAACAGCAGCTGATAAGTACTGTAAGGATTAATATTTGTTAATCAAAGTAATTTCCAAATTTGTGTAACTTTCTGGCACCAGTTGATTTAAAAAAAAAATTCCAGTGGAGTACCCCATTAAGGATTTTATTTTTCTGCCGCGATACCCACATTTTCTTGAAATTTCTCTCACAGACTCTTTCTTTAGAATGTCCTTTATAATTTGCCAGAATAATTCAGAATTCATCAGAATTCATTGTTCCATTAATGTTGGCAAGCCGTCTTGGCCCAGATACAGCAAACCAGGCATTTTGTCTTATCTGGGTGATCTTTGCCAACCTGAAGATGGGCAGCAGTGTTCATGATGAAGAACCGCTGTTTTCTCCTTACAATCATGCCATGCACACCATTGTTGTTTAGTGTCTTCCTGATAGTAGACTGATGAAAATTAACATTAGCTAGTGTAAGAAAGGTCTTGCTAGTTGCGTAGAGGCTACATTGGGTTCTTCTGTGACCTTGCAGACTCTTATACACCTTGCTCTTGGTGTTATCTTTGTTTGTTGACCACTCCTACTCAAGAACCACTGTAGTCAATCATTGGCCTTAGTGGTGTCATGATATAAGCAGCTGTGGTCAGCGCTTAACTGCAGCGGTGACATGGGTTTAAGACCATGGCATTGTTGCAGTCACATAAACAAAACCAGCAAGGAGGACCACACAGGTGGCGTTAGAAATGGTTAAGACTAAAGAGTTAAATATAGGCCCATTTTGCTCTAATTTAGCCAATAAATTCTAAGAATGTTTTTTCTCTTGAAACTTTGTACTTCATGATAGTGGTAAATTTTTGTGAAAAACTGCGAAATTTTGCAAACAATTTGCATTTTTCTAATTTAAAAAAAAAAAAGTAAGATAACAATGGTGTATAAACTAATTATTAGTTCCCATTAACAATATGTCTATTTTATGTTGGCATAATTTGGTAATTGTTCTTTTATTTTTTAAGGACATTTATGACTTGTGTGATTGAGCTGCTTTGTATGTTCCCTCTTTCCAGAATGCCCAGTGGAGCTCATGGCCTTTAAAGGGGTACTCCAGTGGAAATGTTTTTTTTGTTTTTTTTTTCTAATTAAACTGGTGCCAGAAAGTTAAATAGATTTGTAAATTACTTATATTTAAAAAATCTTAATCCTTCCAGTACTTATTAGAGGAAGTAAGTTTTCTTTTTTAACTTCTTTTCAGTCTGACCACAGTGCTCTCTTGCTGACACCTCTGTCCATGTCAGGAACTGTCCAGAGCAGGGGAGGTTTGCTATGGGGATTTGTTTTTTTCTTTGGTCAGTTCCTGGATTGGACAGAGGTGTCAGCAGAAAGAACTGTGGTCAGAATTGAAAGAACTACACATACAGGATCTGATGAGTACTGTAAGGATTAAGATTTTTAAATAGAAGTAATTTACAAATCTGTTTAACTTTCTGGCACCAGTTGATTTTAAATCAATTGTTTTCCATTGAGGTACCCCTTTACACCACACACCAGTTATGGGAATCTCTTTAATGAGAACTCTTACCCCTTTTAAGCCTAACACCACCTAAGTCTGAACACCCTGCTCTGTACTGACAAGGAGCAACAAACCCTAAAATAGCTGGATTTTTGCTGAATCATATTGTTTGATTTTTCTTTCTCTTACTATCCTTTATTTTGATTTTTTTTTTAACATACAGTAATATATTGTAATTTGTCTTATATACATAGGCACTTGCTATCAAATCCTTTGGCAGCCTACAGTTTGCATCACACACACTGGGTGGCTCCACAAATACATATAGTATATACATATCCTGACAGAGTATTACAAAATTATATTTCATTTCTAAGCTATTCATCTTGTGACTAACATTTTGGGATATGATGAACCTTGGAATAGGATTATGAAGGACAACTCTGTAGGTATTCCCAAACAAATGCAGTAACTAGACAGCCCTAGGCCTCTATTAGTGCCAGGGCTTTCTCACATTCCCAGCTATTTTTGCAATTACTCTGCTGGGGCTTACAGAGTCAGGACAAAGGCTTCAATCCTGTTTTTCCATGTTGCAATAGACATTGATCACAGACTAATGATAAAAGGGTTAAATGGGAGCGATCAGTGAGCCCCCAGTGACTGATCAGGTGGGCACAGCTACTATGCCCATTGGGATTACTCTCATGTATGTATATGTGGGGTAGCAGGAAATAAACAATTACCTTGCCATGTATGTATGTGATGATGCAAAAGAGTAAACTGTTTTAATGTATATCTCTTGCTATATTTCAGTTTTTGTTAACTAAACATTTTCTAATATGAGAGAAAATGTTCCTATTTTATCTCACTCTTTTCCTATCAGTCACTATCTCTCACCTCCATCAAATATAAGAGTTTTCAGACTTCTAAAATTCAGAACGCACTTTACTGTGATAAGCTTAAGTTTAATAAATTCAAAAGAGAAAATACATAAGGGAAATTACTTTACTATCTCAAATATTAATGATAGCTTGGGTCTCTGGGAAAAATGCTATCTTCCTATGTCTAGGTTTGTACTAATAATAAAATTGGTACTTTGAAGACCATAAAATGGATATGATCTAGTTACCAATTTATTTCAGATTTTTTTTTTGTCTTGGGTGGAAAAATCTATAATATGTATTTTTGCTGCCAGCTTTGTTAGGACATTGATGGTATACTAAAATTCACATCAAAGGAATGCTCCAAACTCACTGAAATAAATGATAACTACCATAGATTCATGATAAACATGTCATGCTTAAAGGGATACTCCACAGACATCTCTGTGACTTGTCCTAGTGTGTTTATTGTATGTTATATGTAGTCATGTCATGTCCAAATTGTGTCTGTGGACTAATGTTAGCAGTTTCAGATGGGGGTTGGAGATTGCTTTAAGTGATTAGCCCAGGTTATCCGAGTGAACTGTTGGGACGTCACCCAATTATACCAGAGTCTGAAGATTTAGTGGTTTCAGATTGAAAGTGCAGCAAGAGAGAAGGGGAGTTAGCCAGTTAGGTGCCCCTGCCACCAAGAACAGCCAGAGGACTGTGTGACGGAAGAGCAGAATAGAGCAGCAGATCTATTTGGGCTCCCAATAGTAGGTCCAAAGTAAGGATGGGACAGAAACAGGTGATGCCGGAGAGAAGGATTTTAGCATATGATCTGGTGGTACAGAGAGACGGTGAAGAAAATGTGAAAAAGTTGAGTAAATTAATGAAAATATGTGATATGCAACCAGAAATTGGAGGAAGGTTGCAGCCAGAAATGTGGCGGAAAAATTTCAGAGATGAAGAAAGGGTTACTAATTGATGATAATCTGCTGGAGACGGCAGAAGCATGGTTTAACCCCTTAACGATGCAGGACGTATATTTACATCCTCCGCCGTCTCCCGCAATATGCCGCAGGGTCACGCGGTGTCCCCGCGTCATATCGGGTCGGTCCCAGTGGCTATCAACGGCCGGAACCCGTGGCTACTACAGGACTTCACCGATCGCGGTGAATCCCTGTATTAACCCTTTAGACGAGGCGATCAAAGCTGACCGCCGCGTCTGAAGTGAAAGTGATAGTATCCCGACTGCTCAGTCAGGCTGTTCGGGACAGCCATGGTGAAATCGCTGCGTCCCGAACAGCTTACAGGACACCGGTAGGGCCCTTACCTGCCTCCTCAGTGTCCAATCGACAAATGACTGCTCAGTGCCTGAGATCCTGGCAGGAGCATTCAAGCCCTGATAAAACTGATCACAGGCGTGTTAATACATGCCAGTGATCAGCATGAGAGATCAGTGTGTGCAGTTTTCTAGGTCCCTATGGAACCTATAACTCTGCAAAAAAAAAGTAAAAAAAATTGTTAAGAAAGGTAATTTAACCCATTCCCTAATAAAAGTTTGAATCACCCCCCTTTTCCCTTAAAAAAAAATAAAACTGTGTAAATAAAAAAAAATAAACATATGTGGTATTGCCGCGTGCGTAAATGTCTGAAATATAAAAATATATCATTAATTAAATCGCAAGGTCAATGGCATACGCGCCAAAAAATTCCACAGTCCAAAAAAGCATATTTTTGGTCACTTTTTATAAGGGTTATGATTTTTAAAAGGTAAGGAGGAAAAAACGAAAGTGCAAAAACTGAAAAACCCTGAGTCCTTAAGGGGTTAACCCCTTGAAGGAGAAGTACGGGATTGAAAATTTTATCCCCTATCCTAAGGATAGGGGATAAGTTTCAGATCGCGGGGGGTCCGACCGCTGGGGCCCCCCGCGATTTCCCGTACGGGGGCCGCGGCTCTCTGCATGATTTCCCGCACGAGGCGGCGGCTGACACGCGCCCTCCATTTACTGCTATAGGAGAGCCGAAGCGCTGCCTTCGGCAATTTCCGGCTCTCCCATAGCAGTGTATGAAGGGGGCGTGTCGGCCGCTGCTTCGTGCGGTGGTCAACACGCACTCTCTAACCAGAGAGCCGGGGCCCCATAAGGGAGATCGCGGGGGGCCCCAGTGGTCGGACCCCCCGCGATCTGAAACTTATCCCCTATCCTTAGGATAGGGAATAAAATTTTCAATCCCGTAGTTGTCCTTTAAGGACCCGGGGTTTTTCCGTTTTTGCATTTTCATTTTTTCCTCCTTACCTTTAAAAAATCATAATTCTTTCAATTGTGCACCTAAAAATCCATATGATGGCTTATTTTTTGCACCACCAATTCTAATTTGAAATGACATCAGTCATTTTGCCCAAAAATCTACGGCGAAACGGAAAAAAATTCATTGTGAGACAAAATTGAAAAAAACCCCGCCATTTTGTAAATTTTGGGGGCTTCCGTTTCTACACAGTAAATTTTTCGGAAAATATGACACATTCTCTTTATTCTGTATGATTAAAATGATACCCTACTTATGTAGGTTTGTTTTAGTCGTACTTCTGGAAAAAATCCTAACTACATGCAGGAAAATGTATACGTTTAAAATTGCCATCTTCTGGCCCCTATAACTTTTTTATTTTTCCGCGTATGGGGCGGTATGAGGGTTCTTTTTTTGCCCCGTGTTCTGAATTTTGCATTGATAGGACTTATTGATCGCTTTTTATAAATTTTTTCAATATATAAAAAGTGACCAAAAATGCACTATTTTGGACTTTGGGATTTTTTTGCGCGTACGCCATTGACCGTGCCGTTTAATTAACTATATATTTTTTTCGAATTCGGACATTTCCGCACGCGGCAATACCACATATGTTTATTTTTATTTTTATTTACACTGGGTTTTTTAAATGGGGAAAAAGGGGGTGATTCAAACTTTTATTAGGGGAGGGGTTAAATGATATTTTTTTCCCTTTTTTTTTTGCAGTGTTATAGCTCCCATAGGGACCTATAACACTGCACACACTGATCTTTTACATTGATCAGTGGTTTCTCATAAGAAACCACTGATCGATGATTCTGTCGCTTGACTGCTCATGCCTGGATCTCAGGCACTGAGCTGTCATCCGGTGATCGCACACCAGTAGGCAAGGTAGGAGACCCTCCTCGTGTACTACTGCTGTTCGGGATGCCGCGGCGATCCTGAACAGCCCCCTGAGCTAACCGGCAGTGATTTAGTTTCACTTTAGACGCGGCGTTCAAAGGGTTAATAGCGCATGGCACCACAAACAATGCCGCGCTATTAGCTATGGGTCCCAGCCGTTGTTAGAGGCTGGGCCCGACCCGTTATGACATGTTCTGAGAAGAGAAGGAGCACAATTTGGCTTTTGGAGAGCAAATTCTGCTGAAATGGTTTTTGGTGGGCATTTAGGAAGCCCCCATGGTCCAAGAATAGAAAAAAAAACACATGGCACATTTTTTGGGAAACTACACCCCGTAAGTAATGTAGCAAGGGGTGCCGTAAGCATTTACACATTTTTTTTTTGCATATATGTCAGAACGACTGCAACTTCCAGAGATTTCAATGCAAATCACCAATTTAGCCTCAAATGTACATGGTGCGCTCTCACTGCTGAGCCATCTTGTGCGCCCGCAGAGCACTTTGCATCCACACAGTATGGGGTAATTCTGTACTCGGGAGAAATTGTGTTACATTAATTTTGTGGGTCTTTTTCTCCTTTTACCTCTCGTGAAAATGAAAAGTATGGGGCAACACCAGCATGTTAGTGTTAAAAAACATTTTTTTTACCCTAACATGCTAGTGTAGCCCCCAACTTTTCCTTTTCATAAGGGGCAATAGGAGAAAAAGCCCCCCAAAACGTGTAACACAATTTCTCCCTATTACGGAAATACCCCATATGTGCCACTAAACTGTTGCCTTAAAATACGTCAGGGCTCCGGAGTGAGAGAGCGCCATGCGCATTTTGAGGCCTAAATTAAGGATTTACATAGGGGCGAACCCAGATGCAAGAATCGCATTTGCCACCTCCACCAAAAATACCCTATTTGGTGGAGAAGGCAAATGCCATTCTTGCATCCGGGTTCGCCCCTATGCAAATTTCCAACACAGGGTGCCTCCAGCTGTTGCAACAGCTGCAACAGCTGGAGGCTCCATTTAGGAAACAGTGCCGTACGAGATGTTTTACATTTTTAGGGGAGGGGGTGACTGTGTAAGTATGTGTGTATATGTACTATTTTACTCTTTATTTCATGTAGGTGTAGTATAGTGTGTTTAGGGTGGGGCGGGGCAGAGGCGTAGCTTGTAGCTTCATGGCCTCAATGCAAAATCTGCAACAGAGCCCCATATGCCAATTAAAATACTTGTTCTCTTATGGGGCAGATACCTCTGCTCCCTCTATATCTATGGGCGGGGGTCTACAGCGAGTTTTCAGGAGGGAGTTTGAGCTGCAGTAGAAAATTTGCCACAGCTCAAACTCGCAACAGAAAACTCAATGTACACCCCCGCACGTGTGAATATACCCTGTACTTTTTTTTTCTTTTGAGGGGGGGGACCTCCAGCAGTTGCAAAACTACAACTCCCAGCATGCACGGTCTGGGAGTTGTAGTTTTGCAACAGCTGGTCCCACAAGGGTTGGGAAACACTGAGTTAGGTTACAGACTAACTCAGTGTTTTCCCCACCAATGTGGCTCCAGCTGTGGCAAAACAGTAACTCCCAGCATGCATGGTCTTTTGGTGCATGCTGGGAGTTGAAGTTATGCAACAGCTGGAGGTACACAACTACAACTCTTTGCATGCCCTTTGGCTGTCCGTGCATGCTGGGAGTTATAATCTTGCCACAGCTGTGAGCACACTGGGGGGGAAACACAGTTAGGTAACAGACTAACTCAATGTTTCCCCACCAGTGTGCCTCAAGCTGTGGCAAAACTACAACTTCCAGCATGTACCGACAGCCGAAGGGCATGCTGGGAGTTGTAGTTCTGCAACAGCTGAAGGCACACAATTACAACTCATAGCATGCCCTTTGTCTGTCCGTGCATGCTGAGAGTTGTAGTTTTGCAACATATGGATGGCCACATTTCAGAGACCACTGCATAGTGGTCTCCAAACTGTAGCCCTCCAGATGTTGCAAAACTACAACTCCCAGATTACAGCTGTCTAAGCATGCTGGGAGTTGTAATTTTGTAACCCCTAGAGACCATACCACTGCCCTCCGCATAGAAGCCACTGCACATTAGGAGGAGCATCCACTGCTGCCGAAATGTTTTTCGAGCTTCAAAAACTCTGTATCATCCATTTCCCTTTGTTCTCATTGTGTGAGCTCCCGGAGAAAGTGGGCGCGTTCCCCAGCAGGCGCGTGCCCCGTACCCTGCATGCACTTACTGAGTTTGGTATCCTAGTGGATGTTTTTTCAATCACATTAAAACCATATAAATGTTGAGAATTTTAACAGCATGTAAATAGCAAAGTGTCTTACAGGAACTATATATTTAAAATGTTGTTTGATGACAGGTACTCTATAAGAAATCCCTGATTGATAGGGGAGGAAATACTTATTTCACTGAGTAAAATCCAAATGAATTCATAGCTTTTTAGAAATGTGTTTTTCTGGATTTTGTTGTTATTATTCTCTCTGTGCAAATCAACCTACCATTAACATTATAGACTGATCATTGCTTTGTCTGTGGACGAACATACAAAATTAGCAGGGGATCAAATAATTATTTTTCTTCACTTTATGGGGTATTCTCTCCTACATGTATTGCTTTTAGAGAATATAACACACATGGTCTGAGTGAGCTCATATGAAGTACACAGAGTCTTTGTCACTCTAAAGGAGCCATACATTCTCCGGGCACTGCGGTACAGGCTTTGTGCCAGCGTACATGACCCTATATTTTAAGTTTTTGTTTTCTGATTTCACAAGACGATAGTAAAGGGGTCTTTCATTTACTGATGCTATATAACAGGTGTCTAAGGCAGCAGGGTTCTACAAATTAAAGAGATCTTTCACAATTAGTAATGATAATGAAACTCTTCCCAATGTTGTGTATAGCTAATAATATTCCACTTTAGATGTGACCTGTGGAGATGATTAGTAAATGAGCCCAATATCCTTTTGAATAATTCATTGGATCATAATATCATTGATTGTCAGGATGCAGATGCTCCAAGTGTTTTCTTTGTTTGGATCATTGTCTTCCTCGATTTAAATATTCAGAGCTGGAAATAAATCCTGTGATGCAGAGGGTGTGTCGCCTTGTTTAATTGTGTCAATTTCCAAAATCTGTGGAGCATTACTTCCCCAAATTACTTATTTACTTTATTATCAGTAAATTATTATACGGTCTTGAACTTGAATTGACTATATTGAATAACACTTACCTAATGTAGAAACACTTACCTAATGTAGAGCAAACATAAGACATCTTAGAGATCATACATATCTTCTGTAGTTCAGTATGTATCCAGTATGTCATATACAGTATGTGTGTGTGTTTAGAGGTACAAAACAAATGAAAGATAAATATATTGAAAAGTAAAGGATATCTAGTGAGTGCGGTTCTACATTATAAATCCCTTTTCAAAGTGCATTTATTTCAGAAAAAAGAATAGTATATCCAATTACATGACAAAAAGTTATGATTTGTTTCTTATTGGTTCAATCACATTTTTATACTTATCAGAGAAAATACAGAAAACTTCATTCACTTTTCTCAAAGACTAAAAATATATTACTGAACTTATGGATTTTAGGACCTTCATTGGACTATTACAGAGAATTGAATTCAGTTTTCAATAATAACATCTGTGATCTAGTATGCCGTATTTCCTATAATGCAATACTTTTCTGAAGTTTTTGGATATATACAGTATACAAAATGTATCTCAAGGCAAAACTATAAAACGCACAGATGAATTGTCACGATGCCGGCTGGCAGGTAGTGGATCCTCTGTGCCAGAGAGGGATTGGCGTGGACCGTGCTAGAGGATCGGTTCTAAGTCACTACTGGTTTTCACCAGAGCCCGCCGCAAAGCGGGATGGTCTTGCTGCGGCGGTAGTGACCAGGTCGTATCCCCTAGCAACGGCTCAACCTCTCTGGCTGCTGAAGATAGGCGCGGTACAAGGGAGTAGACAGAAGCAAGGTCGGACGTAGCAGAAGGTCGGGGCAGGCAGCAAGGATCGTAGTCAGGGGCAACGGCAGGAGGTCTGGAACACAGGCTAGGAACACACAAGGAAACGCTTTCACTGGCACTAAGGCAACAAGATCCGGCGAGGGAGTGAAGGGGAAGTGAGGTGATATAGGGAAGTGCACAGGTGTAAACACTAATTGGAACCACTGCGCCAATCAGCGGCGCAGTGGCCCTTTAAATCGCAAAGACCCGGCGCGCGCGCGCCCTAGGGAGCGGGGCCGCGCGCGCCGGGACAGAACTGACGGAGAGCGAGTCAGGTACGGGAGCCGGGGTGCGCATCGCGAGCGGGCGCTACCCGCATCGCGAATCGCATCCCGGCCAGAGGCGGTATCGCAGCGCCCCGGGTCCGTGGAACCGACCGGAGCGCTGCAGTGAGAGGAGTGTAGCGAGCGCTCCGGGGAGGAGCGGGGACCCGGAGCGCTCGGCGTAACAGTACCCCCCCCCTTGGGTCTCCCCCTCTTCTTGGAGCCTGAGAACCTGAGGACCAGACTTTTGTCCAGGATATTGTCCTCAGGTTCCCAGGACCTCTCTTCAGGACCACAACCCTCCCAATCCACTAGAAAGAAGGTTTTCCCTCTGACCTTTTTAGATGCTAAAATTTCTTTGACGGAGAAGATGTCCGAGGAGCCGGAGACAGGAGTGGGGGGAACAGATTTGGGAGAGAAACGGTTAATGATAAGTGGTTTAAGAAGAGAAACATGAAAGGCATTAGGAATACGAAGAGAAGGAGGAAGAAGAAGTTTGTAAGAGACAGGATTAATCTGGCGCAAAATCTTGAAAGGACCAAGATAGCGTGGTCCCAACTTATAGCTAGGGACACGGAAGCGGACATATTTGGCGGAGAGCCATACCTTGTCTCCAGGGGAAAAAATGGGAGGAGCTCTTCTTTTCTTATCCGCGAATCTCTTCATGCGTGAAGAAGCCTGTAAGAGAGAATTTTGGGTCTCTCTCCATATGATGGAAAGATCACGAGAAATTTCATCCACAGCGGGCAGACCAGAGGGCAAGGGGGTAGGGAGGGGGGGAAGAGGGTGACGGCCGTACACCACGAAAAACGGGGATTTGGAGGAAGATTCAGAGATTCTGAAATTATACGAGAATTCGGCCCAAGGTAGAAGATCTGCCCAGTCATCCTGGCGGGAGGAAACAAAATGTCGTAAATAGTCACCCAAGATCTGGTTAATTCTTTCTACTTGTCCATTGGATTGAGGATGGTATGCAGAAGAAAAATTTAATTTAATCTTGAGTTGTTTACAGAGAGCCCTCCAGAATTTAGACACAAATTGGACGCCTCTATCCGAGACGATCTGCGTAGGCAACCCGTGAAGACGAAAAATGTGTACAAAAAATTGTTTAGCCAACTGAGGCGCTGAAGGAAGACCAGGAAGAGGGATGAAATGTGCCATTTTGGAGAATCGATCAACGACCACCCAAATAACAGTGTTGCCATGGGATGGGGGTAAGTCAGTAATAAAATCCATACCAATCAGAGACCAAGGTTGTTCGGGAACAGGCAGAGGAAGAAGAAAACCAGCGGGCTTCTGGCGAGGAGTCTTATCCCGGGCACAGATAGTGCAGGCTCGCACAAAGTCCACCACATCAGTCTCTAGAGTCGGCCACCAATAGAAGCGAGAGATGAGTTGCACAGATTTCTTGATGCCCGCATGACCTGCGAGATGGGAGGAGTGACCCCATTTGAGGATTCCGAGGCGTTGGCGTGGAGAAACAAAGGTCTTTCCTGGAGGAGTTTGCCTGATGGAGGCTGGAGAAGTGGAAATCAGGCAGTCAGGAGGAATGATGTGTTGAGGGGAGAGTTCAATTTCAGAAGCATCTGAGGAACGAGAGAGAGCATCGGCCCTAATGTTCTTATCAGCTGGCCGAAAGTGAATTTCAAAATTAAATCGGGCAAAGAACAGAGACCACCTGGCCTGACGAGGATTCAGCCGTTGGGCAGACTCGAGGTATGAGAGGTTCTTGTGATCGGTGTAAATAATAACTGGAAATCTTGATCCCTCCAGCAGATGCCTCCATTCCTCAAGTGCTAATTTAATGGCTAGAAGCTCTCGATCCCCGATGGAGTAGTTCCTCTCCGCCGGAGAGAAGGTCCTAGAAAAAAACCCACAAGTAACAGCATGCCCGGAAGAGTTTTTTTGTAGAAGGACAGCTCCAGCTCCCACTGAGGAGGCATCAACCTCCAATAGGAAGGGTTTAGATGGGTCAGGTCTGGAGAGCACGGGAGCCGAAGAGAAGGCAGACTTGAGTCGTTTAAAGGCGTCTTCCGCTTGAGGAGGCCAAGACTTGGGATCGGCATTTTTTTTGGTTAAAGCCACAATAGGAGCCACAATGGTAGAAAAATGTGGAATAAATTGCCTGTAATAATTGGCGAACCCCAAAAAACGTTGGATGGCACGGAGTCCGGAGGGGCGTGGCCAATCTAAGACGGCAGAGAGTTTATCTGGATCCATTTGTAGTCCCTGGCCAGAGACCAAGTATCCTAGAAAAGGAAGAGATTGGCATTCAAACAGACATTTCTCAATTTTAGCATAGAGTTGATTGTCACGAAGTCTCTGAAGAACCATACGGACATGCTGGCGGTGTTCTTCTAGATTGGCCGAAAAAATTAGGATATCATCAAGATATACAACAACACAGGAGTATAACAGATCACGAAAAATTTCATTAACAAAGTCTTGGAAGACAGCAGGGGCGTTGCACAGGCCAAAGGGCATGACCAGATACTCAAAGTGTCCATCTCTGGTGTTAAATGCTGTTTTCCACTCATCCCCCTCTCTGATGCGGATGAGGTTATAGGCGCCTCTTAAGTCCAATTTAGTAAAGATGTGGGCACCTTGGAGGCGATCAAAGAGTTCAGAGATGAGGGGTAAGGGGTAGCGGTTCTTAACCGTGATTTTATTAAGTCCGCGGTAGTCAATGCAAGGACGTAGAGAGCCATCTTTTTTGGACACAAAGAAAAATCCGGCTCCGGCAGGAGAGGAGGATTTACGGATAAAGCCCTTTTTTAGATTCTCCTGGACGTATTCAGACATGGCAAGAGTCTCTGGGGCAGAGAGAGGATAAATTCTGCCCCGGGGTGGAGTAGTGCCCGGGAGGAGGTCGATAGGACAATCATAAGGCCTGTGAGGAGGTAGAGTCTCCGCTTGTTTTTTGCAGAAAACATCCGCGAAGTCCATATAGGCCTTAGGGAGACCGGTTACTGGAGGAAGCAGAGAGTTACGGCAAGGGTTACTGGGAACCGGTTTTAGACAGTCCTTGGAACAAGAGGGCCCCCAACTCTTGATCTCCCCAGTGGACCAATCCAGGGTTGGGGAATGAAGTTGAAGCCAGGGAAGTCCAAGGAGAATTTCCGAGGTGCAATTGGGAAGGACCAAAAGTTCAATCCTCTCGTGATGAGATCCGATGCTCATTAGAAGGGGCTCCGTGCGGAAACGTATGGAACAGTCCAATCTTTCATTGTTTATACAATTGATGTAAAGGGGTCTGGTGAGACTGGTCACTGGGATGTTGAACCTGTTGACGAGAGAGGCCAAAATAAAATTTCCTGCAGATCCAGAGTCCAAGAAGGCCACAGAAGAGAAGGAGAAGGCAGAGGCAGACATCTGCACAGGCACAGTAAGGCGTGGAGAAGCAGAGTGGACATCAAGGATTGTCTCACCTTTGTGCGGAGTCAGGGTACGTCTTTCCAGGCGGGGAGGGCGGATAGGACAATCCCTCAGGAAGTGTTCGGTACTAGCACAGTACAGGCAGAGGTTCTCCATGCGGCGTCGTGTCCTCTCTTGAGATGTCAGGCGAGACCGGTCGACCTGCATAGCCTCCACGGCGGGAGGCACAGGAACAGATTGCAGGGAACCAGAGGAGAGAGGAGCCGAGGAGAAGAAACGCCTCGTGCGAACAGAGTCCATATCTTGGCGGAGCTCCTGACGCCTTTCGGAAAAACGCATGTCAATGCGAGTGGCTAGGTGAATAAGTTCATGAAGATTAGCAGGCATTTCTCGTGCGGCCAGAACATCTTTAATGTTGCTGGATAGGCCTTTTTTAAAGGTCGCGCAGAGGGCCTCATTGTTCCAGGATAATTCAGAAGCAAGAGTACGGAATTGTACGGCATACTCGCCAACGGAAGAATTACCCTGGACCAGGTTCAACAGGGCAGTCTCAGCAGAAGAGGCTCGGGCAGGTTCCTCAAAGACACTTCGAATTTCCGAGAAGAAGGAGTGTACAGAGGCAGTGACGGGGTCATTGCGGTCCCAGAGCGGTGTGGCCCAAGCCAGGGCTTTTCCAGACAGCAGGCTGACTACGAAAGCCACCTTAGACCTTTCAGTGGGGAACTGGTCCGACATCATCTCCAAGTGTAATGAACATTGGGAAAGGAAGCCACGGCAAAACTTAGAGTCCCCATCAAATTTATCCGGCAAGGATAGTCGTAGTCCAGAAGCGGCCACTCGCTGCGGGGGAGGTACAGGAGCTGGCGGAGGAGATGGTTGCTGGAGCTGTGGTAGTAACTGTTGTAGCATAACAGTCAGTTGAGACAGCTGTTGGCCTTGTTGCGCAATCTGTTGTGACTGCTGGGCGACCACCGTGGTGAGGTCAGCGACAACTGGCAGAGGAACTTCAGCGGGATCCATGGCCGGATCTACTGTCACGATGCCGGCTGGCAGGTAGTGGATCCTCTGTGCCAGAGAGGGATTGGCGTGGACCGTGCTAGAGGATCGGTTCTAAGTCACTACTGGTTTTCACCAGAGCCCGCCGCAAAGCGGGATGGTCTTGCTGCGGCGGTAGTGACCAGGTCGTATCCCCTAGCAACGGCTCAACCTCTCTGGCTGCTGAAGATAGGCGCGGTACAAGGGAGTAGACAGAAGCAAGGTCGGACGTAGCAGAAGGTCGGGGCAGGCAGCAAGGATCGTAGTCAGGGGCAACGGCAGGAGGTCTGGAACACAGGCTAGGAACACACAAGGAAACGCTTTCACTGGCACTAAGGCAACAAGATCCGGCGAGGGAGTGAAGGGGAAGTGAGGTGATATAGGGAAGTGCACAGGTGTAAACACTAATTGGAACCACTGCGCCAATCAGCGGCGCAGTGGCCCTTTAAATCGCAAAGACCCGGCGCGCGCGCGCCCTAGGGAGCGGGGCCGCGCGCGCCGGGACAGAACTGACGGAGAGCGAGTCAGGTACGGGAGCCGGGGTGCGCATCGCGAGCGGGCGCTACCCGCATCGCGAATCGCATCCCGGCCAGAGGCGGTATCGCAGCGCCCCGGGTCCGTGGAACCGACCGGAGCGCTGCAGTGAGAGGAGTGTAGCGAGCGCTCCGGGGAGGAGCGGGGACCCGGAGCGCTCGGCGTAACATGAATTCATTATTGTCCTTCAAACGTTTGCTGATGAACCAATTTATAAGACATTTTAAGTTGCTAACATGTCCCAGATATGTCAAAATGATGCCTAAGGACACCTGAGTTTAACAGGAGATTGATTATACACAGTAGGCTACGTACATGTTTATTATGGGCTTTAATGTCTTCGCTTTAATAGATGTTATACAGTAAAAAGTAAATTTCCATCATACTTGTAATTTTTTTTTTTAAATCAACCACATAGATACAATCTGCTAAATATGTATGGCCATAGATGTGGTGATTTAGTGTACATTTTATGACCATTTAATTTTGTATCCGTTATATATATATATATATATATATATATATATATATATATATATATATACATATATATATATGTATATATAATTTGGAAGCATAAGAATAATTTCCATAGTAAGTCATAGCTAAAACTAGTCAAATTGGAATTAAAACATCTCTAGAATTAGCCATTTTCTTATAGTTAAAACAGCTTTAATGCTCGTTGCTCTGATTCATTCTTACCTTGACTATTGTTTCTCTTTACTAATAGGCTTTACCTTCTATAAATGTTCCCCTCCCCTCATCCTATATGTAGCAGCCAGACACATTTTCCTGTCCTGTCCACCTTTCATCAATTTTTCTCTTCCATCCACACCCAGGGAGATTAGCTACAGTGCCATGGGTTGCAAGCTGTGGACAAAGGCAAATCTAGATCCCTGAAGATGGACTTGTAACTTTGAGATTATATTATGTTTTCACAATTTTGGTTCTCAAGTCCTCATACAGTTCTCTTCTCTTTCTGTTGTCCATGCTTAGTGTGGCACACACAGACACACAATGCTAAGACTAAGTTAACTTTTCTCCTTTTATCTGCTTTCAGGTGTATATTGCCCACACCTGTTACTTGCCCCAGGTGAGTTTAAAGGAGCATCACATGCTTGAAACAATCTTATTTTTCCACAATTTTGAAAGGGTGCCAATAATATTGTCCAGACCATTTTTGGAGTTTGGTGTGACATTATGTCCAATTTGCTTTTTTCCTCCCTTTTTTGGTTTAGTTCCAATACACACAAAGGGAATACTCATGTGTACAGCAAAACATGTGTTACTGCAATCCTCTTCTGTGAGAAATACTTCATTTTCTAGAAAAATTTCCGGGGTGCCAACATTTATGGCTATGACTGTATTGGTAGTAAGGGAAACTAATTAGAGAGGGTCTGGGGTATCACATTCCAAAGAGATATTTGGGGTATCACATTCCAAAAAGATGGCAAAGAAGGCAAAGTCTTGGAGACTGAGAGTGAGAGGTTCAGATTATGGAAGATTTTAGATCATTAGCATAGTAGAGAGCACATGTAGGATGGGAGACAGAGATGAGGGAGAAGATGTAGTGAGGAGCTGCAATGTGGAGAGCTTTGTGGGAAAGAGTGAGGATTTTGCACTGTATTTTGAACTGAATAGGCAACCAGTATTGTGACTGGCATAGAAGGGAGAATTTAGTGTAATGACTGGTCTCTAATTAGTTTCCCTTATTACCAATACAGTCATAGCCATAAATGTTGGCACCCCGGAAATTTTTCTAGAAAGTGAAGTATTTCTCACAGAAGAGGATAGCAGTAACACATGTTTTGCTGTACACATGAGTATTCCCTTTGTGTGTATTGGAACTAAACCAAAAAAGGGAGGAAAAAAGCAAATACGACATAATGTCACACCAAACTCCAAAAATGGTCTGGACAATATTATTGGCACCCTTTCAAAATTGTGGAAAAATAAGATTGTTTCAAGCATGTGATGCTCCTTTAAACTCACCTGGGTCAAGTAACAGGTGTGGGCAATATACACCTGAAAGCAGATAAAAGGAGAAAAGTTAACTTAGTCTTAGCATTGTGTGTCTGTGTGTGCCACACTAAGCATGGACAACAGAAAGAGAAGAGAACTGTCTGAGTAGTTGAGAACCAAAATTGTGAAAATATAAAATAATCTCAAGGTTACAAGTCTATCTTCAGGGATCTAGATTTGCCTTTGTCCACAGCTTGCAACCCATGGCACTGTAGCTAATCTCCCTGGGTGAGGATGGAAGAGAAAAATTGATGAAAGGTGTCAACGCAGGATAGTCCGGATGGTGGATAAGCAGCCCCAAACAAGTTCCAAAGATATTCAAGCTGTCCTACAGGCTCAGGGAGCATCAGTTTCAGCGCAAACAATCGTCGACATTTACATGAAATGAAACGCTATGGCAGGAGACCCACACTGCTGACACAGAGACATAAAAAAGCAAGACTACATTTTGCCAAAATGAACTTGAACAAGCCAAAATCCTTCTGGGAAAATTCCTTGTGGACAGATGAGACCAAGATAGAGCTTTTTGGTAAAGCACATCATTCTACTGTTTACTGAAAATGTAATGAGGCCTACAAAGAAAAGAACATGTTACCTATAATGAAATATGGTGGAGGTTCAATGATGTTTTGGGGTTGTTTTGCTGCCTCTGGCACTGGGTGCCTTGAATGTGTGCAAGGCATCATGAAATTTGAGGATTACCAACGGATTTTGGGTCACACTGTACAGCCCAGTGTCAGAAAGCTGGGTTTGCGTCCGAGATCTTGGGTCTTCCAGCAGGACAATGACCCTGAACATACATCAAAAAGCACCCAGAAATAGATGGAAACAAAGCGCTGGAGAGCTATGAAGTGGTCATTGAACACCTGTAGAGAGATCTTAAAATAGCTGTTGGGAAAAGGCGCCCTTCCAATATGAGAGACCTGGAGCAGTTTGCAAAGGGAGAGTGGTCCAACATTCCGGCTGAGAGGTGTAAGAAGCTTATTGATGGTTATAGGAAGCGACTGATTTCAGTTATTTTTTCCAAAGTGTTAAGGGTGCCAATAATTTGTCCAGTCCATTTTTGGAGTTTGGTGTGACATTATGACCAATTTTCTTTTTTCCTCCATTATTTGGTTTAGTTCCAATACACACAAAGGGAATAAACATGCGTTACTGCAATCCTTTTCTGTGAGAAATACTTCATTTTATAGAAAATTTTCAGGGGTGCACACTGTATGCCCCCCCTTCCACTATCAGGGGCTGTGCCGCTTATATTTTATCCACTTTAAAGTGGTACTCTAAGGAAAACTGTTTTTTTTTTTCATATCAACTGACTCCATTAAGATATCTAGATTAGTAAAGTACTTCTATTTAAAGATCTTAATCCTCCCAGTACTTATCAAATGCTGTATACTACAGAGGAAGTTGATTATTTTCTGTCTGACCACAGTGCTCTCTGCTGACACCTCTGTCCGTGTGAGGAACTGTCCAGAGTAGAAGCAAATCCCCATAGCAAACCTCTCCTGCTCCGGGTAGTTCCTGACATGGACAGAGGTGTCAGCAGAGAGCACTGGGAGAGAGAAAATAACTACTCAACTTCCTCTAGAGCAAACAGCAACTGATAAGTACTGGGAGGATTAAGATTTTTTAATAGAAGTATTTTACAAACCTGTTTAACTTTCTGGCATCAGTTATTTAAATTAATTTTTTACACCGGAGTACCCTTTTAAACACTGCTTCTGCCTTTTGTCTTAATCTCATTCCTCATAGACTGAGAGCTCTTGTGAGCAGGGCCCTAACTCCTCTTGTCTGAATAGCCAGTAGTAATATGGTAGTATCTAATTTGTCCATGTTTGCACCCTCAAAATTGCATTTTGTTGGTCCTATATAAATATTAGTAGTAGTAGTATTAAGATTATTATTATAATTATTATTATTATCAGGGCTAAAGGCATAGCATAAATGCATTACCTTTGACTAAAATAAACCAGATAATAGTTGGTGTAAACTTAAAATAGACAATCAACAAATGTTCAAACTCATCAATTAGCCTAAATAGTGTGATAAATCTGGCACATTTATAGTCTGCCCTTATCTCTGCACTAAGAGCTACACAGTTTTAGTACATTTTTCACAGTTAATAAAAAAATCGAAACTAATGGTAGGGTCCCCACATAACTGATCCGCAGCGTATTTTATGCTGTGGATCATCTGATGACCAATCCTATAGTGTGCCTCCTGCTGTGCCTGCTTTGTCTGCTCATAGCAGCAATTCCCCACTAAAGCAGACACACAGACCTGTGAGTCGCCGTGCGCATGCGCAGTGTACTGAGACATTGCAGCTGCTCTCTGCCTAGCTCAGGGAGCTGGCCAAGGTTGCAATGCGTGAGAGTACATTGCGCGTGCGCGCGGCGACTCACTTTTCCCTGTGTGTCTGCTCGTAGTTGTAGATTGCTTCTACAAGCAGATAAAGCAGGCAAAGCAGGAGGCACACTATAGGGTCGGTCATTGGTGGATCCACAGCATAAAAGAAACTGCAGATCTGTTATGTGTGACCCTACCCTTCAGATAAAATCAGACACAAAAAATTTCCATATTCAACTTGTTTTTTTTTTTTTTATCCTGTAACCAAATGTCAGCTGTGAATCAATAGTAAATTATGAACTATCAAACATGTATGTTGGTATTTTGTCTGCCATTTTCTCCATGGAAATCCTAGAATGACATGATAAAAGAATCACATCACTTGCAATTGTAAACGCAGGGGAAACAATTGCAGATAAAAAAATACTAATACACACATTTAAAAATAAAAAAAGGATGAAAAAGAGGGCAGTTATTTCCGTTGGTGTTTTTTCAGGCCAAAATAATGCTACACAAAATTTGTGTCTGAAAGAGGCCTTATGATTTCACTGCAAAAACAAAATTCACATCTCTGTGGATTAATTTCAGATTTCAAGTTCTATGCTGAAGTCAGTGGGGAAAATCAGCAATACACCTCCAGCATTTACAAAACAAAATTGTCATGCTAAAGAATAAAATTCCACATTACATGTCAATCTATAAATGTGCTGCAGTATTTTTAAACAGTGTGTAGATAAGATTTTTGTTTGTATTAATCCAATTCGCTGCTAATGGATTTACAATAGCAGGAATTCCATGGGGAAAATTCTTTACCACCATGCCACGTGTGACCCTACTCTAGGGGTACAAAAAAAATTTCCTTTGGATGAGCAAATTTTTGCTTTGACCACTTTATTATTTCTTTTAAAATTTAGTTTTTCATCTCCTGTTCCTCACTGCTATTTACTTTAATATGGATAGGATTGAAAAGACTATATTAAAGCTACATTCACATAGTGATTTAATTATTTATTTATTTATCTCATTGTTTTGTTTCTAGCATTTGTCACTTAGCAATTTTAATAGTATTTTTGAAATTTAGTCGAGTTGGACTAAAATGTCTTAAAAATCTCAATACTTTCAGCATTTTGTTAAAATGCCGCGTGACCAAGCACTGGACCATTGGACCAAATGCCACAAAACTGAATGCTGTGTATGAAGACATTCACATATACTGTAGGTAGTATGGTTGAAAAAAGACACAAGTTCATATTTTACTACAAACTTTTAGTGCATATATTATGTGGTCAGGCTATTTAAGCCGAATAGCAACAAAAATTATGGAGATGCAAATCAAAAAAATTTTGTAGTATCTTGTAATACCTTTTTTATTGGACTAACAGAATTTATTTCTGTTAGTCCAATAAAAAAAGGTATTACAAGATACTACAACATTTTTTGATTTGCATTTATATGTATATATCTTTATATATATATATATATATATATATATATATATATATATATATATATATATATATATATATATATATATATAGTGAATTTGAGTAGCTGTATTAGTCCAGTGATGCAGATGTAAATCATACTGCAACATTTTATGATTTGCATCTCTCTCTCTCTCTCTCTATATATATATAATCCCAAACAAAAATTCCAACGGCGCACCAAGTATTAAAACAAATACAGTGATTATTGACCCATGGTCAGCAGTGGATGCAACGTTTCAACGGCCTCTCGCCGTCTTTCTCAAGCATTTTTGTTTGGGATTTTGGATGTCTACACGTGGTCTGCGACAGGGACCAAGTTATTATCCACGGGCACCCACTACCTTCATTTACTGAAAAGGTGGTGCTGCTTCTACCATTTATTTATATATATATATATATATATATATATATATATATATATATGTGTGTGTGTTGTTATTCCTACCAAACTAAGTATTGTCTAGTAAATCTGTAGCCCTTCATGCCACTGAAATAACACACTGTCAGTGTTTTAATAGGGAGGGCAGGATATAAAGATTGGAAGAATAAGGGTTAACTAAAAGAAATAAGAATAAAGGATAGCACATAGAGTTATGATATTGAAGACAGCAGTAGCACTCAAGTTAAATAATTCTTTATTCACCCTTGGAAGCTGAGAAATGTCCCTACAGTAAGTGGGCTAACATGTTGCAAGGATACATAAAGAATAGTTTATTTAAGGGCTTCCGTCTCAAATATTGTTACCATAGTTTCCCCTGCATGTGTTTATCTCTGTGTGCTGGGGCATAGGGTTAGAGACTCATGGGGGAATTTAATGAAAATTTTAGGCTGGGTTCACACAGTGTAACATGAAAACTAGAAAACGGCAGTAAAAAGATATAAATAGCAGCAGTTTATAAGTAAATAAAAATAAAATGGCATGTAATTCCAACAATAGAATAACCGTGTATTATGGTTTGTTTTCAATATGATGTGTGAATCGACAGCCCCTTTTCAATAGACTGTAAAGGACCAAATTATAGGATGCAAAAATATTACTGCTCATTTTTCAACCTTTTTTTGTATGGTGGCAATGTGTAGGTGCACCATATTTATTAAGTTTTCACATGGCTTATAAAAAAATGCCGCTAGTACCCTAGTCAATGCTGGTGTTGATTTTCAACACATGTGATAAAGGTTGAATTTGATAAATTCCTCACCAGTGCAGAAGAGCAACTTTGACATACCTCCACAATCATGAGAAAATTGTTGAGAAAATAACAAAATAGAATACAATGATAAATCCCCCATTAGTTGTGTCATTAGTTTTGAATACTTTTCAATAAATCTGTGCCCATATTCTATATAAAGAACACCCGCATCAGTATGATTGTACATGCTTTGAATACAAGGCTCTCTAAAGACTTCATATAATATCATTATCCAGTAAAAATGATGACAGTGTTTGTAAGTCCTTGTAAAAAGGATATAAATCCCTAACACAATCACACTTTTATAGAAGTTGTACTTTCTCCTTAGTCTCTGTCATTTATTTAAACCAAAGCTTATCTTTACAAATTCCCGGAGGCTTACTCCATTTGCATATGAACTTAATTGTGTGTATTCATGCATTGTTATATTAGTCAATCAAAGTGGCCACAGTGATTAAAAATAATTTGCAATGGAAAAGCTATTGTTTCGCTAAGTCAGGAAGTGTTCAATCTGCATGACCCTAGAAAATACAGCTGTGCGTCTGTAACTGCTTATGACCTACAGAGAGTAGAACTTGAGAAAAAAATGCTCAGCACACTATTTTTGTTATGAAATATATAAATAAGAAAAGCTCTAATCCATTCAATGATCTTGGCTATGCTCTTACTAATACATTGATATATTTAACGCAAACCTGTCAGCGCTAAACTGGAATAAAAATAAGCTAATGGCTAGATAGGGTTTTTTATCAGCATTCTGTACAGACCCTTTTTTTTTATCTCAATTCATGTGCAGAGATATAAACCTTTTTTTATTATTAAAATGAGGCTAAAGTACCCAAATGGCATTTACCAGCCTTAAAGAGCTCACCAAGGGTTAGATGGCCCATCTCCTCTAAGGCTCTGTTCACATTGCAGAATTTCCACAATTCTGCACAAATGCCATTCAGCATTGCTTGCTGAACGGAATTGTGGTGGAATTTCTGTGTTCTCAGAACGCAGAATTCCGCCAAAATTCAAGCCCCATTGACTTAAATGGGATTCCGCCATGGGATTTGACAAAATTTGACTGGTCTTATATTTGTGTGGAAAGCAGAATATCTTGTGGCATTTTTCAGCGGAATTCCACATCTAAATTCTGCCACGTAAACTTAGTCTAACTCACTGCCTCTATGCCAGTTTGCATATGCCCGCTCACCCCCCCCCCCATTTGTTCAACAGCCACCAGAATTATTTACCTCATGGTGACTATGTATAAGAGGAAGTGGACTGACTAACCCTAGGCTCTTGCTATATTCATAAATTTTACGCACTTATAGTAGCTTAAGCGCATATAGATAAAAAAAAGGCTATTTCATTTTAAAACTGTCCATAGCAACCAATCACAGCTCAGTTTTCATATCTTAAGGAGTTCTGTTTACTAATAAATAGTTTTTGATTATTTCCTCCAATATATATGTATAGAAGAGTCAAAAGTGCATCTTACTCAAAAAATTAGACTTACCAGTTGATCATTTAATGCATATAGGGGTCTCCCACTTTCCGCCTGATGGAAGATGTCAGATAAGGGAAGGATCAGCAGCTGGACAGGTTAATGGGCATACACTTTTGAACAAAACCAATAGTATAAATAGATGTAATATTTGTAATATACTTATAATATAATGATCTCAACTTTTTGACTATTTTCTTGCCTTCAAACACCCCAGCAAATAGCCAATCTATGTATTTATATCCCTTGATGTTTGAGACAATCCCTGATGTGTGCACCTATGAGGGATTCTATTCAGGGCGCTCAATAATTCAAAGATCATTTACTCCATGTTTGTAACTCCTCATCTTCTAACAACCATCATTTTTTTTTTCACTTTTCCACCTACAGAGTCACACAATGGCTTTTTTGCAAGGGCTGAAATAGAGGTTTTTCATTTTGCAAAGTTCACTTTAGTTAAACTGATCAGGTTAAAGGTTATCTTCATTCTCCAGAGTAGTACAATTATAGCGCTATTAAGGGTATAGAATTTTTATGTTTTGCTACATGTAAAAATGTAAGCTTAAATAAAAAAATTTTAATGTGTTAAATCACCATAGTCTGACTCCTATAACCTTTTAACTTTTTTGTCTACAGAACATTATGATGGCTTACTTTTTTGTGCTTCTGGCTGTACAAGAAGATTTCCCTATGGCAGCCTTCAGAAGGCTTCCGGCTGTTATAGTATCTGATCGGCACCGGTAATTGTGTTGTGGGGGTGCTGATTCGGCCACTTAAATGTGTAGCACTTTCAGTTTACTCTCTGCATGCCTTGATCACTATTGATCATAGCATGGAGAGGGTTAAGCTTCTGGGACACTAATGTTTGAAGCTGGCAGTTGGATAAAGGTGTTGGCTGTAATGTACTCCGGCACATTTAGAGAGGTATCAGTTTGTAAGTCTGCTCTATATGCAATGACTTCTGCAAAAAAAAAAGACATATGGATAGCAATCAAGAATTGGTGGCTTTTTTGGTAAAGTTGGAAAAACGGTTTGTAATACTAGTTGTATTGAGGTTTTTAAGAAGTTTTCATGTAACTGTAGCAAATAACTAAAAATTTGTAGATCTTGTAAGCAAGTCTAATGAACTATGGTGGTAAAATACTTTTGATTGCAATTGTAGAGGAGCAGGATCCCTGTGTATGCAGTGTATGGTAGTCATCATAGCAGCTAGCCTCCACCCACTATCTCCTCCAATGAACATTAGATGAGCATTATAGTCAGTCTGGGTAGCTGAATCCCTTGATCCCTATAAAACAACATCTGATTGGTAAATGTGCAGTTATGAGGGAATCTCTTCAGGGTAATTAATTATTGAGAGTTTTTTTTTATTTTTATTTTGTGTGTGTGTGTGTGTCAGTTTTCAGTTTTTCCTAGTTGAAGCTGCATTGTCATTAAAAGTCTGTGCCCCAGAAAAGCTGTCTGAAAAATACATATAGATAGTCGTTAACCCCTTAAGCATGAAAACATATACAAATACAAAAAGAAGCAGCATGTAGTAAATAAAGTTGTACCTCGTGGCAACTAGAGTATACGGCCGAACTTCAAGCAGGAACAGTAAGGGAAACAGCCGGCAGGGATGGATAATCCAAAAGTTCTTCAAAAAGGGATATGCATGTTATTGAGCCAGAGAGGCATAAAGGCGACTGACAAGCAGACTGATACTTAAAGTAGTAGGAATGCTATGCATTAAATGTACATATCAAGACACAGTGTTTCATGAGATCAAACTGGCTTTGTCAAGTTTGTATTGAGTTAGCTCATTGACTTCTGAGGGATAATGTTTAAAAAAAACTATGTGACAGACATCAGTGTCCATAGCGGAGGATAAAATGAGCTATGACTAGAGTTGAGTGAACTTACAGTAAATTGGCTCGTAGTGAACCTCTCGGCTCGGTCATTGATTACTTTAGTCTGCATAAAATAGTTCAGCTTTCCAAGTGTTCCAGTTGCCTTGAAAAGGGGGAAAAAGTCCTAGTCCTAAGACTGTCATCCCAGAATTTTCCAGGCAAACAGTGCCATTGGAAAGCTGAACTAATTTATGCAGCCTAAAGTAATCAACGGTTAAGCCGCGATGTTCACTACGAGCCAATTTACTGTAAGTTCGCTCAACTCTAGCTATGACCATCACCTACAATGTAAGATCTTGCATAATCTACAAGTGTTACCTTTAATTGCAATTCTGTCTGTGATGAATACACGGAACCTACGGAACAATATAGTGGGAGATTTATTAAAACCTGTCCAGAGGAAAAGTTGCTGAGTTGCCCATAGAAACCAATTCGATTGATTCTTTCATTTTTGATAAGGCCACAGAATTCAAAAATGAAAGAAGCGATCGTATTGGTTGCTATGGGGAACTCAGCAACTTTTCCTCTGGACCGGTTTTATTAAATCTCCCCCAATGTGTTAGCCCGGGATTAAACGGTGGAAAATTTGTGGAATGTCAGCATGGAAAACACGTGAGGACATTCCGCACATTTGACTGATCCGATAGGCAACATATTACACCAAACTAGAGCAAGGAGACTTGAAAGGAGCATCAAAAGCTAAATGCTGCCAGTATGATACGGTCAGCAAGTATGTATAGCACACAAATAATGAAGAAAGAGTCAAAGTTTTTCATAAACTGGATAAGCTGATGCGACAAAGAACAATCACATTACTGACTCTCCATTGCATGGAAACCTTGAGCTGACTTCAATGGCATGAGATGAAAAAGGAGGAGGAGTATTTCAAACCCCGGCAAGTTTAATTGGATAGGAGACAGGAAGAGATGGGGATGGTGCAGAGAACTCAAAATAGAAAGGGGAGACATAGGGAGAGCAATGCTAAGAAATTGTAATGAGATAGAGTGCTATGTTAAAATTGGATGAGGTGGAGTGCCATGCTATAGACCAGAAGTGAGAAGGGAAGCCATGCTGAGGACAAGAAAAGAAGTAGGGGGGCCATGCTGAGGACAGGAATAAGATGGGAAATCATGAAAGGGGCCATAAATAAGATTAGGATTAGTGGAGACCATGCTGTGGGTTAGGAATGAGATAGATAGTTGTGCTATGGACTAGGAATGAGTTGGGGAGCTACAGTATGTTGAGTAAAAGGGTTAGATGGAGAGCCATGATGTGAACTACTACGGTGGACCCATGCTGGTGACAGGAATAGGATGGGAAGCTATAATGGATACCAGGGATAAGACTGGGAGCCATGCTATGGACTAGGAATGAAATGGGGAGTCATGCTATAGACCTGGAATCAGATAATGATCCAGAATGGGGACCAGAAATAAGATCAGTAGCCTTGCTGGGGACTATCAATCAGATGGTGAGTGATTGGGCAGGGAATGTGAGGGAAGACCTGCTGGAAACCATGAATTTAAAAGCTTACTATGCTGGGGACCAGTAATTCAAAACATGATAAAAAAATGTGATAATTTGACTCTTTCTTCATTATTTGTGTGCTATACATACTTGCTGACCGTATCAGACAATTTAATCCACACACTGTATGTTTTGTTTTTTTGAAAAGTTTTTCATAAACTGGATAAGCTGATGTGACAAAGAACAATCACATTACTGACTCTCCATTGCATGGAAACCTTGAGCTGACTTCAATGGCTTTAAAGATGTAAAGAAAGGCAATAGAAATTAAAGAAATTGTTTGAATAGATTTTATTTCTGTACAAAAATGAATATACCACCTTTATGTCCTGCTATTCCCCTAACCTTTCCCTATTTTCCCTAAAGAACAGTTTTATCACGTGTACCTGCCTTATACATCTTTAATAAAGAAAAATATATCATGAAACATGTTAGCACCAAAATGTACATATGAATGACTGTGAACAAAAATCATCTATTGCAGTAGTCCCTGTGGGATTTCCAGTTGAATGATCCTTTCTATTGTTCAATTAGGGATGAGCGAATCAAATCTGATGAATCCAAATTCGTTACGAATTTCAGGAAAAATTTGATTCGCAACGAATGTGAATATCGCCGCGATTCGATCACGCGAATAACTTCATTACACTTCATTTAGTGCGGTCCAGGCTCCAGGGCATCTAAAATACAGATCCACATGTGAGGACATAGGGCAAGGAATCCTGGAAAGGCAGGAACAAGGGTAGGTGGGATGACCCTGAATCACATGCAGGATGCAGCCTATCAGCAGCCAGCCACCCCTGTTTTGTCACAGCCCTATATAAGCAGAAGCCCTCTTCACTTCAGCCTTTTATTGCAGAGAGATAGAGAGGGACAGACAGCACTGTGTGTTGAACAAAAAAGCATTTTTACAGCAGTGATTCTCCTCCCAGTCACTACAGCGATCTATTACAGAGAGGGACAGAGAGCAGTGTGTTGCACAGAACAGCAGCGATTCACCTTCAGCCCAAATCCTGCCAGAAGCACTGATAGGGAAGGGAGTGAGATTGCGATGTGAAGTGCAATTTTGGGTGCAGTACACAGCTGGTGTTGTACACAAATACCTTTTTAAGCATAAGCAGTCTGTTCTCCCCCTGCTCATTCCTGCCGACGCGTGCATCCCTGCCTCCTAGGGCGCACGCGCACCGACTCTTCTAAATTTAAAGGGACAGTGCAGCAATAATTGGTGCTTATCAGAAACAGTCTCTATTTAGTTCCGGCACTTCCTGCGGCTCGCTGCAGGATCTTTGTGCCCTATTTGCCAAGAGAAAGTGTATATTTATGTCTTGTCTTGCCATGTATCAGATCCCTTGCTACAAATACTGACCTAGCTCCTGTGCTGCTTGCCTTCTGACCTCCTGTTTAGTGACCTCATCTTGCTTCATTGCCACCTGTCCTGACCTCCCGCCTATCCTGACTACGTCTGTGTCTCATCCTTCCTGTGCCACGTTATACCTCGGCTGCCTGTGGGGACCAGTTGTATCAGGGGCAGCGACCTTGGTGCTGCCAGCCACAGAAAGTCCATCCCGTTTTGCGGCGGGCTCTGGTGAAAACCAGCGGCACCTTAGACTCCACTGCCTGGTACGGACTTCTGAACCTCTGCCAAGGGAACTCCTCTGTTGGTGACTACGTGGTTCATTTCCACACTCTTACCTCTGAACTGGCTTGGAACGACGAAGCCTTGTGTGCTACATTTAAAAAACAACTGTCTAGTAGAATCAAGGATGCTCTTGCAGTTCGTGATCCTCCATCTACCCTGAGCGAGGTTATCCATTTGGCCACTCGAATAGATGTGCGTTTTGCCGAGAGACAGGAGGAACTTCGTCTGGAAAGAGAACCTGTCCGAACACAGTGATTTCCTCGTCTGGCACCCGTGTTCCAACATTCACCTCTACCGTCTCCTTTGCCTCCTGCCGAAGAGGCAATGCAGGTGGATCGGTCTCGCTTAATGCAGCTGGAAAGATCCAGTCGACGCAATGAGAATTTGTGCCTATATTTTGCTAGTACGGAGCACTTTCTCAAAGACTGTCCTATACGTCCTCAACGTCTGGGAAACGTTCGCACCTAGGACAGGTGGGAGAGGCATCCCAGGTTGTGAATATTACCTCTCCTTGTTTGACCATGCAGGTTCTTGTTCATACTTCTGCCAAGACATTTTTCTCTGCTTCTGCCTAATGGACTCAGGTTCCACTAGAGATTTTACTGATGCCTCCCTGGTCCATAAACAAACTTCTGTCAATGGAGAAAACCTGAACTGTACGGTTCTATTCCGCACTGAACCTCTCTTTATGCAAGTGGGTGTGTTGCATAAGGAAAATATTGCGTTTATTGTACTTCGGAGCTTCTTCTCAGTCTTCCTTGGCTTCAATGTCACACTCTAATTCTCGACCCACTGGGGACCTTTTTACCAAAAGGTCAGTCTAAGTCTGTCTCTTCCCCTTCTTCTATGCCAGGCCTGCCTCTTCCATATCAAGATTATACAGACATATTCTGCGAAAAGCAGGCCAAGACACTTCCACCACATTGTCCCTACGACTTTCCTATTGACTTACATCCTGGGACCACGCCTCCCAGTGGAAGAATCTATCCATTATCAGTTCCTGAGACACAAGCCATGGAAAAATATTTCCAAGGGAACCTCCGAAAGTCCTCATCTCCTGCCGGAGCTGGATTCTTCTTTGTAGGGAAGAAGGATGGTTATCTCTGCCCTTGTATTGACTTCAGGGGTCTAAACAAGATTACAATAAAAAAAAAGCTACCCTTTGCCTTTTATTTCTGAACTTATTGATTGCTTACGGGGAGCCAGAATCTTCTCTAAGTTGGATCTGAGGAGAGCATTCAATATTATTTGAATTCATGAAGGCGACGAATGGAAGACAGCCTTTAACACCAGAGATGGACATTTTGAGTACCTAGTCATGCCTTTTGGTCAACGCCCCCCGCTGTCTTCCAAGAATTCGCTAATGACATCTTCCGAGATCTGTTGTACGCCTGAGTAGTCGTCTACCTGGATGATATTCAGATTTTCTCTCCCATCTTGGAGGCTCATCGTTTCCATGTCCGTCTGGTCTTTCAACATCTCTGGAGAATCATCTGCATGCCAAGCTTGAGAAATGCCTCTTTGAGAGAACAAGCCTTCCATTTCTTGTATACATAGTCTCCCTCCAAGGTCTACAAATGGATCCTGACAAGCTTTCTGCAGTATTGGACTGGCCATGTCCTTCTGGTCTATGGGCTATTCAACGATTTTTGGGTTTTGCCAATTACTAAAGTCAATTCATCCCACACTTTTCTTCCTTTGTTGCCCCAATTGTAGCCCTCACCAAAAAGAACTGCAACACCAAGAACTTGTTTCCTGAGGCTGAGAAGGCCTTCACAGTTAAAATCTGCCTTAGTTTCAGCACCTGTTCTCACAAGATCTGATCCTGAAAAGCAGTTCCTTTTGGAGGTTTATGCATCTTCCGTAGGAGCTGGCGCAATTTTAACTCAGAAAACCTCCAAGGGTAAGAATATGACCTGTGTTTTTTTCTCCAAGACCTTTTCACCAGGGGAGAGGAAATACCCTATTGGCGATCAGGAACCCCCCGATATAAAACTTGCCTTAGAAGAATGGCATCATCTTTTGGAGGGTTCCACACATCCAATCAGCAGTGTATTTACGGATCACAAGAACCTTTTGTATCTTCAGTCAGCTCAGCGTCTGAATCCTCGCCAGGCAAGATGGTTGCTTTTCTTCTCCAGGTTACATTTTTTATTCATTTCCATCCTGCCGACCAGAATAGAGATGAGCGAACTTTTCAAAAATTCGATTCGGCCGATTTGCCGAATTTTCCGAAAAAGTTTGTTTCAATCCGAATTTTTTCGTGGTGAATCTATATTAAAAAAGGCTATTTCTAGCCTACATACAGCCTCTATAGGGGTATAGAACACTTTGCTGTGTTCTAAAACGCATATGGAGTGTGCTGGGGGTAGTGAAATAATACTGTTATTCAGAATAACATGCAGATTACCGGCATCGCTTTTAGAATCACTGCCACACAGCAGCACAATGACACAGCCTGGTGGTGGCATCAGTTTCAGGAGACCATATAGTGACTGAATGACATAGCGTGGAGGTGTTGGCAGCATGAGGAGACCATTTAGTGGCTGATTGGCACAGCGTGGAGATGTTGGCAGCATGAGGACACCATATAGTGGCTGAATGACACAGCGTGGAGGTGTTGGCAGCATGAGGAGAACACATAGTGGCTGAATGACACAGCGTGGAGGTGTTGGCAGCATGAGGAGACCATATAGTGGCTGAATGGCACAGCGTGGAGGTGTTGGCAGCATGAGGACAACATATAGTGGCTGAATGACAAAAGCATGGACATGGTGGCAGCATGAGGAGACCATATAGTGGCTGAATGACACAGCATGGAGGTGTTGGCAGCATGAGGAGACCATATAGTGGCTGAATGGCACAGCGTGGAGGTGTTTGCAGCATGAGGAGACCATATAGTAGATGAATGGCACAGCCCGGAGTTGCCAGCAGCATGAGTAGGCACTAGGCCTTCACAATCCCTAAGATTAAAAGATGAATTAAGAAATTTAAACCGAAGATTTTGGATAGCGGGTGCTACCAATGAGAAAATTAAAAATTCCCAGACCCAGGCTCCCCAGCGGCATCAGTAAACCATATATTGCCTGAATGACACAGCCTGGAGTTGGCAGATGCACGAGTACACACCAGGGCTTCACAATCCCCCCCAAAAAACACCACAATTTTAGAAATTTTTGGAAAAGATTTTGGATAGCGGGTGTTACCTATGTGAAAATTTGAAATTACCAGACCCAGGCCCCACAGCGGCATCAGTAATCCATATATTGCCTGAATTACACAGCCTGGAGTTGGCTGATGCACGATTACACACCAGGGCTTCACAATCCCCCCCCCCCCCAAAAAAAAAAAACAACTCAATTTTTGAAAAAGATTTTGGATAGCGGGTGCTACCTATGAGAAAATTTGAAATTACAAGACCCAGGCCCAGCAGCGCCATCATTTTTTTATTTGAAATTTAAAACAACCTTTGCGTGTCCCGGACCCCAGCGTGTGGGTACAAAGTACCAAATCCAACAAGCCCCCACAGGGCTCATGTGGCCGTGAGATGTAGGCGCAACGCCTCCATTGCCCTGACCAGCCATTGTTTCCAAGACTTCTCGCCAAGGCAAACCACGAGCCGCACCAGAGAGGAAGCGGGAGATCAGGGAGGTAAACAAGTGGCTCAGAAGCTGGTGTAGGAAGGAAGGGTTTGGGTTCATGGAGAACTGGGCTGACTTCGCTGTCGGTTACCGGCTCTACCGTAGGGACGGGCTGCACCTCAATGGGGAGGGTGCAGCTTTGCTTGGGGAGAAGATGGCTAGAAGGGTGGAGGAGTGTTTAAACTAGGGATTTGGGGGGAGGGAACCTACAGCAAAGAGGGGGAAGATAGTGTAGATAGAGAGGTGGGAATTATAAATGTACCTGGGGGTGGAGCGGAGGGAGGGGTTAGAATAGTTAATAGGATTAGGCTTCATAGGAAAATAAAACTTACACCCTTGAATTCCATTAACCCCAATAACATAAAGGATGGAAATGTAAAGTGTATGTTCACAAATGCCAGAAGCCTAGCAAATAAAATGGGGGAGCTTGAGGCCTTGATACTGGAGGAACATATTGATATAGTTGGGGTCACTGAGACATGGCTGGACTCCTCGCATGACTGGGCTGTCAATCTGCAGGGGTTTACATTGTTTCGCAAGGATAGAATGAACAGAAAAGGTGGTGGAGTCTGTCTGTATGTAAGAAGTGGTATGAAAGTCAGTGTGAACGATGCCATAGTGTGTGATGATTCTGAGGATGTGGAATCATTGTGGGTAGAATTACAAAAGGAGGGAAATACTGAAAAAATAGTATTTGGTGTAATCTACAGACCCCCTAATATCACTGAAGAGATAGAAGTTCGGCTTCATAAACAAATAGAGAGGGCCGCCCGGGCAGGTACAGTGGTAATAATGGGATATTTTAACTATCCAGATATAGATTGGGGTCCGGGGTTGGCTAAAACTACAAAGGGGCGACAATTCCTAAATTTATTGCAGGATAATTTTATGGGCCAGTTTGTGGAGGACCCAACAAGAAGTGATGCCTTGTTGGATCTGATCATTTCCAACAACGCAGAGCTGGTTGGTAATGTAACTGTGCGGGAAAACCTTGGTAATAGCGACCACAATATAGTTACTTTTGACTTAAAATGTAGAAAACAAAGACAGGCGGGGAAGGCAAAAACATATAACTTTAAAAAGGCAAATTTCCCTGGGCTGAGGGCTGCACTACAGGACATAGACTGGGGGGAGGTGTTGTCAAATACTGATACAGAAGGTAAATGGGACATCTTTAAATCAACTCTAAATAACTATACAGCTAAATATATACCAAAGGGGAACAAATATAAACGATTAAAACTAAATCCTACATGGCTGACACATGATGTTAAAAGAGCAATAAACAACAAAAAAATAGCCTTCAAAAAATACAAATCTGATGGGTCAGCTATAACATTTAAACAGTACAAGGAGCTTAATAAAATCTGTAAAAATGTAATAAAAACAGCAATAATTCAAAATGAGAGACAGGTGGCCAAAGAAAGCAAAACTAATCCTAAATATTTTTTTAGATATATAAATGCAAAAAAAACAAGGACAGAGCATGTAGGACCCCTTAATAATGATAATGGGGAGGTTGTCACAGGCGATCAAGAGAAGGCGGAGCTACTGAATGGGTTCTTTAGTTCTGTATACACTATGGAAGAAGGAGCTGACATTGGCCAGGTCAGTGCTGGTAACACATCATGTAATGTACTGAACTGGCTTAATGTAGAGATGGTACAAGGTAAGTCAAGTGATATAAATGTAAGCAAATCCCCAGGACCGGATGGACTACACCCAAGAGTTCTTAGAGAGGTAAGTTCAGTAATATCTGTACCCCTGTTCATGATATTTAGAGATTCTCTGGTGTCTGGTATTGTGCCAAGGGACAGGCGCAAGGCGAATGTGGTGCCAATCTTCAAAAAGGGCTCTAGGTCTTCCCCAGGAAACTATAGACCGGTAAGTTTAACGTGCATTGTGGGTAAATTGTTTGAAGGACTTATAAGGGATTACATACAGGAATACATAGGGGATAATTGTATTATAAGTGATAGCCAGCATGGGTTTACTAAGGATAGAAGTTGTCAAACCAATCTAATTTGCTTTTATGAAGAGGTGAGTAGAAGCCTTGACAGAGGAATGGCTGTGGATATAGTGTTTCTGGATTTTGCTAAAGCATTCGATACTGTCCCTCATAGACGTCTGACAGGTAAGTTAAGGTCTTTGGGTTTGGAAATTTTAGTTTGTAACTGGATTGAACACTGGCTCATGGATCGTACCCAGAGAGTGGTGGTCAATGATTCGTACTCTGATTGGTCCCCGGTTATTAGTGGTGTACCCCAAGGTTCAGTACTGGGACCGCTGTTGTTTAATTTATTTATCAATGATATAGAGGATGGTATTAACAGCTCTGTTTCTATCTTTGCAGATGACACCAAGCTTTGTAGCACAGTACAGTCTATAGAGGATGTGCATAAGTTACAAGATGACTTGGATAGACTAAGTGTCTGGGCATCCACTTGGCAAATGAGGTTCAATGTGGATAAATGTAAAGTTATGCATCTGGGTACTAATAACCTGCATGCATCGTATGTCTTAGGGGGGATTAAACTGGCAGAGTCACTGGTAGAGAAGGATCTGGGTGTACTTGTAGATCACAGACTACAAAATAGCATGCAATGTCAGGCTGCTGCTTCCAAAGCCGGCAGGATATTGTCATGTATCAAAAGAGGCATGGACTCAAGGGACAGGGACATAATACTCCCCCTTTATAAAGCATTGGTACGGCCTCACCTGGAATATGCTGTTCAGTTTTGGTCACCTGTCCATAAAAGGGACACTGCGGAGTTGGAAAGGGTGCAGAGACGCGCGACTAAACTAATATGGGGCATGGAACATCTTAGCTATGAGGAGCGATTAAAGGAGTTACAATTGTTTAGTCTTGAGAAGAGACGTTTAAGGGGGGATATGATAAACGTATATAAGTATATTAATGGCCCATACAAAAAATATGGAGAAAAACTGTTCCAGGTTAAACCCCCCCAAAGGACGAGGGGGCACTCCCTCCGTCTGGAGAAGAAAAAGTTTAGTCTCAAGGGGCGACACGCCTTCTTTACCGTGAGGACTGTGACTTTATGGAACGGTCTACCTCAGGAACTGGTCACAGCAGGAACAATTAACAGCTTTAAAACAGGATTAGATACATTCCTGGAACAAAATAAGATTAATGCTTATGAAGAAATATAAAATCTCATCCCTTCCCCAATATCGCGCCACACCCCTACCCCTTATTTCCCTGGTTGAACTTGATGGACATATGTCTTTTTTCGACCGTACTAACTATGCAACTATGTAACAGCGTGACACCACCGTGACCTGCACACTTGGTATGCTGAAGGGCCCCTGAGACTTGTCCGGGCAGTGGAGGCTTAAATGAGTAGCCCAGTGGTGACTCAGTGGTGAGCAACTTATCCCCTATCCTAAGGATAGGGGATAAGTTGCAGATCGCGGGGGGTCCGACCGCTGGGGCCCCCTGCGATCTCCTGTACGGAGCCCCGACAGCCCACGGAAAGGGGGCGTGTCGACCTCCGCACGAGGCGGCGGCCGACACGCCCCCTCAATACAACTCTATGGCAGAGCCGAAGCGCTGCCTTCGGCAATCTCCGGCTCTGCCATAGAGATGTATTGAGGAGGCGTGTCGGCCGCCGCTTCGTGCAGGGGTCGACACCCGCTATCTGAGCCGAGAGCCGGGGCCCGTACAGAGAGATCGCAGGGGGCCCCAGCGGTCGGACCCCCCCGCGATCTCAAACTTATCCCCTATCCTAAGTTTTTCACCACTGGACTACCCCTTTAAGACACAGTGGAGGATGTGGAGGGAGAGTAGCACACTGTCACAGGACCAACGGGCTGACAGAGTGTAGCAGGAAGCAGCATTGAGTACACACCAGGGCTTCAGAATCCCAAAGAAAAAACAACCATTTAAAAAAAAAAAAAAAGTAGAATATTTAGGACAGCAGGTGCTACCTATACATTGCCTGAATGACACAGCCTGGAGTTGGCTGAAGCATGATTACACACTAGGGCTTCACAATCCCCCCAAAAAAACATAACAATTGTAGAAATTTATGAAGAAGACTTTTGGATAACGGGTGCTACCTATGAGAAAATTAGAAATTCCCAGACCCAGGCCCAGCAGCGCCATCAGTAAACCATATATTGCCTTAGTGACACAGGCTGGAGTTGGCTGATGCATGAGTACGCACCAAAGCTTAACTATCCCTAATAAAAATGAGAAACATTTTTGACAAAAAAATGTAACGAAAATTTAGGACACCGAGTGCTCTCTATATATTACCACAATGATGCAGCCTGGAGTTGGCTGTAGCATGAGGAGACCATTGAAATGTTTGATTTTTTTATTTGAAATTTAAATCAAAATTTGTGTCCCGGACCCCGCCGTGTGGGTACAAAGGACCTAATCTCACAAGCACCCACAGGGCTCATGTGGCCGTAAGATGTACGTGTCTCCATAGCCCTGACCGGCCAATTTTGGTTTTTGCACATTTGTTTAAGAACAAGCGCATATCCAAGAGTCCAGAAGACTCTATAATGCAGGACGGTGGACCACCAAAAGAAATTCCTCTATAAAATAATTTTTTATGAAAAAAAGAAGCAACAATTTTTTAAATTTTACTTAAAAAAATCACACGCAACAAGCGTTCAATGGTGTAATTGTTATTATTGTGGAAAATTCTAGTTTATTACTGTCATAATTATCAGAAAATTTGAAAAAAACACTGCCCAACAGTGTTTAATAACCCCATACAATGCACCATGAATGTTGAAATTTAAATTAAGCATGTATGTATGTATTTCAAAAATCCTAAAATTAAAGGCCCAAGCCCAGAAGCATCATAAAGTCAAGTAGTTCCTGAAAGACACAGGAGCAGTCAGGAGTAATCATCAGCAGTACCCAAGAGGCTTTAATAACCCCTTACATTGCACAATTACTCGCGAGATCGAGCAATAACAGGTGTGTTATGCCCTCAGATGTCCGGGGCTGCACGCGCGCTACACTGAACAGACCAGCGTGTATCTATCTTCCTCCGACAGGTGCAGGTAACCCACTGAACCCTGTTCGCGATAGGGATCAGGGATTGCAATTATTTGCCAGGAAAGAAGAATCACAACTAAGCACGGCTCATAAGCTCGGGTTCATTAAGTCCCTGCCCTTTGTACACACCGCATGTATCTACTACCGATTGGATGGTTTAGTGAGGTCCTCGGATCGCCCCCGGTGGGGTAGGAGAAGGCCCTGGCAGAGCGCCGAGAATTTAAAGATCATTGCTGAAATTTGCATTAAGCATGTATTAGCTACTGCTAAACTTCCAAAAATGGAAGGCCCAAGGCCTGAGGCATCAGGGAGGCAGTTATTTCCTGAAAGACACAGAATGAGTCAGGAGCAGTCATTCACAGTACCCAAGAGGGTTTCATAACCCCTTACATTTAAAGATCAATGTTGAAATTTGCATTAAGCATGTATTTAGCTACTGCTAAACATCCAAAACTTGAAGTAGTTCCTGAAAGACACAGAATGAGTCAGGCGCAGGCAATGGCAGTACCAAAGAGGGTTTCATAACCAATCATAATTGGGAAATGTTGGTGTAGCAGCATGGTCAATCTACTCTGAGGCATCTGGCATTGGTGGCTGGAAATCCTGGCTGATCCATCCCTGATTCATCTTCACAAACATCAGTCTCTCCCCATTTTTAGTGGACAGACGAGTTCGCCTTGGGGTGACTATAGCCCCGGCCGCACTAAACACCCGCTCTGATGGCACACTACAGGCCGGGCAGGACAGCTTTTCCAGGGCAAACTCTGCTAGTTGCGGCTATAAATAAAGTTTGGCTGCCCAGAAGTCCAGCCGATCTTCAATGGTTGTTGGCATGGCTATGTCAAGGTATGCCACCACCTGCTGGTTCAGGTCCTGCTCCATGTCTACCTGCTGCTGATGAGTTGAAGAAAGCTACTCATCAGCGACTGTAGACTCAGGCTGCTGCTGATTGAGCTGGTACTGCTCCTGCCACCGCTCCCCTCCCCAGCAGCCATGGCAGTGGAAGGTGAGTGCAGAGGGCCCCCCGAGTCAGACCTGCCGATAGGCATCAGCCAACTGACTACGTAGAATCTCTCTGTAGTAGGTCAGTTTGTTCTCCCTCTCAGTGGGTGTAAAAAAGTCATCCCGCTGACGAATTTTGACAATTCGGGGGTCACTACGCAAGCAACTGAGCATGCATCGTGCCATTTGCGCCAGTGACTCAGAGGGACTATCTGCCTCCATCTCCACTGCATACTGCCACGGTGCGTCTGGGTCCTCTGTCTCAACTTCCTCATAACCCTCCAGCTCCTCTGGCTGCTCCTCCTCTCCTGTCCGATGACTAGAAACACCGGCCATCTCATCCAACCTAAACTGTTCTCCGCTCTGCCCCTCATCATCCTCTTCCTCCAGTTCAGCCCCCACAGGGCTCATGTAGCCTTGAGATGTAGGCGCAACGTCTCCATTGCTGTGACCAGCCATGGTTTCAATAATTTGTTGTAGAAAATGTAGGAGTGGAATGACGTCGTTCATGGCGTAATCCAGGCGACTCACAAATAATGTGGCTTCCTCAAAGGGCCTCAGCAAACGGCAGGTGTCACGTATGAGCTGCCGCTGGTTCACATTGAAGTTACACAGGGCAGTACTCCTATCTGCTTGGATCATCAAGAAATCGGTGATGGCTTTTCTTTGTTCGTATAGTCTGTCCTACATATGGAGGGTGGAATTCCAACGTGTGGCAACGTCACAAATAAGACTATGTTGTGGGATGCCGTTCTGACGCTGCAGCTCAAGGAAGGTGTGCTTGGCGGTGTACGAGTGGCTGAAGTGCATGCACAGTTTCCTTGCCATTTTCAGGATGTTTTGCAAATGGGGTGAAGACTTGAGGAAGTGCTTGACAACCAGATTCAACACGTGTGCCATGCAGGGCGCATGTTTCACACTTCCTTGTCGCAGCGCGGACACGATGTTCTTCCCGTTGTCGGTCACCATGGTTCCCATGGTTCCCATTTCTTTACGAATGAACTTTAGCAGTTCCTCCCCTGTGTAACTCCGTTCGCCAAGGCAAACCATGTGAAGAACAGCTTGACTCCGCCGTGCCCTACACACATGGTACGATGAAGGGCCACCAAGATTTGGACGTGCAGTGGAGGCCGAGGACACGGTGGAGGATGAGGAGGCGGCATCCCACACTGTAACAGGGTCAACTGCCTGGGAGCGAGAGCGTGGAGGAGGAAGCGGTGTGACCTGTCCAAGTTGCTGTTGTGGTTGTGCAGGAACCACATTTACCCAGTGGGCCGTAAAAGACAAGTATTGTCCCTGCCCGTAGTTAAAGCTCCACACGTCAGCGCTGCCGTGCACTTTTGAACACACCGACAGGCTCAAGGATCAAGGGCTGGTACTGCCTTCTTCGCAAAGAAATGACGGCTTGGGACTCTCCACCTCGGCTCAGCACAAGCCATCAGTTCTCTGAAAGGTGCAGTTCTCTGAAAGGTGCAGGACTGCAACACCAGCAACTTGGACAGGAGCACATTCAACTTCTGTGCCGTTGTATGAGTGGGCGCATACTGTTGTCTCTTGGACATGGCTTAGCTGATGGATTGTTGGCGGATAGAGATGTCGCGAATTGTTTGCCGGCGAACAGTTCCCGGCGAATTTAGCATGGTCGCGTTCGCATCGCCAGGCGAACATATGTGAATTTCAATCCGCCCCTATACTTTAACATTGCAGTAAACTTTGACCTTGTGAGTCAGAGTCAGCAGACACATTACAGCCAATCAGCAGCAGTCCCTCCCTTCCAGACCCTCCAACCTCTTGCATGGACGCCATTTTACCCTCATTCAGCATGCTGCAGGCTTAGGAAGTATAGGGAAAGCGATAGCTAGGTTGCTGCTAGGTGATGTATTCAGGGTCCAGTTTACTTCTAAAGCACTAGTGTAACATCTGCTTTAAGGACAGCACACAAAAAAAACCTTTTTAGGGCTGAAAGGTATCAGTCCGTGTGTCTTGCAACAGCTGGAGCCACCCTGGTTGGGAGGAAACCGCTGGTTAAAAGGGGTACTCCAGAATCAAACTTAAGTTCCTTCAAGCAGCTAACTACTACAGTATTCAAAGGGCTGAAAGATATCAGTCCGTGTGTTTTGCAACAGCTGGAGGCACCCTGGTTGGGGACCACTGCATAAAAGAGGAACTCCGCTGGCAAGCTTTTTTTCTTTAAAGCAACTAACTACTACAGTATTCAAAGGGCTTAAAGATATCAGCCCGTGTGTTTTTCAACAGCTGGAGGCACCCTGGTTGGGGACCACTGCTTAAAAGGGGAACTCCGCTGGCAAGCTTTTTTGCTCATTGTCACACTAGTGCAAATCACATTTGGTGTGACAGTTGTGCAAAATAAAATAAAAAAAAAATATTTTTTGGCTGTTAAATAAAACAAGTCGTCACTGTCAGTTCATGTCACAGTTGCCAGTTTTTTTTGCCAGCAGGGCAAATTGTGTTACCCTAGTGCACATCACATTTGGTGTGACAGTTGTGCAAAAAAAAAATAAAAAACCTTTTTTGGCTGTTAAATAAAACCAGTCGTCACTGTCAGTTCACGTCACAGTTGCCAGTTTTTTTTTTTGCCTGCAGGGCAAATTGTGTCACCCTAGCGCAAATCAAATTAGGTGTGACAGTTGTGCAAATTAAAAAAAAAAAATTTTTGGGCTGTTTAATAAAACCAGTCGTCACTGTCAGTTCACGTCACAGTTGCCAGTTTTTTTGCCTGGAGGGCAAATTGTGTCACCCTAGTGCAAATCACATTAGGTGTGACAGTTGGGCAAATAAAAAAAGTTAAAATACCTTTTTTGGCTGATAAATAAAACCAGTCGTCACTGTCAGTTCACGTCGCAGTTGCCAGTTTTTTTGCCTGCAGGGCAAATTGTGTCACCCTAGTGCAAATCACATTAGGTGTGACAGTTGTGCAAATTAAAAAAAAAATATTTTTTTGGCTGTTAAATAAAACCAGTCGTCTCTGTCAGTTCACGTCAAAGTTACCGTTTTTTTGTCTGCAGGGCAAATTGTGTCACCCTAGTGCAAATCACATTTGGTGTGACACTTGTGCAAATTTAACAAAAAAAATGACAGGCAGAGGAAGGCTACCCAGCAGGGGCCGTCGTGGTGCTGGGATTGCCTTTGGCCCTAGAAAGGCCAGTGTTCAGAGGCCACGTACCCTGAACCCCCAAAGTTCTGAGGACTTAGTTGACTGTCTATCACAAGACACCAAATCTACCACAGCTTCCGCTCTGAACCTTGACGCACCATCCTTCTCCTCCTCTAGCTTAGCTTCGGGCACCTCTCATGCTACCACTTGCCTGCCTGCCGCCACCACCATCACTAGCACTACAGCAGCTTTACTTGATCCGTCAGAGGAGTTATTTACACATCAGTTTGAAGACATGAGTGATGCGCAACCATTATTGCCAGAGGATGTAGTTAACAGGGATATGTCTCAGTCAGGCAGCATTACACACATGGACGTATCGTGTGATGATGATGTTGTACCCGCTGCTGCTTCCTTTCTTGAGGTGTCAGATAGCGGTGAAGGTGTTTTTTGCACAAAAGGCAATCCCCAACCTTTACTCCATTGTGCAAAAGGAAATTATGGCATGTCTGGCACACAGTGTAGGGGCAAGGGACCATCTGACCACTGATACCTGTTCTGCAAAGCATGGTCAGGGCAGGTATATCACCTACACTGCGCATTGGGTAAACCTGGTGACGGCTGCCAAGCATGGAATGCGTGGCTCTACAGAGAAGTTGGTGACACCGCCACGACTTGCAGGCAGGCCTGCTGCCACCTCCTCTACTCCTCCTACTCCATCCTCTTCCATAACATCCTCGGCCGAGTCCTCTTCCACTGCTGCGTCTTGCTCCACATCACCGGCACCCCCCCAGCTCCCCAGGTGCTATTCCACATCCCGGATACGGCAGTGTCACGCCATCTTGGGGTTGACTTGCTTCAAAGCGGAGAGTCATACCGCACCAGCTCTCCTGTCGGCTCTGAACGCACATATGGACCAGTGGCTGACTCCGCACCAACTGGAGATCGGCAAGGTGACTGTGACAACGGAAAAAATTTGTTGGCGGCATTGAGCCAATTTGTTGGGCAAGTTGACACATGTGCCGTGCATGGCACATGTGTGTAATCTGATTGTACAACGCTTTGTGCTCAACTACCCAGGCTTACAGGATGTCCTGAAGCAGTCCAGGAAGGTGTGTGGCCATTTCAGGTGTTCCTACACGACCATGGCGCACTTGTCAGATATCCAGCGGCGAAACAACATGTTGGTGAGGCGCTTGATTTGCGACAGCCCGACACATTGGAATTCAACACTCCTAATGTTCGACCGCCTGCTCCAACAAGAAAAAGCCATCAACGAATATTTGTATGACTGGGGTGCTAGGACATCATCTGCGGAGCTGGGAATTTTTTTGCCACGTTACTGGAGGCTCATGGGCAATGCCTGTAGGCTCATGCGTCCTTTAGAGGAGGTGACAAACCTGGTCAGTCGCACCGAAGGCACCATCAGTGACATCATACCGTTTTTTTCTTTTTTCTTCCTGGAGCGTGCCCTGCGAAGTGTGCTGGATCAGGCATTAGATGAGCGTGAAGAGGAAGAGTTGTGGACACCATCACCACCAGAAACAGCCTTATCAGCATCGCTTGTTGGACCTGCGGCAACGCTGGAAAAGGATTGTGAGAAAGAGGAGTCAGAGGAGGAATGTGGCTTTGAAGAGGAGGAGTAAGACCAACCACAGCAGGCATCCCAGGGTGCTCCTTGTCACCTATCTGGTTCCAGTGGTGTTGTACGTGTCTGGGGGGAAGAAGATGATACCTTCCCTGACATCACTGAGGACGAGGAACAGGACATGAGTAGCTCGGCATCCATCCTTGTGCAAATGGGGTCTTTCATGCTGTTGTGCCTATTGAGGGACCCTTGTATAAAAAGGATGAAGGCGAACGACCTGTACTGGGTGTCCACGCTACAAGACCCCTGGTATAAACATAAAGTGCCTGACATGTTACCGCATTACAGCAAGGCGGAAAGGATTCAGCAGGTCCAAAATAAATTAAGAAGTATGCTGTACACAGCGTATAAGGGTCATGTCACAGCACAACATGGATCTAGCAGGGGAAGAGGTGGAAGTAATTCTCCTCCTCCTCCCACGAACACGCCGGCAAGGACAGGGTGCTGTACAGACATGCTGTTGATGGAGGACATGCAGAGCTTTTAAAGTCCTACGCATCGCCACAGCCCTTCGGGGTCCACCATCAGAGAACTACTTGACCGACAGGTAGCAGACTACCTGGCCTTAACCGCAGATATTGACAGTCTGAGGAGCAATGAACCCCTTGACTACTGGGTGTGCCGGCTTGACCTGTGGCCTGAGCTATCCCAATTTGCGCTCGAACTTCTGGCCTGTCCCGCTTCAAGTGTCCTGTCAGAAAGGACCTTCAGTGTAGCAGGAGGTATTGTCACTGAGAAGAGGAGTAACCTTGGTCAAAAAAGTCTGGATTACCTCACCTTTCTTAAAGGGTACCTCTCATCAAAAAAACTTTTGATATATTGTAGATTAATGTATGCAGAATAACTTTACAATTGCATGTTATTAAAAAAATATGCTTCTTTCTATTTAATTTTCCACTTTGAAGAAATTACCACTAGGGGTCTCCCTACCAGTCCTGGCAGCAAGCATTTCCGACTCATGCTGGAGTCCTAAACACTACAAGCTGCCAGTCTGCTTTGTTCACAAAGGAGAACACTCAGAGCTGCCAGCCTGCTTTGTTCACAGCCTGTTTAGCTGTGAACAAAGCAGGCTAGCAGCTCTGAGTGTTTAGGACCCCAGCATGAGTCAGAAATGCTTGCTGACAGGACTGATCGGGAAAAATACAATAGAAAGAAGCATATTTTTGATTAACATGCTATTGGAAAGTTATTCAACATTCATTAATCTAAAATATATCAAAAGTTTATTTGATGAGAGGTACCCTTTAAGATGAATGAGGGATGGATCCCGGAGGGACTGACACTGGGCGATACATTTGACTGAACAAGGCCTGATCAGATGAGCTGCCTTGGGCTAAAAATGGTCCACATGCTGCTGTATTTGAACTCTGAATGCTGGATGACTTGCGTGACTTATCTGCCACCAACTAGGGATCAAGCCGCAATGTTTTAGGGCACATTCTGCCTGGCAAAACAAATTTTTCTGGCCGCTGCTACAGCAGCGGCTGCGACAATACCAAATTTTCCAGCCAGGTGTACATGCCTAATTTTTCGGGACTCTGCTGCTGCACTTGATATGGTGCTGCAATTTATCTGGCCACTGCTACAGCTGTGGCTGTGACAATACCCAATTTTTCATCCATGTGTACATGCCTAATTTTTTTGGCTTCTGCTGCTGCACTTGTTATGGTGCTGCAATTTTTATGGCCACTGCTACAACTGCGGCAATACCAAATTTTCCAGCCAGGTGTACATGCCTAATTTTTCTGGCCTCTGCTGCTGCAGAACCGAAAGTTTTATGTTTGCGACATCACTATTTGCGGAATGGTTGACTAAAAGCGGGAGAAGCAGGAGCAACAGAAGGAGGGTTTGACACACAGCTCCCTTCGACTGAGGTGGTGGAGCCTTGGCTGGATGAAGGAGGGAGCGGATGGCCACTTGGTGATGGAGCAGGCTGGACCACTACATCGGAGCCACGGTTCTCCCAGGCCGCTTTATGGTGGTGAAGCATGTGTTGACGCAGGGCCATGGTGCCGACATTGGGACCCTGGCCACGCTTCACCTTCTGCCGACAGATCTTGCATGTGGCTACGTGAACCTCCTCCGGATGCCTTATGAGAAACTTCCACACCGCCGAGTAGCTGATTTTCCCACTCGCAGTCCGCACTAATTGACTGCTACTGGTACCGTCTCCAGGAACTCCTGTTCCACTACCTCTTCTCCTGATGATGATGAAGCCCCTTCTGCACCCGGCTCCCAATTGCGATCAGCTTCATCATCATCAACAGGTGTGTGCACGTCACTGATGTCCTCCTCAGGTTCCCCAACAGTGTCTGCTTCAGGACCCTGAACACTTGCAACACCGCTTCCCCCGTCACTCTCCGCGTCACTACTTGGCCGCCTAGCAGAGCAAGCGGCGCATGTCTCCTCCCCTTCTTGGCTGACCAGTAGCTGCTGACTGTCCTCTATTAGATCGCCCTCAGTAAATAGTGGAGCTGAACCCACAGCATAAGATACTTCTTTAGGAGAGGGAACAGCATAGGAAAAAGGCAATGGGAGGACAGGGACTGCTCCCGGGCCATGCCAACTGAGGGTTGTGTCTGAGGAACCCCCCGACTGTTGACTGGGGGTGTCAGATGTCACTTGTGATGATGTGGATGAGCTTGTTAACCTATCGACGACGGCAGATGGGTTGCTGTTGGAGACACGACCGCTGGCTGATAACGGGAGTGTAATGGTCCGGACAGGTGACTGGAGGTGGATCCACTGGACCAGAGGAGTGATGGCGTGGGCCGAACCCAGGGAACGAAATCTAAGGAGGTACTGGTCTTCACCAGAGCCCGCCGCAAAGCGGGATAGTCTTGCTGCGGCAGGTAGCCCCCAGATAGTTCCACCAGATAGCGACTCAACCCCTCTGGTTGATGAGATAGGCGCGGTACAGGAGGAATGGCAGAAGTGAAGTCAGACGTAGCAAAGGTAAGGGCAGGCGGCACAGGATCAGAAGCGGTAGTCACTAGCAACAGGTCTAGGCAGGCAGCACGGGTTCAGAGGCGGTGGTCACGGGCAAGGGTCGGCAACAGACAGGGAACACTTTAATAACAAGGAACGCTTTCTCTTGGCACGAGGCACAAAGATCCGGCAAGGACAGGAAGGGGCAGGAAACATTTATAGAACACTTTGGGCCAGGCACCAATTAATGGTGCACTGGCCCTTTCAATTTCATGAAGCCGGCGCGCGCGCCCTAGAGAGCGGGGCCACGCGCCGGGACACAGAGGAGCGACGTGGAGCCGCAGAAGGTAGGGGACAGTGTCGGAATGTGGCACGTGAGTGGGAACCTCCCGCCACGCTAACCGCATCCCCGTCGGGGATAACTCTGCGCTCCCGGTCAGCGTGTCTGGGGCAGTCAGTGCTCCGGTCCAGGAGCGGGGACCGGAGCGCACACTGTAAAAGTACCCCCCCTTAGGTCTCCCCCTCTTCTTGGTGCCCAGAAACCTGAGGATAAGGTTGCAGTCCAAGATGATCTCCTCCGGTTCCCAAGACCTCTCCTCAGGACCGCAGCCTTCCCAGTCGACCAAAAAAAATCTTGGAAGCCAGGATTTCTTTGACGGAGAAAATGTCCGATGTGCCGGCCACTGGGCTAGGAGTGGTGACCTTGGGGGAGAACTGGTTAAAGATAGCTGGCTTGAGGAGGGAGACATGGAAAGAATTAGGGATCCTAAGAGTGGAGGGAAGATGAAGCTGGTTCGCCACAGCGTTAATTTTTCTTTTAATCTTGTAGGGACCCAAGTAACGAGGTCCTAGTTTGTAACTTGGGACCCTAAAACGGATGTATTTGGCCGAGAGCCATACTCTGTCACCTGGAGAAAACACTGGAGGAGCCCTTGTCCGCTTGGGATTTCATGTGGGCCGAGGCTTTAAGAAGAGCGGTGTGAGTCTCTCGCCAAATGGAGGAAAAATCCTGGATGAGCCCATCAACTGCAGGAACAGAAGAAGAGGAAGACCATGGCAGAGGGGGTAGAGGATGGCGACCGTAGACCACGAAAAATGGTGATTTGTTGGAGGCAGAGGAGTTCCTGTAGTTGTAGGAGAATTCCGCCCAAGTAAGAAGATCATCATGACGTGAAGATACAAAATGGCGTAGATATTCCCCCAAGACTTGGTTAACGCGTTCCACTTGGCCGTTAGTTTGGGGGTGATGAGAGGATGAGAAATCTAATTTCACTTTGAACCATCCACACAGAGCTCTCCAGAATTTAGAAACAAATTGCACCCCACGATCAGAAGCAATATGCAGAGGAAGACCATGAAGGCGAAAAATGTGCAGGAAAAAATGTTTCGCCAGCAGAGGCGCAGAAGGTAATCCTGGTAGGGGTACAAAGTGTGCCATTTTAGAGAAACGGTCAACAACGACCCAAATGACCGTCATACCCTGGGAAGGAGGAAGGTCAGTCACAAAGTCCATGGCGATGTGAGACCATGGGGTCTCAGGAAGAGGTTGGAGCAGCCCAGCCGGCTTCTGACGAGGCGTCTTGTCCCGTGCACAGACTGTACAGGCTTGAACAAACTCAAACACATCTTTAGCCATAGTGGGCCAGCAATATCTTCGGGAGATTAGTTGTAGGGTCTTTTGGACACCCGGATGACCCGCCAGCAAGGAAGAGTGCCCCCACTTAAGGACTTACATCTGTTGGCTAGGAGGTACATAGGATTTGCCTGGAGGGAGAAGACGAAGATCCACAGGTGCCACGGCAATGAGGCGCTCAGGTGGAATTATATGTTGTGGAGTAACCTCTTCACCCACTACATCAGAAGAGCGGGAGAGGGCATCTGCCCTGATGTTCTTGCTAGCTGGACGGAAGTGGATCTCAAAGTTGAAGCGAGCAAAGAACAGGGACCAACAAGCTTTTCGTGGGTTGAGCCTCTGTGCGGACTGGAGATAGGCAAGATTTTTGTGGTCTGTGTAAATGCAAAAAGGAAGAATGGAGCCCTCGAGAAGATGCCTCCACTCTTCGAGTGCCAATTTGATGGCCAACAACTCCCTGTCTCCAATGGAATAGTTTCTCACGGCTGGGGTGAAGGTCTTAGAGAAATAACCGCAAGTTAAGGTCTTGCCCCTAGATGATTTCTGGGTGAGAACAGCTCCGACTCCTATGGAAGAGGCATCCACTTCCAAAGAAAAGGGCTTAGCGGGGTCAGATCTGGAAAGCACAGGTGCGGAGACGAAGGCGACCTTCAGAGACTGGAAGGCCTCTTCAGCCTGAGAAGGCCAGGATTTTGGATTAGCCCCTTTCTTGGTCAAGGCCACAATAGAAGACACCAGGGTAGAGTAGTGCGGAATTAATTGCCTGTAATAATTGGTGAAACCCAGAAATCTTTGTATAGCACGAAGTCCAGAGGGGAGTGGTCAGTCCAGGACCGTGGAGAGCTTAGTCGGGTCCATCCGTAAGCCCTGGGTGGAGATTATGTACCCTAGGAAGGGCAGACTAGACTGCTCGAAGAGGCACTTCTCTATCTTAGCGTAGAGGCGTTTTTTTCTGAGGCGAGACAGAACTTGGCGTACATGTACCCGGTGTAGATCAAGGTTTGGGGAGAAAATGAGAATATCGTCAAGGTATACGACCACGCAGGTGTACAGCAAATCTCTAAAAATGTCATTGACGAATTCTTGAAATACGGCAGGTGCATTGCAGAGACCAAAGGGCATCACCAGATATTCGAAATGGCCATCCCGTGTGTTGAAGGCGGTCTTCCACTCGTCACCCTCTCTAATTCGGATCAAGTTGTAGGCTCCTCTCAGATTCAATTTGGTGAAAATCTTGGCACCTCGAAGTCGATCGAAGAGCTCAGAAATGAGTGGAAGAGGATACTGATTCTTAATGGTGATCTTGTTTAGGCCTCCGTAATCGATGCACGGACGGAGGGAACCGTCCATTTTAGCCACAAAGAAAAAACGGCTCCAGCGGGAGAGGAGGACTTCCTAATGAATCCTCTCTGCAAGTTTTCATGAATGTAGTCCGACATGGCGAGAGTCTCTGGTTGAGAGAGTGGGTAGATTCTACCCCAAGGGGGGTGTAGTACCCAGCAACAAGTCGATTGGGCAATCATAGGGTCAATGGGGTGGAAGAACCTCGGCTTGTTTCTTGCAAAAGACGTCCACGTAGCTGTGGTAGAACTCAGGAAGACCAGGTGGCGGAGGAGCTACGGGGTCATGCTTAACACAAGCAGACCGGAGACAGCGGCCAGAGCAAGAGGAACCCCAACTCTGGATCTTTCTGAAGGTCCAATCCAGGACGGGACAATGGCGTTGTAGCCATGGCAGACCCAGGAGGAGTTCAGAGGAGCAAAAAGGAAGGACCAGGAACTCCACTCTCTCGGTATGCAGGATACCAATGTCCATCTGTAAAGGAGAAGTGCGGTACTGCACTGTAGTGGTAAGTCTCTCACCATTAACTGTAGAGATGAAGAGAGGCTTGGGCAGACGGTGAACAGGAATCTGATACTTGTCAACCAGAGAGGCATGGATGAAATTGCCGGCAGATTATGAATCCAAGAAGGCGGTAGCAGTGAAGGTAGACTTGGGAGGCATGGTGAGCTGTACTGATAATGTAAGACGTGAAGAGGAGGAATCCACACCTAGCAACTCCTCTCCCACGTTCACTAGGTGCGTGCGTTTCCCGAACGCGTAGGACAGAGAGGACAGTCTCTAAGGAAGTGCTCTGTACTGGCGCAGTACAGACACAGAATCTCATTTCTACGACGACTCCATTCTTGAGTGGTCAAGCAAGACCGATCCACCTGCATGGCCTCCACGGCGGGAGGCCCAGAGAAGGGTTGCGATGGACACTGAAAAACCGGAGCCAGCTGAGGATAGCGTCTTGGACGAACTTTCTTCTTTTCTTGCTGCAGTTCCTCTTTTCTCTCCAGGAAACACTTGTCAATCCTAGTGGCCAGCAGTATAAGCTCACTAAGGGTAGATGGCATCTCACGTGCCGCCAGGACATCCTTGATTTCACTGCATAGACACTTCTTAACCCCTTAAGGACGCAGGACGTAATTGTACGTCCTGGTGCGGTGGTACTTAACGCACCAGGACGTACATTTACGTCCTGTGCATAACCGCGGGCATCGGAGCGATGCCCGTGTCATGCGCGGCTGATCCCGGCTAATGATCGCAGCCAGGGACCCGCTGGCAATGGCCGACGCCCGCGATCTCGTAGGCGTCCGCCATTAACCCCTCAGGTGCCGGGATCAATACAGATCCCGGCATCTGCGGCAGTGCGCGATTTGAATGAATGATCGGATCGCCCGCAGCGCTGCTGCGGGGATCCGATCATTCAGAACGCTGTACGGAGGTCCCCTCACCTTCCTCCGTCCGGCTCCCGGCGTCTCCTGCTCTGGTCTGTGATCGAGCAGACCAGAGCAGAAGATAGCCGATAACACTGATCTGTTCTATGTCCTATACATAGAACAGATCAGTATTAGCAATCATGGTATTGCTATGAATAGTCCCCTATAGGGACTATTCAAGTGTAAAAAAAAAAAAATGTAGAAGTAAAAGTAAAAAAAAAGTGAAAAATCCCCTCCCCCAATAAAAAAGTAAAACGTCCGCTTTTTCCTATTTTACCGCCAAATAGCGTAAAAAAAAATTTTATAGACATATTTGGCATTGCCGCGACCGTAAATGTCCGAACTATTAAAATAAAATGTTAATGATCCCGTAGGTGAACGGCGTGAACGAAAAAAAAAAAGGCCAAAATTCCTACTTTTTTAATACATTTTATTTAAAAAAAATTATAAAAAATGTATTAAAAGTTTTTTCTATGCAAATGTGGTATCAAAAAAAAGTACAGATCATGGCGCAAAAAATGAGCCCCCATACCGCCGCTTATACTGAAAAATAAAAGAGGTCATCAAAATAAAGGGATTATAAACGTACTAATTTGGTTAAAAAGTTTGTGATTTTTTTTAAGCGCAACAATAATAGAAAAGTATGTAATAATGGGTATCATTTTAATCGTATTGACCTACAGAATAAAGAACACAGGTCATTTTTACCATAAATTGTAGGGCGTGAAAACGAAACCTTCCAAAATTAGCAAAATTGCGTTTTTCGTTTTAATTTCCCCACAAAAATAGTATTTTTTGGTTGCCCCATACATTTTATGATATAATGAGTTATGTCATTACAAAGGACAACTGGTCGCGCAAAAATAAAGCCCTCATACTAGTCTGTGGATGAAAATATAAAAGAGTTATGATTTTTAGAAGGCGAGGAGGAAAAAATGAAAACGTAAAAATTAAATTGTCTGAGTCCTTAAGGCCAAAATGGGCTGTGTCCGCTCCCAATCTATAACGCGGGGCCACAGCCGGGACCCATGGCTAATAGCGCGGGGCATTGATCGTTGTGCCGCGCGCTATTAACCCTTTAGACGCGGCGTTCAAAGTTGAAAGCCGCGTCTAAAGTGAAACTGAAACCATGCCGGTTAGCTCAGTGGGCTGTTCGGGATAGCCGCGGCGAAATCGCTGCATCCCGAACAGCTTACAGGACAGCAGGAGGGCCCCTACCTGCCTCCTCGCTGTCCGATCGCCGAATGACTGCTCAGTGCCTGAGATCCAGGCATGAACAGTCAAGCGGCAGAATCATCGATTAATGTGAAAGATCAGTGTGTGCAGTGTTATAGGTCCCTATGTCCCATGTCCCTATAACACTGCAAAAAAAAGTGAAAAAAAAGTGAATAAATATCATTTAACCCCTTCCCTATTAAAAGTTTGAATCACCCCCCTTTTCCCATAAAAAAAAAACAGTGTAAATAAAAATAAAAATATATGGTATCGCCGCGTGCGGAAATGTCCGAATTATAAAAATATATCGTTAATTAAACCACACGGTCAATTCCAAAGTCCAAAATAGTGCATTTTTGGTCACTTTTTATATCATGAAAAAATGAATAAAAAGCGATCAATAAGTCCTATCAATGCAAAAATGGTACCGTTAAAAACTTCAGATCACGGCGCAAAAAAATGAGCCCTCATACCGCTCCATACACAGAAAAATAAAAAAGTTATAGGGGTCAGAAATGACAATTTTAAACGTATTAATTTTCCTGCATGAAGTTATTATTTTTTCCAGAAGTACGACAAAATCAAACCTATATAAGAAGGGTATCATTTTAACCGTATGGACCTATAAAATAAATATCAGGTGTCAATTTAACTGAAAAATTTACTACGTAGAAACGTAAGCCCCCAAAAGTTACAAAACAGCGTTTTTTTTTTTCAATTTTGTCTCACAATGATTTTTTTTTCTGTTTCACCGTACATTTTTGGGCACAATGACTGATGTCATTACAAAGTAGTATTGGTGGCGCAAAAAATAAGCCATCATATGGATTTTTAGGTGCAAAATTGAAAGAGTTATGATTTTTTAAAGGCAAGGAGCAAAAAACGAAAATTCAAAAATGGAAAAAACCCCGGTCCTTAACGGATTAAACGTGGTACATAGAGCATCATCATTTCAATTCAACTAGGAGGCAAGGGTGCGGAATTGGATGGTGTAATCACCCACGGCAGAACCTCCTTGGGTCAGGTTCAGCAAAGCAGTCTCAGCAGAGGACACCCGGGCAGGTTCCTTGAATACACTGTGAAACTCCTGGCAAAAATTCTGGACGGAGGTAGTGGCTGGATCAGAGCGGTCCCACAAAGGTGTAGCCCAGGCCAAGGCCTTCCTGGTTAACAGATTGAGAATGAAGGCCACCTTGGCACGTTCTGACGGAAACTGGTCGGCCATTAATTCAAGGTGGCCTGAGCACTGCGACAGGAACCCACGGCACTGCTTCGGATCTCCGCCATACTTGTCAGGCAAGGACAAGAGGATTCTGGAAGAGGAGACGGCTGCTGGCTGAGGCGGAGCAGCCGGCATAGGTGGAGGAGACGGCTGTTGCTGGACAGGCAGGAGCTGCTGCACCATGGCGGTCAACTGGGCCAGCCATTGACCTTGCTGGGCGATCTGCTGCGTCTGCTGAGCCACTACGGTAGTGAGATTCGCAAGGCTAGGAAGAGGTACCTCAGCGGGATCCATGGCTTGATCTTACTGTAACGGTCCAGACAGGTGACTGGAGGTGGATCCACTGGACCAGAGGAGTGATGGCGTGGGCCGTACCCAGGGAAGGGAATCTAAGGAGCTACTGGTCTTCACCAGAGCCCGCCGCAAAGCGGGATGGTCTTGCTGCGGCAGGTAGCCCCCAGGTCGTTCCACCAGATAGCGACACAACCCCTCTGGTTGCTGAGATAGGCGCGGTACAGGAGGAACGGGCAGAAGCAAAGTCAGACGTAGCAAAGGTCAGGGCAGGCGCCACAGGATAAGAAGCGGTAGTCACTAGCAACAGGTCTGGGCAGGCAGCACGGGTTCAGAGGCGGTGGTCACTGGCAAGGGTCGGCAACAGGAAGGGAACACTTTAATAACAAGGAACGCTTTCTCTTGGCACGAGGCACAAAGATCCGGCAAGGACAGGAAGGGACAGGAAACATTTATAGAACACTTTGGGCCAGGCACCAATTAATGGTGCGCTGGCCCTTTAAATTTCATAAAGCCGGCACGCGCCGGGATACAGAGGAGCGACGTAGAGCCACAGAAGGTAGGGGACAGTGTCGGGATGCGGCGTGTGAACGGGAACCTCCCTCCACGCTAACCGCATCCCCATCAGGGATAACTCTGCGCTCCCGGTCAGCGTGTCTGACCGGCATGCGCAGGGACGCTGCGGACCGGGACAGGGGCAGTGAGCGCTCCGGTCCAGGAGAGGGGACTGGAGCGCACACTGTAACAGGGAGCTCAGGCCTCTCGCTGCAACTCCTGCTGCCACTCGCCCCAAGTCTGCTGCCAACTCTGCCTGAAGTATTTAGGCCTATGCCACTCTGTGCACGTCCTGGCACTTTTCTGCCTGACATACTTAGTGCATTTATGAGGGTATTACAATACGCTACACTACTCTTTAAACAGTATTTGTCTAGAACAGCAGCAGGTGATTACTTACTGCTGTCCTTTCACAGTATGTAGGCCCTTGACAGATTAACATGTACTAAATGGTACAATACTTGGATGTACGTATGAGGTATGCACTGATGAGGGCAGTAATATGCATAACTATACGCAGAAAAAACTCTGTATTTATGTAAAACACCAGCCGGTGAATGCTATTGTTTGGACTTTGACAGTATGGAGCACCTTGACAGCTTAACAGGTACTAAATGGTACAATACTTGGATGTATGTATGCGGTATGCACTGATGAGGGCAGTAATATGCGTAACTATACGCAGAAAAAACTTTGTATTTTTGTAAAACACCAGCCGGTGAATGCTATTGTTTGGACTTTGATGGTATGGAGCACCTTGACAGCTTAACAGGTACTAAATGGTACAATACTTGGATGTACCTATGCGGTATGCACTGATGAGGGCAGTAATATGCGTAACTATACGCAGAAAAAACTGTATTTTTGTAAAACACCAGCCGGTGAATGCTATTGTTTGGACTTTGACGGTATGGAGCACCTTGACAGCTTAACAGGTACTAAATGGCACAATACTTGGATGTACGTATGCGGTATGAACTGATGAGGGCAGTATAATAACTATACGCAGAAAAAACTCTATTTAAAAAAAAAAAACAGCCGGTGAATACTATTGTTTGGACTTGCACAGTATGTAGCCAGCCCCTTGACAGCTTAACAGGTACAAAATCGTACAAATGCACTACAGTCCACTGAACAATCACGTATTTCTGAACAGTAGCAGGACCCAACAGTGCAGCACCACAAAAAAAAAATAATAATAATCCAGGGATTAAACCCTAGATTGCACTCTGTCACACAATCCTGAGCAGCAGAAGATTTGTGGAGCAAATAAAAATAAACTCAATTGGGCTTAAAAATGAGGAGATAAGATGCTTCAGAAAGTTCAGGCAGCTTGGAGATCTGTATGAGGCCACTGACAGCCATCTGCCCCTCTCTGCTGCAATGCTCAATAACGTGAATAGGAGGTTTAGCTATCAATGATCCTTCTCAGTGTGAACGGCAAAGCACTCTGCACTCCTGTTTTTCCCTAATGCTGATGTGACTAGCAATTGCAGTGTAACACTGGGGTATGAGCTATTCACACACACACGCAATCCCGTCCTCTCTATCTGAGTGCATAGATGAAATGAAGAGAGGCAAGGTGGCCGCCAATTATATAGGGGCTGTGACATTACAGGGGTCAGTGAACACTGATAGGCTGCATCTCACATGTGATTCAGGGTCAGCCCGCCTACCTTCATTCCCGACGCTGTTTCCCGCCCTCCCATAATCCCCTACCCCATGTACTCACATGTGGATCCGCCATCTTAGGTCTCCAATAGCCTGGAACGCTGTAAAATGGAGTTTAATTAAGCGATTTGCGGCGATATTCGCATTCGTTGCGAATCAAATTTTCCATGAAATTCGTAACGAATTCGGGTTCGTCAACTTCGATTCGCTCATCTCTAGACAAGAACATTAAAGCCGATGCACTCTCCAGGTCCTCAGATGTGGCTGTACAGGATTCCACTCCTCATCATATTATTCCACCTGTGTGTTTGGTTCCTGTAGCACCTGTAGTCCTCCAGCAATCTCCATCTGGAAGATCCTTCATACTACCTCTATTGAGACACAGAGTGCTGAGCTGGGGTTATTCTTCCTTGGTAGCTGGCCATTCCGGAGTTCAGAAGTCTTTTCAATTAATCTCTCGGCATTATTGGTGGCCCACCCTCAAATGAGATGTAACAGACTTTCTCAGTTCCTGTGCTACCTGTGCTTGAGACAAGACTCCTAGGCAGAGACCTGCTGGTCTTCCACAGCCTCTTCCTATTCCGGACACTCCTTGGTCGCAAATTACTATGGATTTTATCATCGATCTGCCCCCATCCTATAACAATATGGTAACCTGGGTAGTGGTCGATATGTTTTCCAAGTTGGCTCATTTTATTCCATTGCCCGGTTTACCATCTGCTCTGCAACTGGCCAAACACTTCCTTTCCGCTTACATGGCCTCCCGTCTCATATCATCTTGGACGGCGGCGTGCAATTTGTCTCTAAGTTCTGGCAAGCTTTATGCTCTAGTCTAAAAATCAAGTTGGATTTCTCATCTTCCTATCATCCTCAATCCAATGGGCAAGTCAAGAGAGTAAATCAAGTTCTGGGAGAATTTCTTAATCACTTCATTTCAACCCGACAGGACAACTGGGTCGATCTTTTACCTTGGGCGGAATTCGCCTACAATCATAGAGACTCTGAGGCAATGAAGTCTTCTCTAATTTTTGTCATCAACGGTCTTCATCCTCGCCCTCCTTTTCCTCTTCCAGTCACCTCGGGTGTCACAGCTGTTGATGAACTTGTTTGGGATTTCACGTCCATCTGGCAACAGACTCAGCGCTCCCTGCTTCAAGCCTCCTCCCGTATGAAATCCCACGTGAATAAGAAAAGAAGACCTCCTCCCTCCTTCTCTCCCAGTGATAAGTGGAGGTTAGCTAAACAGTTAAGCTAATTTGTGGGAGGAGTCTGGGCACTATATCAAGCAGAGACCTTGGATGCTTGGGTCACTGCTGTCCGTTTGTGGTCTTGCACTGGGGATTTTGCATCGCTGACTGGGTGAGTCCATCACTTCCTGTGGCAAACATCTCCTTGTGAGGGCTAGGGGTCAGGTATGAGTGCACCTTGCCTGCGCTAAGGTCTGTATGTTTCTATTTTCAGCCAGGTTCGGGCTCATACACCGGGGCTCTGCAGCCCAGGCAGCCGCGCGGCAGTTAGCTAGATGAGAAGGGCCATGCACGCATGTCACGCCTTGTTTACTGCGGCACTATGGTAACCGGCCCATACGAACTCACATGCGGATATTGCGGCGCAGCGTGCTTGGGGACAGTTACCACCCTCCGCCCTGCAATGATCCTAGAGGACTCCCCAGCACTGTGCTGGCTGCCGGGGGTCATGAGTACTGTCATTCCAGGTTAAACATAATTCCCCCTGTGCGTCCACGACAATGCTACAGGGGGTCACGGTTCATGCATGATTATGTCAGGTCCTAATGTAAAAAATTCACTATTTCTCTGATTCAGTCACTGTGATACACATTGTATTGGGTCCTGGTGACAGGGTCATTGTGTGGTATATGGTTTTACTTTTGGGAGCTCACTGCGTTCATATTTTCATTACTTATTGCTGAGAGGTAACTGTGTACTCTTCTTACCGTAATGTTACCCCAGAGATATACTCACAAGTCTGCGGGTGAAGTCATTTTACAAGTGCGCTGCTGGTGCGGTCACTGGGGACATTCATTATGTTACGTATCGTACCGATATTCCTTTCACTCTTATTATCACGTGTACACATACTTTAAATCACTCGCAATAGGCACTGACTCGACTGGTCAGATGGTATGTAGTTAGTGCTCTCTTTTATTTTAATTTCAGCAGTATGTCAGCCGTATCTCGTTCGTAAGTATTATGGCTGAAAAGGCCTGGTTACTTATTTTTCTACACTTCCCGGCTTGGGGGGGGGGGGGCGCAGTAGAGGTGGATTGCCCACGTCAATCCTCGTGCCTTGTAGTCAGGCTTATGTAGTTCACTTGTCTTGTCTCTTTGCACCTCTCGAGGCAGATTGTTTGTCAATCCACTTGCCTCACGTTTGTCCTCTTACGTCAAAGAATGGGGAGCAGTTCGGAGGGTTTGTTCCTGATGGTGTAATATTATTATTGTTTTAGGGGATGTCTCTTATCTCTGAAAGCATGGAAGGGGCAGCAGTTCCCCCCTCGCCTGTCAGATCATCATCGCAGGGTAGCATCCAGTTGCTGAGGGCCTGGACTATTGCAAAGATCACAGCAGAACTGAGTGTGGGGCAAATCTTTCCCTGCCATGTCCTGGAAAGCAGAACTCTTCAGCATCCTATGTTCCCATGGGACTCTGGGCCCCCAAGATTAGGCAGATCGAGAATCTGTCTCGCTAATCCAGATACATATTATCCTGAATTCCCTGTCTACGTCCATGCATCACATGCAAGATAGGCTGATAGCACTGGAGTGTTGCACTAGTTCTGCAGCTCCGGTGGTCTCTCCTGAGTCCACTGGTTCTCCTGCGCCAGGTGTCTCCACCGAGGCTGCTGGCCTGCCATTTTCTTTCACCGCTCCAGCACCTGCTGTTACCACAGTGACCGTTGTCCCCACAGGACCCGGGGTTTCCTCACGGCCAGGAACTGCTGCGGCATCCGCTGCCACTTCTTCACCTGGGTTATCCTCTCCAGGTACATCCTTTCCCACTGTGAGCCTCATTCCCGCTCACTTCATCTCTGAGGCCATAGAAAAGATATCCTTGAAGGGAAGGATGTCAATTTAGCTTCTCTCCTGGTGGCCTCACAAGATGTGTTGGATAACAAGACCTTCGCAGGCAGTGAAGTGTGTTATTGTAAAAGCTAGGGATCCTCGGCTCAATAGGAAGCTGAACATTCCTGAATTTGTAATAGCCTTCAGGCTCTTTAGGGATGTTGTTTGTGTGGTCAACCCCAATAAGAGAATAGAACTTGACCAGTATCTTCACAAGTTAATGGATTAAGGATGCAAGTACAGGGGTTACTCGTTTTACGATTATCATCGATCCTTTTCTGCTAAAGCAGCAGCCACCCTCTCACAATTCCAGCATTTTGTCGGACTAAGGGCACTGCTTTGTGCCATTTGGCAGTCCTCCACCCATGTCACAAAGTGGTGTCCTAATGTCGTAGCTAGCACCTCAGAAGCAGACAGTGCAGTCGTGCCCAAGTCGCAGCCAGGCCCTACTGTTGACAAACTTGGTAGGCCAATACATTATTTAGGTAATGCACAAATCTGCAACAACTTCAACCTCTCATCATGTCGGTTAAGCCAGTGTAGGTTGTTGCACATTTGCTGTATCTGTCACAGAGCTCACCCTAAGAGTCAGTGCCCCAAAAAGACAGGTCCCGAGGCATGACTAGGCAGGGTTAATACCGAGGTTCTCCAGGCCTATTTGAGCGGTCATCCTGCACCAGAGTTGGTAGACTTCCTGTGTGAAGGCTTTGATAATGGTTTCAACACCGGTCTGATAAGCTTACCTCATGATACCTTTGAGTGAAAGAACCTCCAGTCTGCTGCCAGCAACCCTGAGGTAGTATCAGAAATGTTAAGAAATTAGGTCTCTAAAGGGTTTGTGATTGGCCCTTTCTCCAGGGCTCCCTTTAACCAGTGGAGGGTGAGTCCTATTGGTGCGAGTGTGGGAAATTTTCTAATAAATATCGGCTGATATACGACTTGTCCACACCCCATTCTTCTACAGTCCCCAGCCTCAATTCACTCATATCGTCAGAAGAATTCACCCTGAAATACACATCAGTTGACATAGCCATTCAGCGGATCTTGCGTCTTGGCTCCGGAACTTGGCTATCTAAGGCTAATATTTCTGATGCCTTTAACCCCTTATGGACCAGCACAAGTAAACCTGTACGCCCCTGAAAGACCAGGCCTGTTTTTTCAAATGGGGATGTCTGTCTTTATTAGAGAATAACTCTGTTAAAGTTTTGCCAATCACGATAATTCTGACATTGTTTTTTTGTCACAAGTTGTCCTTCATGTACATAGTAAAAGTAAACCGATATCATTTGTAGTTTTTTTTTTACAATGCAAAAAATCATGATTTTTTTTAATTACGTTTTTTTGCTATTTTAACACTAATAGGTTGCATATATTCATAGTTTACGAAACTTATACTTTCAGATGTCAACTTTATTTTGACAGCATTTTTTTGTTTTTAATTAACATTTTAAATTAATTAGAAGCCTAACAATTTAACTTGAAATTTTGAAAATTTGGAAAGTACATCTTTGTTTATGTGCTATGCAAGGTTTGCAGAAGTTTGAAGGTGGTAGAACATAGGAACACCTCCCAAAATGACCCCATTTTAAAAACTAGACCGCTCAAGGTATTCGTTAGGGGGTACAGTGAGTATTTTAATACTATAGTTTTTTGGCAGGAATTATTACAAAGTCAGTGTTAAAAATTCTAAATTTGCATTTTTTCACAAATTCATCATTTGTGGGACATATTTTTTGTACATCACTTCTGATATTGCAAGAAATGCACCCTATATTTTATTAAGCTACTCGGCCCGTGTTTGGAAATATCCCCGCTTAGGCCATATTTGGTTCCTTGGCGGTGTGGTAGGACCCAGAAACAGAGGAGCGCCATTCATCGCATCATTTTAGGCCGAATGGATTGTAGGCCGCACTTCATGCCTGCAAAGGGTTTTAGCTGCCAGAACCATACCGCACCCCCACAAGTGACCCCATTTTGGAAACTACACCTCCTAAAGTATTCATCTAGACCAAAAGTGAGTACTTTGAGTCCTTTTTGTGGGGCTGGAATGGATACAAAGTCAGTGGAAAAATAATTTTTTATTTTTTTTTCACAAATGCATTATTTGTGGGACATATTTTTTTTGTACATTGCATTTGAAAAGTAGAAAATGTGCCCCATATTTTATTACGCTGTTTGTCCCGTGTTCGGTAATACCTCCGCTTAGACCATATTTGGTTGCATGGCCACACGGTGGGACCCAAAAGGAGAGGAGCACCATTTGTCTTTCAGGATATCATTATATAAATTATGGGCCGCACTTCAACTTGCAAAGCATTCTAGCTGTCAGAACAATACCGCACCCCCAGATGTGACCCCATTTTCAAAACTACACCCCCTAAAGTATTCACCTAGGTCAAAAGTCAGTACGTTGAGCCCTTATTGTGTGGCTAGAATTATTTCAAAGTCAATGAAAAAAAATGGAAATTAGCTTTTTTATCCCAAAAAATTCTTTATTTGTGGAACATCATTTTGGTACGTCGCTTTTGAAATGGAGGAAATGCGCCCATATTTTATCACGCTGTTCGTCCCGGGATGGGCAGTACCCCTACTTAGGCCATATCTAGTTGCCTGACCGCCTGGTAGGACCAAGAAGGAGAGGAGCCCCCTTTGGCTTTCAGGGCATCATTATATGAATAGTCCTCATTCATACTGCGTTTCTGCAGTATCGGTGTCCGTTGTTATGTCAAAAAAGGGATGCCAATGTATACTGTACCGATCTCATTCAGAAATGGATGGAGCTGCTACAGTATACGTCAGCATCACTCTTTTTGACGTGATGCTGACGGATACCTCTAACACTGCGGAAACGCAGTATGAACGGGACCGCAGTGTAGGGGCACATAGAGCACATCCGCGGCTTATTTCACACCGCGGATGCCCCCCAGCAGTCACAAGGGCGAGATCACTGCTGTGGCTGGGTAGCTCAATGTGTCCGCTCATGACTGCCGGCGGGAAATCCGCCGCTATGAGTGGACACATAAAGCTACCTAGCCGCAGCAGGGAGCTCATTATTGTGACTGTTGGCGGGCATCCGCAGCACGAAATATGCGTTCCACACATTATGCATTTTTATTTTTGATTATATTTATTTAATAAATATATTTATAATTTTTATACACTTTTTTGCATTTTTTTTACACTTTTTTTATTATTTTTTTTACACTTTTTGTCTTTACACTTTCTTTTTTACACTTATTTTATATATTTTTTTACACCTTTTTTAATGCTTTGGAATACTTAGTATTCCAAAGCATTGTAACTATATGCTGCCTGCTAGTTTTACACTAGCAGGCAGCATATGAGGACGTGCCTCTAGCACGTCCTCACAGGCAATAACCAGGGCAGACCTGGGGGTCCTAGTAAAGACCCCCGGCTGCCCAGGTAAGCAGCAGCACCCTGCGGTCGTTGCAGGGTGCTATGGGAGAGACAGAGGGAGCCCCCTCCCTCTGTCAAAACTCCTTATAGCTCGCGGTCGCTTCCGACCACGGCTGTAAGGGTTAATTTGCCGGGACCGAAGATGTCTTTGATCCCGGCAGTGCTGCAGGTCCCGCCCGCCGGGGATCACACACAGCACCCCGCGATCACGCGGGGTGCTGCACGGGTGACAAAGGGAGCTACCTCCCTCTGCCATTACACTTACAGCCCGCAGTCACTTCCGACCGTGGCTGTAAGGGTTAAACTGCCGGGACCGAAGTTTAGTTCGGTCCCGGCAGTGTGGCAGGTTCCCGGCTGTGTGTTACAGCTGAGTCCCTGCCGCGATCTTGTGGGTGCACTGGGCAGCATCCACGAGAGCCATGGACGAGTATACACGTCCTAATGGCTGAATGTGCATTCAGCCTGGACGTGTATACACGTTCATGGTCCTTAAGATGTTAAAGGGGTATTCCAGGCAAAACCTTTTTTTATGTATATCAACTGGCTCCGGAAAGTTAAACAGATTTGTAAATTACTTCTATTAAAAAATCTTAATCCTTCCAATAGTTATTAGCTTCTGAAGTTTTCTGTCTAACTGCTCGATGATGATGTCACGTCCCGGGAGCTGTGCATGATGGGAGAATATCCCCATAGGAACTGCACAGCTCCCGGGACGTGAGTCATCAGAGAGCAGTTAGACAGAAAACAACAACTCAACTTCAGAAGCTAATAACTATTGGAAGGATTAAGATTTTTTAATAGAAGTAATTTACAAATCTGTTTAACTTTCCGGAGCCAGTTGATATATTAAAAAAAAAGTTTTGGCCTGGAATACCCCTTTAAGCTGTTGCCAATTCATCCAGATCTAGGGTTCCACAGACACTGTTATCAGTTTTTCGTTGCCTGAACATTCCCGTGGCAGATAAAAAGGTCGAAGATCCTTCCACATCCATCACCTTCCTAGGGGTTATCTTAGATAATATTGACATGGTGGCCAGGATACCACAGGAGAAGCTGGATCGCATTCGGGCAGTCATTCACGGCATGGCATGTTCTCAGGTGACAAACAGACAGCAGCTACAGAGTCTGTTGGGCATATTAAATTTCGCCATGAGGATCATTCCTCAGGGCAGGGCCATTGTTTCCAGATGCCCCTGATACGATTCTACTGTGGTCCTTGACCAGGCAGCCAAAGCCGATTTAATTATGTGGGACCAGTACTTGACTGAGTGGAACAGGATCTCCATGTTTATCCCCAGAGCCAATCTGTTTTCACCAGTCATTGTCACCGATGCAGCAGCCTCAGCAGGTTATGCTGCTATTTTTTCCCCGCAATGGTTGTCAGGTACTAGGCCTTAGCCTTGCCCAAGTTTTCAAGCACCTCGTCCCTATTCGAGATCATTCCGATAGTGCCAGCAGCACAGACCTGGGGTCATCTTTGGCAAGGGCAGACTGGTTTTTCATTCTGACAATATGGCTACCTGTGACATTATTTGCAAGGGCAGGTCAAAATTACTTATTATTATGTCATTTCTCCCTGTTAAAGCAGCCTTGAAGGGAATAAAAAAGACAGAGAAACCTAGTCCACCTTCCAGAGTTTCAGTTTCTGCTGTGAACTTCCAGCAATTCAGTCATTCATTAGACAGTAACCCGTTTGTGGTTTCTGCCAGTATGGTATTCAAAGCAGCTATTTATTTGGGTGACTATGGGTTTCTCAGATTTATTCTCAGGTGAATTTACTAAGACTACATACAATTCCCATGCACCATTAATCAAACATTTACTGCCTTTTGGGTCTGGCTTCAAGTTGTTGTTAGAATGCACCAAAATGCAACAATTGAAACAGGTGGAAGTCAATTTCTATCCCACCAACAATCAGTGGTGCCCCATGAAAGTCTTTCAGCAGTTATTAAGTTTACTATACTTTAAACCATTTGATTCTCCTTTACTGCCATTTCCAGTATCCCCTCTGACCTCTATGGACTTTGTGAGACATGTCAGGATACTTGCACGTAGCATTGGTATGGATCCGGCTTCAGTCTCGGGTCACTCATTCAGGATGGGGGCAGCATCATCTGCTTCTAGGCATGCCATCCCTTCGCATGTCAGCAAGAAGTTGGGCCGCTGAAATTCCCTGTGTTACCACAGGTACATTCCTGACCCTCAGGTGGAGATGGCAAGAGCCTTTAGTCAATTGGCTAATGCCAAGTTTTGCATTGCTGGACGTGTCCGCACGCGAACCCCAGACTGACGCTCACCTTCCGCTGCCACCTCCGGCCGTTTCCCTCTGTCCATTGCGGATCGCGGTCAGATCCCTTGCAACGAACACTGACCTAGCTCCTGTGCTGCCTGCCTTCTGACCTCCTGCTTTGTGACCTGACCTTGTTTCATTGCCGCCTGTCCTGACTACGTCTGTGTCTCATCCTTCCTGTGCCACGTTATACCTCGGCTGCCTGTGAGGATGAGTTGTATTAGCAGTAACGATCTTGGTGCCGCCTGCTGCAGCAAGTCCATCCTGCTTTGCGGCGGGCTCTGGGGAAATCCTGCGGCACCTTAGACTCCGTTCCCTGGTAAGGCCCAAGCCATCTTCCTCAACAGGTCAGTGGATCCACCTAACAACAACTGTTATGCATACCACATACGTACATCTAAGTGGTGTACTATTTTGTTCTTGTTAAAGTCTTAAGGGCCTAGATACGGTGAAAGACCAGCCAAAAGAACACACTGGCTGGTGTTGAACACAAATACTTTTTTAGGGTCTATTCACATGTACAGTATTATGCGCAGATTTGATGGACAGGATTTCAAGCTGTGTTCAGTCATTCAGTTTACATTGAAATCTGCAACAGAAAATCCTGCACATCAAATCTGCGCAGAATACTGTACGTGTGAATAGACCATTAAGCGTACTGGTGCGCATTGTCCTCCACTCATATGTGCATACCACATACGTACATCTAAGTGGTGAACTATTTTGTTCCTGTTAAAGTCTTAAGGGACTAGATACTGTGAAAGGCCAGCCACAAGTACACACCATTTGGTGTTGTGCACAAATACTCTTTTAAGCGTACTGGAGCGTATTGTCCTCCCCTCATAAATGCATACCACATACGTACATCTAAGTGGTGTACTATTATATTCCCGTTAAAGTCTAAAGGCCTAGATATTGTGAATGGCCAGCTAAATGATTAGCCACCAGCCCTTCCTGACGAAGCTGGGGTGCCAGCGAAACGATGGAGGCGCTGGCTAATCCTCTGAGTTTTTAATTAGCAGCCACTAACAGCTCCCTAAAAGCAGATCATCATATCAAAAAATGATAATCGCTGTGCAATCATTTTGCTACTAATCGCAGTTACTGCTTATAACATTACAACGGGAGCTGGTCTGAGGCTGTGATTTTAAACAATTAGTGGTATAGATCACACCATAAGGAAAAATCACACATTCACTATTTAGATTATATACTTTAATATGACAAATAAAAGATACATTTTAGGAGGTACTTAGTTTAAGGGTTCCCCTTAGGAGGTTTCCCCTAAAATAGTTGTGAATATATTATGACCCTGGTACCCCCTGTGGGGCATTTGTTGTGATATGGCCAGCAAAAAGTACACACCTGCTGGTGTTGAGCACAAATAGTGTTTTAAGTGCACTGGAGCACATTTTCCATCCTTCATAAGTGCATATCACATAGGTACATCTAAGTGGTATACTATTTTGTTCCTGTTAGTCTTAAGGGCCTAGATACTGTGAAAGGCCAGCCAAAAGTACACACCTACTGGTGTCGTACACAAATACTGTTTTAAGCGTGGTGGAGCGCATTGTACTCCCTCATATATGCATTAAGTATGTCAGGCAGAGAAGTGCCAGGATGTGCACAAAGGAGTGGCAGAGGTTTAAATTCATCAGGCAGAGGTCGAAGCAGATTAGGGGTGAGTGGCAGCAGTAGTCGAAGCGAGAGGCCTGAGCTCCCGGTATCACCTAGCAGTTGTGTCTCGACAAGCAACCCATCTGCCGTCATCGATTGGTTAGCACCGTCATCCACTTCATCACAAGTGACATCGACACCCCCAGTCAACAGTCAGTGGTTTCCTCAGACACAACCCTCAGTTGGCCTGGCCCGGGAGCAGTCCCTGTCCTCCCATTGCCTCTGCCCTGTGCTTTTCCATCCCCCACAGAAGTATCTTATGCTGTGGGTTCAGCTCCACTATTTAGTGAGGGCAATCTAGAGGACAGTCAGCTGCTGTTGCCCAGCCAAGAAGTGGAGGAGACATCCACCGCTTTCTCTGCTAGGCGGGCAAGTAGTGATGAGGATAGAGCGTTCAGGCTCCTGAAGCAGACACTGTTGAGGAACCTGAGGAGGACATGAGTGACGTGCAGACACAACTCGATGATTATGTAGCCGATCTCACTTGGGAGCCGGGTGCAGAAGGGGCTTCATCATCATCAGGAGAAAAGGGCTGCAGGTTGCCCGTGAGGTAGCAGCTGAGCCAGCAAGGTGGTAGCATGTTTGGCAGTCAGTATTGTGGCAGAAGTGGAAATTCTGAAGCCGAATGTGGCATAGAACACCTGCTTGACGGCAGCCTACCTTCCTGGGAGGTAGTGAAACAGCAGTTCCTGGAGTTGGCAGCAGTAGCAGTCACCCAGTGCGGACTATTGGTGGGAATATCAGCTACTCGACGGTGTGGCATTTTTTTTTATCAAGCATCCGGAGGGGGTAACATGGCCACATGCAAGATGTGTTGGCAGAAGGTGAAGCGTGGCCAAGGTCCCAATGTTGGCACCACAGCCCTACGTTAACATATGCAGCCTCACCATAAAGCGGCCTGTGAGAAGCGTGGCTCTGTTGTGGTGGTCCAGCCTGTTGCATCACCCAGTGGCACGCCGCTCCCTGTTTCAGCCAGCCAAGGCTCCACCACCTCAGCCAAAGGGAGCTGTATGTCATACCCATCTTCTGTTGCTCCAGATGCTCCTGCTTCTCCTACTTCGAGTAAGTCATTCCTCCAGCAATCCATCGGTGAAGCCATATCCAAGAGATAACAGTATGCGCCCACTCACGCAATGGCGCAAAAGCTGAATGTGCTCCGGCCAAAGTTGCTGGTGCTGAAGTCCCTCCCTTTTCAAGTGCACTTTTCAGAGAACTGATGGCTTGTGTCGGGCCAAGGTGGAGAATCCCAAGCTGTCATTTCTTTGCAAAGTAGGCAGTATCAGCCCTGCACAATTTTTTGGAAGAGAAGGTGGGCCAGTCCTTAAGCCTGTCGGTGTGTACAAAAGTGCATGACAAGTCTCAGTGCCCCTCCAGCATATTATGTGTGCAGGGCACAGCGGTGTCACATCTTTACGTGGTTTGCCTTGGCGAACGGACTCACACAGGGAAGGAACTGCGAAAAGTCATTCATGAAGAAATTGAATTATCGCTTACTCCACAAAATCTGGAAATGGGAACCATGGAGACCGACAACAGGAAGAACATCTTGGCTGCACTGCAACAAGGAAGCCTGAGCCATATGCCCTGCATGGTACACGTGTTCAATCTGGTTGTCAAACTGTTCCTGAAGTGTTCCCCCCATCTGCAAGACATCCTAACAATGAGAAGTAAACTTTGCATGCACTTCAGCCACTCGTACACCGCAAAGCACACCCTCCTTGAGCTTAAGCGTCAGAATGGCATCCCCCAACATAGTCTGATTTGCGACGTTTCCACGCGTTGGAATTCCACCCTCCATATGTTGGATCGATTATATGAACAGAGAAAAGCCATCACCAATTTCTTGATGATCCAAGCGGATAGGGGTACTCCCCTGTGTAATTTACATGTCAACCAGTGGCAGCTCATATGTGACACCTGCCGTTTGCTCAGGCCCTTTCAGGAAGCCACATTATTAGTCATTCGCCAGGATTACGTTATGAACAACATCATTCCACTGCTTCATCTACTACAACACGTGTTGGAAACAATGGCTGGTCAGGGCACTGGAGACATGGCATCTACATCTCATGGCCACATGAGTTCTGTGGGGGCTGACATAGAGGAGGATAAGGAGGGGGAGGGGCACAGTGGAGCACAGTTTAGGTTTTACGAGATGGGCAGTTTTTCTAGTCATCTGACAGGAGTGGAGGAGCAGGAGCAGCTAGGGGAGCTAGAGGGTTATGAGGAAGGCGAGGCAGACGACCCAGACACACCGTGGCAATATGCATTGGAGATGGAAGCAGGGAGTCCCACCAAGTCACTTGCGCAAATGGCACGATGCATGCTCAGTTGCTTGCGTAGTGACCGCCAAATTGTCACCATTCGGAAGCGGGATGACTTCTAACTCTTCACCTTGTTGGACCCTCACTACCGGCAAAAATGGTGGCCTTTTTTACACCCACTGAGAGGGAGGACAAACTGACCTACTAAAGTCATCCTACGTAGTCATCCTGCGCCATCATCCATTCTCTCGCAGGTCTGACTCGGGGGGCCCTCTGGGCTCACCTTCCACTGCCATGGCTGCTGGGGAGGGGTGGGGTGGCAGGAGCAGTAGCAGCTCCATCAGCAGCAGCCTGAGTCTACAGTCGCTGATGAGTAGCTTTCTTCACCCGCATAGTGAAGCAACTCATTAGCAGCAGGTAGACCTGGAGCAGGACCAGCAGATGGTGGTATACCTTGACATAACCATGCCAACACACCTTGAAGATCCGCTGAATTTCTGGGCATCCAAATTTGATTTGTGGCCGCAACTATCAGAGTTTGCCCTGGAAAAACTGTTCTGCCCGGCCAGTAGTGCGCCATCAGAGCAGGTGTTTAGTGTGGCAGGGGCCATAGTAACCCCAAGGAGATCTCGTCTGTCCACGAAAAATGTGGGGAAGGGAATTAATTGGGCAAGAGTAGGGCCTTACAGGGGAAGTTTTTACCCCCACCTGCTACAATGGACAATAGGTTGTTCCATTCCACCTTTTCGAGGAAAGTGTTACTGGTCTTAAAAAGTGCGGCCCCACACAGGAACCAATCCCTATTTCCACCTAAAACCCTGGAAAATGGCCGTGTTTGTAGGTGGAACTAGGGAGAGGTTCCTGTGTGGGGCTGCCCTTTTTAGGGCAAGTAACACTTACCAAGAAGGGAGTTAATAATGCGAGAGTAGGGCCTTACAGGGGAAGTGTTTACCCCCCCACTGGTTACAATGGATTACACATTGTTCCCTTCCACCTTTTAGAGGTCTTTGCATCACATCAATACTTGGTGGTGTCGGTGGCACATGGTCATGGTGTTTTTTGCACACCTTTACTTTTGTTTGATTTAAAAAAAAATATTGGGTCCATATATTTTATCCTAAGCATGTTATTAAAAGTTAGGTTTTACATAATGCATATCCTCAATACTTCCTTGTGCACACTAACACTTTTACAAAAGAGACCGTTATCTTCTGCCTAACTACCTCAGCTACTATTCTCATCCTGCCACCCACCTGATGCCACTCAACGTATACCAAGTTTCCCTTTTTTACCTACCTTTATCACCGAGTCACTTTCAGGACTCCTGATGTTGCTGCTGAAACCTTCAGGCTGTCTCATTCTGCCACCACAGGTTCTCCTCATACTGATGCCAGCTCCAGGCTGTCTCTTTCTGCCCCCATATGTCCTCCTCATGCTGCTGCCACCTCCAGGCCATGTCATTCATCCACTACATGGTCTCCTCATGCTTCTGCCATCTTCAGGCTGTGTCGTTCAGCCACTATATGCTCTCCTCATGCTGCGCCACCTCCACGCTTTGTCATTCAGTCACTATATAGTTTCCTCATGCTAAAGCCACCTCCTGGCTATGTCATTTAGCCACTATATGGTCTCTTAATGCTTCCGCCACACCCAGGCTGTGTCATTCAGCCACTATATGTTCTCCTCATGCTGTCGTCAACTCCAGGCTGTTTCATTAAGCCACTATATGGTCTCCTCATGCTGCCACCAACTCCAGGCTGTGTCATTCAGCCACTATATGGTTTCCTCATGCTTCTGCCACCTCCAGGCTGTGTCATTCAGCCACTATATGTTCCCCTCATGCTGCCGCCAACTCCAGGCTGTGTCATTTAGCCTCTATATAGTCTCCTCATGCTGCTGCCACCTCCACGCTGTGTCATTCAGCCACTATATGGTCTCCTCATGCTGTCGCCACCTCCATGCTGTGTCATTCAGCCACTATATGATCTCCTCATGCTTTCATCACCTCCAGCTGTGTCATTCAGCAACTATATGGTCTCCTCATGCTGCCGCCAACTCCAGGCTGTATAATTAAGCAACTATATGGTCTCCTCATGCTGCTGCCAACTCCAGGCTGTGTCATTCAGTCACTATATGGTCTCCTCATGCTGCTGCCAACTCCAGGCTGTGTCATTCAGCTACTACATCTTCTCCTCATGCTGCCGCCAACTCCAGGCTGTGTCATTCAGCCACTATATATTCTCCTCATGCTGCCACCAACTCCAGGCTTTGTCATTCAGCCACTATATAGTCTCCTCATACTGCCGCCACCTCCATGCTGTGTCATTCAGCCACTATATGGTCTCCTCATGCTGCCGCCAACTCAAGGCTGTGTAATTAAGCCACTATATGGTTTCCTCATGCTGCCGCCAACTCCAGGCTGTGTCATTCAGTCACTATATGGTCTCCTCATGCTGCTGCCAACTCCAGGCTGTGTCATTCAGCCACTAAATGTTCTCCTCATGCTGCCGCCAACTCCAGGCTGTGTCATTAAGCCACTATATGGTCTCCTCATGCTGCCGCCAAATCCAGACTGTGCCATTCAGCCACTCCATGGTCTCCTCATGCTGCTGCCACCTCCACGCTGTGTCATTCAGCCACTATATGATCTCCTCATGCTGCCGCCAAATCCAGGCTGTGTCATTAAGTCAATATATGTTCTCCTCATGCTTCTGCCACCTCCAGGCTGTCATTCAGCCACTATATGATCTCCTCCTGCTGTCGCCAACTCCAGGCTGTGTCATTCATCCACTATATGTTCTCCTCATGCTGCTGCCACCTCCACGCTGTTGCATTAAGCCACTATATGGTCTCCTCATGCTGACGCCAACTCCAGGCTGTGTCATTCAGCCACTATATGGTCTCCTTATGCTTCCGCCACCTCCAGGCTGTGTCATTCAATCTTTATATGTTCTCTTCATGCTTCCGCAAACTCCAGGCTGTGTCATTCAGCCACTATATGCTGCCGCCAACTCTAGGCTGTGTTATTCAGCCACTATGTGGTCTCCTCATGCTGCTGTCAACTCCAGGCTGTGTCATTCAGCCACTACATGTTCTCCTCAAGCTGCCGCCACCTCCAGGCTGTGTCATTCAGGCATCATATGGTCTCCCCATGCTGCCACCACCTCCACGCTGTGTCATTCAGCCACTATATGGTCTCCTCATACTGATGCCACCTCCAGGCTCTGTCATTGTGCCGCTCTGCGACAGTGATTCTAATAGCAATGCCTCAGATCTGCATGTCATACTGAATGACAGAATTATTTGACTAACTTAGCACACACCTTATGTGTATTGCAGCAAGGCAAAGTGTTCTACACCCCCTATTGGGGCTCTCTGTAGGCCAGAAATAGCTATTTTTAATAAATTCAGACCAAAACACATATTTTTTGGAAAATTTGGTTAATCGCCTGAAACAAAATTTTCAAAAATCTCTAGTTCCGAAAGTTCCAAAGATTTCATTGAAACTTTCAAGTAAACAAGTACTTTACCAGCACATGAGGACGTACATTTACGTCCATTGTTGTTAAGGGGTTAAGTATTGCTCGTTTTCATATCTGTTATTATTTGTTACAAAGTCCGAAAGCTGTGCAAGCATCTTCTATATGCAGTGATTGCATAATTGTTGCCAGGGGTTGTAGCTACCAGCCCCACACATTTATTGCAAGATGTTGGAAGGAGTTGTACGTAACAAACAACAATGAGTTTAAATCAAATATATGTAAAATTTTGTTTAAAAAAAGCATAGTTTACCAAAGCCAGGTAAAACACTTATCATTTTTTGTATATAAAATTACGTCTAAATATGTGACTGGTAAAGGAAGGCAAATAAAAAAATGTGCCAGAAGATTTTTACATTATTAATGATCCTCTATGTCTAAATTGGAAATCTGCTACTCTACCCCAGGGGGGTGATTAATTTGGTAGGCTACGAAGTTTGATTAAAAGAGAATGAAATGTCTGACATGCAGTCTATTTATCAGATATTATGATATTAAACTGTCTAATCACAACGGTACCTAAATTAAGACTTACGATCCTTAAATGTCATCTTTTTCTTTTGTTTTATGTGAGCACATGGAAGTGAGCATGTAATAGTGTGTGGTTATTTTATTGTAAAACTGAATTAATGGCTAATCATTTAATAAGTATTGCATCCCTCTAGTGCACATATTGAAGCTGTATCACCTAATGAAATTGGCATAAAGTTAATTACAGAAGTAGTGGATTAAGAAATAACAATGTAAGAAGTAAAATGAAGACTAAGACTTTTAAGGGCTGATCCACGTTATGGATATCTCAGGTGAAGATTCTGTCTGTAGCAGGTGCCGGCGGAAAAAGCAAGGCTAGGACCACTGGGACTGCTCATAAATGCATGTTCATTCTTTTGGTGGAGTCTGAAATTAAAAGCAATAGGAGGCTGCTGTACCATATTTGCCACAGCGGAACTCTGGACTGGAATTCCACTCAGACAATTCCTAGAGTTAATCGATTTCTTACAGTTTTTAAAGGGGTACTCCACTGAAAAACATTATATTTTTAAATCAACTGATGCCAGATTTGTAAATTACTTCTATTTAAAAATCTTAACCCTCACAGTACTTATCAGCTGCTGTATGTTCGGTAGGAAGTTCTTTCCTTTTTGAATTTCCTTTCTGTCTGACCACAGTGCTCTCTAGTGACACCTCTGTCCATTAAGGCTAAGTTCCCACTTGTTTTTTTTTCTGGCAGTTTTTGGAATACTGCCACTGCAGTTTTTGAGCCAAAGTCAGAAGTGGATCCATAAGGGAGGAGAAGTATAAGTCCTTACCTTATATGTCCTATTTCTTTTGAATACACTTCTGGCTTTGGCTCAAAAACAGCAGTGGCAGTTTTCCAAAAACTGCCAGAAAAAAAACAAGTGGAAACCTAGCCGTAAGGAACTGTCCAGAGTAGGAGCAAATCCCCATAGCAAACCTATTCTGCTCTGGACAGTTCCTAAAATGGACAGAGATGTCAGCAGAGAGCACTGTGGTCAGACAGAAAGGAAATTCAAAAAGAAAAGAACTTCCTGTGGAGCATACAGCAGCTGATAAGTACTGGAAGGATTAAGATTTTTAAATAGAAGTAATTTACAAATCTGTTTAACTTTCTGGCATCAGTTGATTTAATTTTTTTCCCAGCGGAGTACCCCTTAACGACCTGCGTCATTTATATATATATATATATATATATATATATATATATATATATATACGGCATGTCTGTACGGCAGGTCTATGACGTGAGCTCAGGAGCTAAGCTCACTTCATATCCATTCGGGTCAAGGCTGCTATCAGCAGCCAGGACCCGCTGCTAATGCCGGATATCGGCGATCGGGCCTAAAGAATATTTAATGAATTTTGGTGGGCCTTATGCCAAATTAGAGGTATCCTGCACTTAGCAAAAGCACTATACAATGGCAAGAAAAAACATAGTTTCAAATGGCAGGAAATGTTCAACCCCAAATGCAGTTGTGCATTTATTCAGGGGGAGCAGATTCTGCGCTTGTGGTCCGTTGCTAAGGGCGATCCCCAGCATAAAGCGCATACAATGGGGGATGCCTGTAGCAGACCACAAGTGCCACAATGGCATCCTACACCCGACGAAAAGTGTGGATGTGTAACGTATAGAGAAATACATAAAATTAGGTGCATTACTGTGGTAGATGTAAACTGAAACGTATGACTAACCTTCAAACTGTTGTTAAAATTGAGACATTAGCCAGTATATCCTTATATGAAGGACATACCTGAGCCCGCACACCAACGCCAAGGTTTCTCAAGTGGTACAGGACCTAACACAAACCCTACTGCTGGGGATTGCCCTTAGCAATGGACCACAAGCGCAGGATCTGCTCCCCCAGCATAAATGCACAACTGCATTTGCGATTGAGCATTTCCTGCCATTTGAAACCACGTTTTATCTTGTTGTTCAAATCTTATACTTGGAGGTGTATAAACTCCAAATCTAATGCGACTTAATCACTATATAGGTGATACCTGTGAGGCCGGCAACATATCAGCCTACTTGGGTGGGCTCATAGCCTTCCTCCCTCCTCCCACTATATGTGTGCTTAGACACACTTGAGTGAACTGGGAGCAGGCTGTGAGTCGTACCTAATGCCGATGTAATTGCCCACTGGCCCCTGGTATTGCCCATACAGCACAGGTCGGTTTAGTGTTAGGTCCCTTGCCACTTGAGAAACCTTGGCGTTGGTGTGCGGGCTCAGGTATGTCCTTCATATAAGGATATACTGGCTGATGTCTCAATTTTAACATCAATTTGACGGTTAGTCATTTGTTACTGTATTTACACTATGCAATGGTTAAATAACTCCTCCATGCCCTTACTGCATATACCTATGTCTTTCAAAGTTCAATAAAACCAATATTACACTGTTAGATACTATTATTATATTAAAGCTCTGCATCCCATATAAGTGATAAGAGGGCAGTTATATCCAGTGACTCACAGGTTGATTCTTCCCTGATCAGAGTTGTTCATTTTTCTTTTTCTTCTCCGTTTGATGACCATGATGACTTCTGTTAACTTAGACTCATCTCTGATTAGTATGGTGCCCCTATTAGTATAACATAATGTAATCATATTTTCCCTAATAATGCACACAACTGTGTCTCACTAATAAAACCCTAGATGCGCCACTCGCAATTAATACCACAAAAGGTGCCTGCAACCTGTGTGAGTGAATGCAGAAATAAAAAATTATAAAAATTATCAAGGGGAATTAGTTTTTTTTTTTTAAATGCTTTTAATCTTGGTTGTAGATTTTTAGCATTCACTATTATGTGTTTTTTGTAACAATAAATAAATAACAGAGTGGTACTTTTAACCTCCTGAGCGGTATTCCCGAGCGTGACTCGGGGTTAATTTTCCCTGCCAGGATCGGTAACCCCGAGTCACGCTCGGGGTAGAATTACAGAGTTCCCGGCCGGGCTGCACGATATATCGCAAAAGCTATGCGACATAGCGATGCGCCCCCCCGGGAAAACTTGCGATTATCTGCTCTGGTCGGCTCCCGTTGCGGGGGCCGGCCAGAGCAGGTAAAGAAAAATACTAAAAGTCAGTGTTTCCCTACCAGGGGGCCTCCAGCTGTTGCAAAGGCTGTCCGGGCATGCTGGGAGTAGTAGTTTCACAACAGCTGGAGGTCCCCTGGTAGAAAAACACTGAGCTAAGTGTAAAAGGAAAAAGTAGTAAAATAAAAAAACCTTTTGCTCACCTAGTCCCGGTCCCTGAAGATGTCGTTCCCCTCCGTGCGCTCTGGACCCTGCTCTATTCATCTTACAGGACCTTTCACTTTTCAGCCAATCACAGGCCGCAGTGGTGTAAAGCCTGTGATTGGTTGAAGGGGAAAGGGCTTGTTACATGCACTAGGTTTGAAATCTGCCCGGAAAACCTAGTGTATCCTGCTGCAGAACAAGGTGACAAGGGGGGAATGTGACAAGGGGGGGGGGGGAATGTGACATGAAGGGGTGGGGGAATGTGACAGGGGGGAATGTGACAAGGGGGGGATGTGACAAGAGGGGGGAATGTGACAGGGGAGGGGGAATGTGACATGAAGGGGGGGATGTGACAAGGGGGGGATGTGACAAGGGGGGGATTTGACAGGGGGAGGGGAATGTAACATGAAGGGGGAGAATGTGACAAGGGGGGGATTGTGACAAGGGGGGGAATGTGACAGGGGGGAATGTGACAGGGGGGGAATGTGACAAGGGGGGGGGGGAATGTGACAAGGGGGGAATGTGACAAGGGGGGAAGAATGTGACAAGGGGGGAAGAATGTGACAAGGAGGGGGGAGAATGTGACGGGGGGATGTGACAAGGGAGAGGGGGAATGTGACAAGGGAGGGGGAATGTGATGGGGGAGATGTGAAATGGGCGGGGGGGGAGATGTGAGATTCAGTGCAAAAAATTGTACCGCTTTTGGTACAAATTTCCAGAAAGAATCATACCGCCAGGGAGGTTAATGGAAACCTCTCAGTCACATGATGTACGATGCAGCCTGGCCCTGATGCAATTTTGTTTCTCTAATAAAATGTTTCAGGCCCTGGCTGAGCTTGACAGGACCTCACTCTGAGCCAGCCTCAAGTCCAATTAGCTAGGACAGGGACACTGCCACTTTTAAAGCAGTGGCTGCTTGGAGCAGACGTGCCGCATGTAGGCACTCATATCTGCTATATGCCCCTGATGTGTCCCTGTCCCAGCTGTTCTGCTATGATCAGGAGGAGAATGTCAGTGAATGTCACTGTCACCTGTAATTAGACAGGTGATGGGACAGAGGAGTCTGGAGGAGGAGAAGTTCTGGGCATGTGGCAGGATTATATTTAGGGGCACACGGTGTGGCAGGGTTATACTGAGGGGCAGAGTGTCCGGCAGAGTAATGTTCATAGGGTACAGTGTGTGTGGGAAGGCTATATTTAGAGATTACAGTGTGGGGCATGGTAACATTCAAGGGGTAACAGTGTGTACCAGGATATTAATGTTTTTTGTATTCATATAGAAGATGAGAATCTGCTGACAAAGTGAGGAACCAATAATGGTTGGGCATCAAAATCTGCAGAGGGAAGATATAGCTAGATATATTCCTGGCATCTATATCAGATGAAATAGAGGGAAATACTACAGAGAAGTCATCTCCTGTAAGTCACTGATACCATTGTGTATTTTGCCTGACTACGTGCCATCGGTGCTGTAGTCACTTGTAAGTTCTACAATTATAGTAGAATAAACTGTACACCAGTTTGTGTCTCTCCAGCTCTTGCAAAATTACAACTCCCATAATGCCTGAGGCTCTACAGGTATGATGGAAGTTGTAGCTTTGCAACATCTGGAGACCCATTTGAACCAAGATGATCCTTGGAGATCCTAGAAGTCGGACCCACCGCAAAAAAATTTGCTGCCTATTCTAAAGTGCTCGGGCCTATTTTTAATCCCACTCCAGCCCTGGACACAGCTTCCATTTAACTCTCTGAATTATACCACCAGAACAATTGAATAACATATTCAGCTGTACTAAATGTACCGTATATACTCGAGTATAAGCCGAGTTTTTCAGCACGATCTTTCGTGCTGAAAACACACCCCTCGGCTTATACTCGAGTGAACTCTCCACCCGCAGTGGTCTTCAACCTGCGGACCTCCAGAGGTTTCAAAACTACAACTCCCAGCAAGCCCGGGCAGCCATCCGCTGTCCGGGCTTGCTGGGAGTAGTAGTTTTGAAACCTCTGGAGGTCTGCAGGTTGAAGACCACTGCGGCCTTCGACATCATCCAGCCCCCTCTCACCCCCTTTAGTTCTGTACAGTACTCGCCTCCGCTTGGCGCTGGTCCGGTGCTGCAGGACTGTCCGGTGGGGAGGTCGTCCGGTGGGATAGTGGTTCCGGGCTGCTATCTTCACCGGGGAGGCCTCTTCTAAGCGCTTCGGGCCCGGCCACAGAATAGTCACGTAGCCTTGACGACGACGCAGAGGTACGTTCATTACCAACGTACTTCTGCGTCATCGTCAAGGCAACGCCTCTATTCTGGGCCCGAAGCGCGGAGAAGAGGCCTCCCCGGTGAAGATAGCAGCCCGAAACCACTATCCCACCGGACGACCTCCCCACCGGACAGTCCTGCAGCACCGGACCAGCGCCAAGCGGAGGCGAGTACTGTACAGAACTAAAGGGGGTGAGAGGGGGCTGGATGATGTCGAAGGCCGCAGTGGTCTTCAACCTGCGGATCTCCAGAGGTTTCAAAACTACAACTCCCAGCAAGCCCGGACAGCCGATGGCTGCTTGGGCTTGCTGGGAGTTGTAGTTTTGAAACCTCTGGAGGTCCGCAGGTTGAAGACCACTGAGGGCGGATGATGACAAGAGGATGATGAAGGGGGGGTGTGGGATGATGACAAGGGGATGATGAAGGGGGGGGGGGGATGATGACAAGGGGATGATGAAGGGGGGGTGTGGGATGATGACAAGGGGATGATGAAGGGGGTGTGTGGGATGATGACAAGGGGATGATGAAGGGGGGGTGTGGGATGATGACAAGGGGATGATGAAGGGGGGGTGTGGGATGATGACAAGGGGATGATGAAGGGGGGGTGGGATGATGACAAGGGGATGATGAAGGGGGGGTGTGGGATGATGACAAGGGGATGATGAAGGGGGGGTGGGATGATGACAAGGGGATGATGAAGGGGGGTGGGGATGATGACAAGGGGATGATGAAGGGGGTTGTGGGATGATGACAAGGGGATGATGAAGGGGGGTGGGGATGATGACAAGGGGATGATGAAGGGGGGGGTGTGGGATGATGACAAGGGGATGATGAAGGGGGGTGGGGATGATGACAAGGGGAAGATGAAGGGGGGTTGTGGGATGATGACAAGGGGATGATGAAGGGGGGTGGGGATGATGACAAGGGGATGATGAAGGGGGGTGTGGGATGATGACAAGGGGATGATGAAGGGGGGTGGGGATGATGACAAGGGGATGATGAAGGGGGTTGTGGGATGATGACAAGGGGATGATGAAGGGGGGGGGATGATGACAAGGGGATGATGAAGGGGGGGGGATGATGACAAGGGGATGATGAAGGGGGGTGGGGATGATGACAAGGGGATGATGAAGGGGGGGGTGGGATGATGACAAGGGGATGATCACAGGGTGATGATGATGAGGATGTTAATGACGGTGGTCTGGATGATGACAGGGGGGATGATGTATTTCCCACCCTAGGCTTATACTCGAGTCAATAACTTTTCCTGGGATTTTGGATTGAAATTAGGGGCCTCGGCTTATACTCGGGTCGGCTTATACTCGAGTATATACGGTAATATTGTATAATATTAAATGGGCAATGCTGGATTATAAACTCTTAATATAGATCTAATAAACTGCTGTATTGTTTGTTGATGTACTCAAGTTAACTATTAGGAATGAATATGTTTTTATTTGTCATACCGATCCCAGAACAGCTTGTATTAAGCATATAGATGATGAAAATATGTGAATTCATCACACAAATAAATGTTAGGATTATACCTTTAAAGCCTATTAAATCAAATAAACTTTTCTTATAAATAATGTATCTTTTCCTTTAACTTACTATGCTTGTCCATGCAACATTAAATCACAACATGCAGAATTGGATCTATTATGGCTAAGTGTAAGAACTGCTACATTGACAAATAGGTGTAATTATAAAAAGCTAAAATAAAATATAAACAGTTCTTTCTACACTTTCTTGCAGTTATGATAAATTCTGTTTGTTTCATGCTCAGCATTAGATATTCGAAGATTTAACTATAGTGCAAAGGCAGATTTTCACAAAAAATCCATTATTAACTGTTGCATAATTAGGCCATGGACATGATGTATAATGGTGTCCTTACAATGACTATTACTTTTTTGTATGAAAAATGAATCAGTGCATAAGCAGTAATATTCTTTGCTGTTTATGTCTGCATTTAATGGATATAATGGCAGTAATTGCCTTTGTCTCAAGACTTAAGAAGTGACTAACGGCAAAATTCTTATCTATAAAGGTGAGAGCTGGAAACCAGGGGTGCATAGCAGCCAAAATTACATACAACATTTTAGAATGATATCCTAAAGTAATAAATCAATGCAAATTATAATACAATGATTAAAAACATCTCTGGGCTACAAGCTTTAGGTCTGCCATATATTCACTCATTATTTGCGTGCATTATTATGTTGCGTATAATGACAAGTAATGCAATTTAACCCCTTAAGGACCAGTTTTTTTTTCCGTTTTTGCACTTTCATTTTTTTTCTCCTTACCTTTAAAAAATCATAACCCTTTAAATTTTGCACCTAAAAATCCATATGATGGCTTATTTTTGCGCCACCAATTCTACTTTGTAATGACATCAGTCATTTTACCCAAAACCTACAACCAAAGGAAAAAAAAAATCATTGTGCGACAAAATTTAAGAAAAAAGATAATTTTGTAACTTTTGGGGGCTTCCATTTCTACACAGTACATTTTCCGGTAAAAATGACACACTTTTTATTCTGTAGGTCCATACATGCAGGAAAATTTATACGTTTAAAATTGCCATCTTCTGATCCCTATAAATTTAAATTTTTCCACATACAGGGCGGTATGAGGACTAATTTTTGGCGCCATGATCTGAAGTTTTTAGTGGTACAATTTTTGTTTTGATCAGACTTTTTGACCACTTTTTATTCATTTTTTATGGAATAAACAGTGAACAAAAATACGCTATTTTGGACTATTGCAGTGTAATTAATTATATATTTTTATAGTTCGGACATTTACATACACGGCAATACCACATATGTATATATTTATTTTTCTTTTCACTGTTTTTTTTTTTTTTTTTAAATGGGAAAAGGGGGGTGATTCAAACTTTTTTTTAGGGCAGGGGTTGAATCATCTTTATTAACTTTTTTCACTTTTTTTTGCAATATTAGAGCCCACTTAGGGGACTATAACATGCAATACACTGATTGCCCACACTGATCTATGCTATGCCATAGCATAGCATTGATCAGTGTTTTCGGCACTTGACTGCTCCTGTCTGGATCTCAGGGACAGAGCAGTGATTCGGGGTTTGGACAATGAGGAGGCAGGTAGGGACCCTCCTCGTTACCGTACATCTGATCGGGTGGTCCCGATCTGCCCGGCTGAGCTGCCGGGAATGCTTTTTTTAACTTTAGACATCAAAAGGATTAATACTGGACACCACCGTGATGGGTGATGTCCGATATTAGCCCCGGGTCCTGCTACCGTTCGCCACCGGGACCGACCCAATATGAGGCGGGGTGATGCACTATGCAATACCAAATCTGCTTATTTTATTTTTTTTATAAAAATTTTTTGCTAAATAAGTAAAGGTAGGTGATTTTCATTTTATTAGGGAAGAGGCTTTTATATTATTCTGAATTTTTATAAAATCTTTTATCCTACGCTTTTTAAATCATTAGATTGCATTTAGGCCATGTTCACATGTTGGAATTTCCGTGCCGGATTCCGCATAAAAATTTGGCACAGAGATTCCGCTGCAGCAGAGTCCTGTCTAATTCAACCGGATTCTGCTGTGCTGCACATGGCGGAATTTCCATGCCACGGAAGTTCCGTTTTTCGTGTGCACAGAAAAAATCAACATGTTCATTCTTTCTGCCATCTATGAGATGGCACATTCATGTGTGGTCCTAGCGCCATTCCGCAGTTGCAGAATATCCGCACGGATCTGATCAGAGAACCACATTTTTAGGTAACCAGTCCTAATGGCCACAATAAAATGTATAGATATTGACACTGAGATTTTTATAGAATATCTATGGTAAATTCCATAAATGTCTAATAGTGGGGAGTCCCAGATAAGTAAACTTGGAAATATCCCTTGAAAAAAGCTAACTGGGTAATGTTGTATCTAATGCATGGCTTGTAGAGGCATGCATACTACACTACTAGAGGCATGCATACTACAGGGCTTCAAAGCAGAGAATACTGTAACTCTGGTGGTTGGCACACTCCGTAGGGGCCGCATGTGTGCACAGGCTGTTTCTTTAGGCAGTGTTCATGTCCCTGATTCCTGTCATCCTCCTATCCCTGCTAGACTCTCCCTTTATGAAAGCACTCCTTCCTTTGGAGCCTGATTAATGTGTAGTTTTACTGCTAGCGGGGGTTTTTTCTGCTGTTCTCATCTGCTGTGACCCAAACCTGTTTCCTAACTCTGCCTCTTTTTTTTTTTTTTCAGAGTACATTTTTATTGAATTTTTAGAGAACAAATATCGTAATGGTAGGTATACAAGGCAGTAACAGGTAAACAATAAGAGATGAAGCAATGGCTTCCTATGTTGGAAAATCTGTATGATACTCATAGTCATAGGCATATGACATAACTACACAGCTTACAGAACTCTCTAAAAAAAACAGGTGTTATAATAACATCCATAACATAGGAAAGAACAAGAGGAGGTCAGCCTAAGCAGTGTGGCATCCAAAGGGTATTGGGAGTGGGGTGCAACATGTCACTATAACGGGACAGTGGAAGTCATAGGTTAAGTATTTCCCATTAAGAGAAAGATAGGTCAAATATACAAGACCTCCGTACATGACAGTGCATAAATTAGCAATTCCCTAATAAAACTTCAACTTCAATATATATAGAAGGGTAAAGAGTCAGAGGAGCCACAGGAAAGGGTGTGTCACTGACATAGCAAAATGAAGGGTGTGAAAGAATGGGAAGAGAGAAGATAGCAGGAATAAAGGGGGAAAAAAGAATAAAACAGCACTAGAGACAGCAAAGGGAAAAAGTAGGGAAAGGAGAGGAGGGGAAGCCAGGAACAGGACCATAAGATTAGGAAGGGCTTACCACGCCTGTCGGTGGAGGCTTAGATTTCTGCGACACCCATGAACATGTAAGCAGTGAGGGGGAGACTGGACTGAGTCATATATTGAGGGGAACCGAGTGAGCAGCTAAGTGCAGTAGGTTATAGTGGCAAAGTCTATTCAAACTACAGAGTTAAGTAGGGGGATGCAAGGACACATAGTCTGTGGAGAACATAAAAGTGCTCCATTTAAGCCAGGTCGCCATGTACTTCATAAGGCAAGTGGGAGAGTCAGCCATTAGTTCTCTCATTCTGTGTATTCATGTGACCTCTTGAAACCAGGAAGAAAGTGTAGGAGCTGTGGGCGATTTCCAAAGTCTAGGAATCACCATTTTGGCTGCACGCAGTAAAAAGGTTATTAAACGAGAGGTGCCTTTTGGTAGGTTTGGAGAGGTGATATTTGTAATTGTATTGAGAACCTTAGAAAAGAAGTCAGCAAGCGAGGGGCAGTATAGCCAGATATGTAGCATAGTTCCCATAGAGCTCGGGGATCACATCCCACTATAAGGTTTTCCAGGTCTACCCATTGTTTGCCAGTACGGTAATGGAAAGAGTCAGAACATGCACCAGGACTGCCACTAAATAGTAGGACATATAATCCGGGAAAGCAAGCCCGTCTGAAATGTTTGTGAGCCCATACAAAAAGCCAGACTGGAGCGCAGAGCGCTCCCTGAAAAAGGTCCATTGAATATGTACCGATATGCTAGAGAAAAGATAAAGGAGGCGGGGTAGCACGTTCATCTTCAAGATGTTATCTGCCAAACCATGAAAAGTTTCTGTGCTCCCATCTGGCCAAGTCTGTTCTCAGAGAGTGGAGGAGGGGGGAAAGTTTAATTTGTACACCAAGATATTTAAATGATTGTTTTTGCCGTTGAAATGGATAGGACGATTGGAGCGAGTTGAATAGCAACGTCGGGACAGTGATGTTAAGGGCTTCACAATTAGTTGAGAATAGATGAATAGTGGGCATGAGAGAAGGAAGGGAGACCAAAGATATAGTAGAAGATCATCTGCGAACGCCGAATATTTGTATTGGCACGGAGGTACAGATAATCTCTTGATGTGAGGATTTTGTCGTATTGCCATACATAGTACATAAAGCAGTGGAGACAATGGACAGTCCTGTCTCATGCCATTGCAGATGTTAAAAGGGGTCGACAGTTGACCGTTTACCCATACTTGTGCCTGGGGCTGGGTATACAGGGCCATAATGCGGGAGAGAATTTTCGGACCAAGGTCAATTTGGGATAGAGTAGCCGATAGGTAGTCCCAGTTCATACAATCAAAGGCCTTTTCAGCATCTAGAGACAAAAGTAGCAGTGGGGTATTATGCTTTCTAGCATAATGAATTGCAGAAAAAGTACGGAGAGTGTTGTCTCTAGCCTCGCAGCCGAGTATAAAGCCAACTTGATCCGGGTGAACTAGGGACGTCATATGGGTTGCTAGTCTATTGGCTATCAATTTGGCAAATAGTTTGGCATCTGCATTTATTAGGGAATGACAGTGATGTAGGCTCTCAAGAAGGATGATGATGGGGGAGAAGCGTTGGAAATATCGTTAAATGCCTCCAGTAAGGGAGAAGACAGTTCCAGCCTGAGAGTTTTATGGAAACTGGCTGTATAGCCGTTGAGGCCCGAGCTCTTGCCAGAGGGCATGGAGGAAATAGCTAGTTCCAACTCTTCAGCTGTAAAAGGTCTCTCCAATTCTTGAGCCATAGATTCCAATAGGTGAGGAAGAGCAGTAGCAGTAGTGTGTGGAGGTTATATAGGTCAGAGTAGTACTGTCGGAAGGCTTTCAGGATGTCAGGTGTAAGATGTCACATGTAAGGGAGCAAGGCGGGCCTGTCTGAGGTTTGATGGTAGGAATAAATAAGGAAGATTTCTTTTCCCTGAGAGCCTATGCGAGGAGTTTGCCCAATTTTTTCCCCCGCTCATAAAAGAGGCAGCCAGTCAATTGTGTGTAGTATTGATATTGTGAAGAGATGAGAGCAAGGAGTTCGTAACGGAGGTGCGGGGAGGCTTGTTGCTGTATAGATAAGGGCCGTTAGAGGGGATGAGGACTTGATGCTTTGTGTTAAACAATATACAAGGACAATGGACATTGTCACTACTGGGAACCCCAATTATTGGAAACATTTCTCATATGATATTCCCCCCACTTCTGATAACAGCAATCCAGTGACGGTGAGCCCAGGAGATCGTTGTCGGTGGGTTGCCTATAGATATTCCAAACTGGGTCTTTCAAGTAAGGTGGACGACAGTGGAGGTATGTCAGGGGAGGATAGAGTCGGAGGCAAGACATAATTTCTGGTCATAAAATGGACTAAGCTTATTTCTCTTCTTTGCTGCCCCCCCCCCCCTCAGGCTATCAGCAATATAGAGTTAGCAGGGGAGAAGGGACGCTGGTGAAAATATGCCCCCCCCCCCAAGGCTAACGTAAGAAGAACTGTCTCCCCTAAAGGGGCTATTGGGGCAGGCAAAATTTATAAGTTTGTGAAAGCTTCTCCAGGGTGGACTAAAATGAGAAGTAATAAGAACTCACCCCCTAAAGTTGGAATGGAGAATTCAGGCTCTTGTTTTGCCGTATTACAAGACATCTCTGATGATAAGGAGGAGGAGGCGGTAGGAGCTAAAAAATCCAAAATTGAGAGAATTCTGGAAGAAATCCAGAGGTGTAATCAGTCCCTGGCCGACCTACACACTCAGGTTGGATCTCTGGTTTCTGACCCTTCTATAATTAGAGATGAGACTAATTAAATTTGTGACCGTACTAAAACAATTGAAAAGGCACTCCCGGTAGTGGAAAAAGAAGTCTCCATCTTAGTAGAAGAGTCTAAATCTCTAAGGAAAAAAGTGGGGGAGTTGAAGATGAAAGTTACAGATCTTGAGGAAAGATCGAGAAGGGTAAATATCAGAATGGTGGGGTTCCCAGAGGATGTGGGAAATGGTGACACTAGATCTTTTTGCTCCACCTGGCTGGAGCAAAAAGGGCAGCAAGATCTGTCTGTAATGTTTGGGTTGGAGCACGCTCATCGGGTCCCGGTTAGGAGGCCCCTGCCCGTCTCCCCCGAGGACTATTATTGTTAAGTTCATTAGCTTCAATGATCGGGACATTATAATTCGGAAGGCACGAGCGAAAGGCCAGCTTTTCTGTAATGGGCGAAAGTATCCATATAACCGGATTATGCCAGGGCCACCCAAATTAAAAGGGCTTCTTTTAGAGATATAAAGAGAAGGTATTGCATGCCAAATTTTTGATTGGGAAGGATTGCTGGCCTTTTTTTTTACAACAACAACACCCCCCCCCCCCCCCCCCGCCAATTTCCACTCAGCCTTAGATTTAATCAGTTTTTATAAAGGGAAGGAGCATCTCCCTCTATATCTGGTAGAGGATTATAATTGTGTGTTGAGGCCCACGCAGGATAGATCCTCAACTAGAGTGGGAAGAGAGTCGGATACTTGCTTCTCGGCCTCCCATAAAGTAGCAAAGTAGCATTGCGAATTGATGATCTTCTCTCTAATGATAAGGGGTTGCAGTTCATTGAAGGTATTAGATATGAAGGTAAGACCATATCAGATCACTCTCCAGTATAAGTAACACATTATTATGGTATAATATTCACTTTGAACAATTCAAAGGGTTAGGGAGTGATTTTTGGAAAGGTAAAGGGGTTCAATATGTGGCACAGTTCTTCCAAAATGGAGAGATAAAGAAATTTGAAACACTAAATAGTAAGTATGGATTGCGGAATGAACATAAACTT